>NC_055990.1:162881858-163194478 GCF_018446385.1 Zingiber officinale
TAACAACGAACTCCAAGTAATCATTTTCAACGCTTGTATGCTTTAGAGTTTTAGTTAAGCTTTTGTTTCTGCGCGTCAACGTTGTAAGAGGCTTCTCCTCTTGAAGGAGTATTCTAGTGCTTTCAACTTCCTTAGATTAACAACCACATCGGTTGTAACCAAATAAATATCTTGTGCCTTGTTCTTTATGATTTTAATTATTGCTTTGCTTTATTTATGCAAGTATTAGCTTAAAAATTCGAGAAGAGTTTTTGCTTTTGCAGGCTATCCAACCCCCCTTCTAGCCGATCGCAACAGTCCTACAGTAAACATAAACATGAACATAAACATAAATATAAACATAAATATTAGTGTAAACATAAACATAACTTGAACATATCTGCATGCGTACTTATAAACGTATCGTGGTGGTGGCTTGGTTGTGTTGGTGCAATACCCCCTGGTTCAGGTTGACCAGATTGACTAAGCTTGAGTTGGCTCAAACTTGAGTCTTGATATTTGGGTTTCGATGTTTGGCAATACATGAAAATTGAAGATGTAATCATCTGATTGGGAAGATTGTTGATATATTTTTCTTTTGGTCAAAGACTGACCAGTTTGATGTGAAGAAAAGTCAAGTAGGTCAAATTGACCAGATACTTGACTGGGAAAGTCCTAACTGTAGGTTAGGCAATAGAAAATCCTGGTGAGTGAAGCCAGGCGAAAGACCTAGTGAGTGAAGCTACGCAGTTGGAAAATCCTGGTGAGTAAAGTCAAGTGAAAGACCTAGTGAGTGAAGCTAGGCAGGTGAAAGTCCCAGTGAGTGAAGTCGAGCAATGGGAAAATCCTGGTGATCAGGTGAAAATCCTAGTGAGTGAAGCTAGGTAAAAGTCCTGGTAAGTGAAGCCAGGCAGATGGAAGGCTCTAGTGAGTGAAGCTAGGCAGAAGGAAAGTCCTAGTGAGTGAAGCTAGGCAGATGGAAAGACCTTGTGAGTGAAGCCAGACATGTGGAAATCCAGGTGGATCAAGATTGACAGGACACTTGGTGTTAGGAAGTCCAAGTGGGTCAAAGGATTGATCGGATACTTGACACGAGGTAATTGGACATCTGGTGGAAGTCCAAGTGGGTCATGGAGGACCAGACACTTGGCACGAGATGGTAAGTCCAAGTGGATCAAGGTTGATCGGACACTTGGCATGAGGTGAAAAGTCCAAGTGGGTTAAAAAATTGACCGAACACTTGGCGAAAAAGTCTCGACAAGTCAAGGTTGACCGAATGCTAGGCATGAGAAGTTCCAACAGATCACGGTTGACCGGTTGTTGGAATTGGAGACCCTAGGCTTGAGTTAAGCAAGTTAAAGGGAAGTCAATCGATCAACCGATTGATTGAACTGTGGTTCAATCGATCAACCGATTGATTGAAATGTGGTTCAATCGATCAGCCGATCGATCGAAGGTGTGCTGTGAAGAAGGCTGACTCAATCGATCGGTCGATCGATTGGGAAGTGAAATCGCAAACACATAATGCTCCTCAATCGATCGCCCGATCGATTGGGCTCCCCAATCGATTGGTCAATATATTGGGACAAACACTACAAGAAAATTGGGATTCTACAACACTTAAACGACAACGCTTTTTTTAAAAAGCGTTGTCTATTTTTTTTTTAACAACGCTTTTAGTGAAAAGCGTTGTCTATTTCATTATTCTGTTATTAATAGACAACGCTTTTCTAAAAACCGTTGTCTATTAGTGATTTTTATTGGTCAAAGACAACGCTTTGTAAAAAGCGTTGTCTATTAGTTTTTTTTTAGTGTCTACGACAACGATTTTTAAAAAGCGTTGTCTACTGTCAAGTTATCATCTCAATCTTAAGTGATCTAGACCGCTTATCTCAAGATCTGATGGCTGGATCTTCATCCATCTTCATCACAATATGGACGGCCCAGATTAAAGGAGGAGAAAACTTCATTTCCTTTTACCCATGCGATGACACGGTGCTGTGATTCCTTTCTATTCGCGACATCTCCTCTCGCGCGGCTAGGGCACGCAGCCTCCCACCGCCGGCCGTCTCTTCTTCCTCACCAACGGTCGGCAGCTCTTTCTTCTCTTCACTGCCGCCGGCCGGACCTCCATAGCCCACCCTTCTTCTTGATTCCAGCGGCGACAGCAGCAAGCACCGACGACGACTCCGAGCATCCACCTCACCTGTACGCCATGTGGTTGAAGCACATCGATGCATCATACGGGTTCTCTACCTCAGGTCCGAAAGGCTATTTCCTTTTAGCTATTCCCCGTCCTTTCCGTGTCCTTCAAAGTTGGCTTTTTGGTTGATACGAGGAACATCTCCTAGTGGATTCTTATTCAGCTTCTGTGTGCCTAGTCTCTACCGATGAATTTAATTAATGGATATATGTGTTTGGTGCTACTTTTCGCAGGTAGGGTGTGCTGGGTGTGCAGACGTTGTTAATAGAATCCGGGGAGTGCTTGGCGGGAGAGGGGATTTTCGGGCTATCAGGGAGATGAACTACAGGAGCAGTTCGATTTCTTCAGGTTTGCTTCCCTTTGTTTCTTCCACTTTCGATCTCTTGTTTTCAGTGGGGATTGATTGATCTTATGCTTTTGGATTGAAATCAAGCTGCTAAGGCTTCTGCCAGGGCATTTGATTTCGGAAGGACCCATGTGGTTCAACCCAAGGGAAGGCATTTGGCCACTGTCATGTGGCTTCATGGCCTAGGTGATAATGGAGCAAGGTACTTGACATTCCCTTTGTTTTCCTTTCTTTGGTGTGTGTTCTCTATCTGTGATTACATATTCTGAATTATGGTATTAGCAAGACTGATTTTTGGTGTTTGCGAATCTTACCCATGATTTTTAATGGCTGCTTGTTCGGTAAGTGAAGTCAAAACTAATTCCCCTGCCTTTTGGTGTTCGGGGTACAACAATGACTACTATGCATTGTTTCCTTTGATATAGTAAGATGTGCTATGTGAATTAGAATCCATGCATGTTCGCCTGATGCTCATATGTTTGTTATCTTGCTTCTCAGGAAGTTAGTTATCTATACCATCTGTGCTCGTAGGAAATCTTTGTTCATCATAGGACGTTCATTTTATTGTGCTTGAGTTGACTGCTTGCTGAGACATTGACTCAATACACATTGAGAAGTGTAAAATTTTTCTTATGATGGTAATTCGAAAATTAGTTTGTATTCTTATTGATTTTAAATGAAGGAGATTTGCTCCTGTTCTTCTTGATCCTGCAATAGAATTCACGTTTCTAAATTACAATAGCAGGATGTTTTTAGCTTAGTTAGTTGGATTTGTATCATATGTAGTTCTTTTAGTGAGAACTCAAAATGATAAAATCATTAGATTCTGATTGAGTCTTTGCTATTTTAGAGCTTTATGTAGATTTCATTTCATGCTTTAGGTTTCGTTCTATGTTTTTCTTCATGTTGTCTTTCATATTGAATAATGTTTCATGTGAATGTTAAGTGCTTGTATTAATTTGACCTCCTATGTTTCAATTTACACACATTATGATTTTATTGACTCATGCCCATCAAATGTTTGATTAAATGTCTCTTCCATTATATAGATTTTAGTTGATACACAAGGAGAGCACCATTTCAAAGTTGAAGTTGGAACTATCAGTCGTGCACAACATCGCCATTTGGTTTCTCTTGTAGGTTACTGTGTATCAGAGAATCAGAGATTGCTCGTCTATGATTATGTGCCCAATAGAACTCTTTATTACCATCTCCATAGTGAGTAATGATTTTTATTCTTTTTTTTTCGGGACCAAGTTAATTCACACAGGTCTTCAAAGTCTACCATCAAATTATATTTAGTGATGCATGTATTCCAATCCTATCTGGCATTGCTTTTGCAGGAAAAGGAAGAGCAGTAATGCAATGGACCAAGAGGGTTAAGGTCGCTGTTGGGACAGCTCGTGGAATAACATACCTTCATGAGGAGTGTAATTTCTATTTTCTTTCTTGTTCCACTCAGCTTTGTTGACTTGAAATAAATCATACATTAAATCAGAAATTTTTGTCAATCTTATTTCTTGTATCAGGTAATCCTCGGATAATTCACAGAGCTATCAAGTCCTCAAACATTTTATTAGATTACAACTTTGAGGCTAAGGCTGCCATACATCTTATTTGGTGCACTGAAACTGCCAGAACTTTGAAATAGAACTATCTACTTTGTCATCATATGTTTTAAATTCGAATGTCATTATTTACTTTGAAACAGAACTATTTAGTTTTTGTGTATAGTTGAATTCTCTTGTAAATACTAATACTTTATAATTGAATTCTATTGTTTTGGTACGAGTTTGAAATCATTAGCTGAGCTAATTAATGTTATTTTATATGTCAAATTCAAATCTAGACATGGTAAAAGAAAATTAATAGTTTTGTAAATATAAAAAAATGATTTTGTAAATATATTTTTTTTTTTATTTTTATTTTAAAAAGACAACGCTTTTAAAGCGTTGCACAAGTGTTGTCTTTGCCAAAAACAACAACGCTTTTAAAGCGTTGCAAAGATGATGTTTTTTGCAAAAAAAAATACACAATGCTTTTAAAGCGTTGTCTTTGCTACAAACGACAACGCTTTAAAAGCGTTGTCGTTGAGCAAACTTTTAACAACAGTGCCTTTAACAACGCTTTTTCAGGCACAAAGACAACGTTTTAAAAGCGTTGTCTATTAGCTTTTTTCTTGTAGTGAAATTTTCTCGCGCAGACACAAGAGCACAGAAGAAGGTTGAATCGATCACTTCATAATCACTTCATTCCATAAATATAGACATAATCATAATCATGATCACTACATAGGCTTGAATATAAGCATGTACATAAACCTAAACATAATCCTTACATAGACATGCATATAAACATATACATAAACATGATCACTACATAAGTATAGAATGCAAATATTAACAGGTGCATCATCGTAAGTGGCTTAATTTCCTAAGCATTTAAGGTTATCATAATGAAAAGCAAGAAGCAACATGAACTTACCTAATCTAAAGGTCTGAAATCTAGATGTAGCATATATATATATATATGATGACTATATATATAGTTATGTTCTACTTATCATGATGACTATATATATATATATAGTCATCATGATAGGTAGAACATAACTAAAAATCAAAACCTCATTTAAAGTACCTAGACATGTGTGAACTTCAAGAACTAAAATAAAACAATAATTGTTAAACCTCTCAAATAGAATTTAACCCAAGCCTTAAAGAATCCGAAACTTGGAAGTCCTACTCTATAAATTGAGCATGCAAAGATCTTTAACTTTTAAGGATAAACAAGTAGTAAAACATGAAGAAACTTGTAGTGCAACATCATAATAATTAACTTTTAAAAATAGAATTTAAACATACCTTTATAAATATGAAATTTACTAATTTGCAAGTTGAATTAAGCATGGAAAAGTTTCCTATCTTCTAAAGGAAACAACTAAAAGCATGGAGCTAAAAAGGTAGTCAAACATCCATATACATACCTCTTAAAAACAAGACTTAAACCTACTTTTATCATGTCCAAAACTTGCAAGGTTTATAACTTATGTTGAGCATGCATAATTTCCTAGTTCCCAAGAGTATACAAATAGAAAGTATGTGGAACTACTTGTAGAGCAAGATCATGATGACTATGGTTCTACACAGAATTTAAAACTCACTACAAATAAACTGAAACATGGGAATCCTACTCTATAATTTGATCATGCAAGGTACTCCACCTTCTAGCGTAAACACATGGAAAACATGGAGCCATTGTGGAGGTATCTTTAGGATGAACTATCCCCTAAAATCAGTGACTAAATTTAAATCTTTAGAATATGAAATCCACACTAGCTAGAGCTTGAATCAAGGTAGGGAACTTGCACCATTTATTTGGGCGAAACATGAAATCCTTAGCAAGGAAAACAAGCCAACCTTATTGTTGGAACCCCAAGGTTATTTTGGTGTGATCAACTAGTTAAATTAGATCCTGTGTGTTTTTTAACTTGGTGTCTAAGTGTGCAGGAGCTTAGGAGCACAGGTAGTCGAGCAGAAGACGCAGTTAGCGAGAAGGACGACACGCGGTGCGTCCGAGGGACGAGGCATTGCGGAAGAGTACGCCGGCGGACGAGAAGGAAGTGTGCGATGGTTCCGAAGGACGAGAAGCCGGAGCGGAAGACTGCTCGAGGAGCAAGAGACGCAATTAGCAAGAAGGTCGGCACGGGGTGCGACCGAGGGACGAAGACTACGGATGAGTACGCTGGCGGACGAGAAGGAAGCACGCGGCGATTTCGAGGCACGAGAAACTGGAGCGGAAGCCTGCTCGAGAAGACCGGAAGTTGGGTTCGGGTGAGCCCTATTTCGGATGGCAGAGATGACCCAAGCGAGCGGAAGACTCAGTCTGAGGCGAATGAAGTCGGAGCAGAAGACCCGGGCTGGAAAAAGTCAACGAGATTGACTTTTCTAGCCAAGGCACTCAGACCCCTCCGAGGCGCCCGGACCCCTCCGGGGCGCCCGGAACCCTTCCGGGTGTCCGGAGTTGACTTTTTCACAGGATCAAGTTTTGACTCGATCTGAACATTGGGGGATAAAGTTTATCCCCAAAAGGGCGCCTAGAACCCTCAGGGGATAAATATAGCCTTGGTCCAGAAGCTTTTTAATAATCAGAACTCAGACAATTCTTTCAACATTTGTACTCCGTTTGTAGTTTAGCTTCTTTTTGTGCGCTTTATTACTGTAAGAGGCTTCTCCGCCTGAAGGAGATAGTAGTGTGATTATCTTCCTTGGATTAACAACCTCCCTGATTGTAACCAAGTCAAATATGGTGTGCCTCGTCTTTTCTGATTTACTTTCTGCTTTCATTATTTTACAAGTGTTAGTTTAAGAGTTCGAGAAGGGTTGTGTTTTATTTTTCAGGTTATTCAACCCCCCTTCTAGCCGGCCGCCGCGGTTCAACACTTACAAGCTATAAAATTCCCAAACTTCACAAGATTATAGAAACTAAACTAGAACACTAACATAATTGAAACCATGCACAATTCATATGGTGCGAAACATGATATCATAGCAAGAAAACAAACCAAAACCTTATGAGCCATAAAAGTCCGAAACTACACAAGACATAGAGGCTAATTTAAACAATAACATGGTTGAGGACATTTTTAGAGTATATACTAAAAGCCTAGCTTTTGTATAAATATTTATTTAGAAATAAAGAATCACAATGGTCAAATACCTACATTTATTTGTTAAATGTAATTTGTTCAATTAATTTATATAGTAGACAACATGGTGTGTGGTGTCACACACAGAAGATCATGTTGTCTGTTCTTTATAAATTATAAACAGTTGCTCGCGACTAAGATGGAAAGAAACAAACCGTTGAAGTAGTCGTAGTGTAATTAAGTATTAGTTTATCTTAATTAATAAATTACACTGATACACTCTAAATGTATTGAGTAGGACCATTTTAGGTATGTTCTTTTTGTACTGACTTTATAAAAGAACTAGGCCTTAGTTATTATGGAAGTATGTGCTCTTAATCCTAATATAATAACAAACACATATATTTAGTATTTATTTCTTTGACTTATCAATGGGTGAGATTTAACTCAATAAGTCAATAAGTCCGATAAGTTGGGAAATAATATTACTTATACTGTGTGTTGTTGATTATAGAAGGAATCTGTGTCCTAGTTATCTAGGTTGAGAATGTCCTCAAGAGGAGCTCATAAGGATTGTCATGTTAAACCCTGCAGGTGGACTTAGTCTGACATGACAATGAAGTTGAGTGGTACTACTCTTGGAGCTAGATATTAATTAAGTGAGTTGTCAGTAACTTACTTAATTAATGGGCATTCATTATCTTAAACACAGGGAGACTAACACACTCATGATAAGAAGGATCGCATAATGTAATTTGGGATTGGTGCGGTAGTGCGATAATAACTCTCTAGTGGAATGAGTTATTATCGATGAACTTGAGTTGTGTGTTCGGGGCGAACATGGGATACTTAAGCTCATCGGAAGGCCAAAACTAATTTCTCCTCTAGGTCCCTGTCGTAGCCTCATTAAAGCCTCAAGTCCATCCAAATATAAGTTCATCTTGGTGTCCAAGAAGGGGGCCGACTCAATGCTTGGTGACCAAGCAAGGGCCGACCACATTGTCCGCTTAAGGGGGCCGACCCCTTGCTTGGTGCCCAAGCAAGAGGGGGCCGACCACAATAATTCAAAATAGGAGGGGTGTTTTTAAAATTTTAAAATCTTCTCTTTATAAAAAACTACAAGTTTTAAAAGAGAGATTTTAAATTTAAAAACTTTCCTTATTTGAATTAAGCCACATGTTTTAAAAGAAAGTTTAAAAGTTTTAAAACTTTCCTTTTTTAACCATCCTCATGGTTTAGAAAAAAAGGAAGAGAAGTTTTAAAATTTAAATTTTCTATCACATGTTAAAAAACGAAATTTTATAAGAGAAGTTTTAAATTTTTAAACATGATTTTAATTTTTAAAACTTTCCTTTTTTAACTCCTACTTTAGGAAATTGAAAGAGAGTTTGTAAAATTTTATAAGAGGATTTCTTCTTGTAAAATTTTATAAAAAAAATATCTCCTTCCTTATAGGGGACGACCACCCTTGCTTGGTGCCCAATCAAGGGGCCGACCAATAGGATTAAATCATCATCCAATCAAATATATGATTGGTGATTGATTCAATCAAGAGGAAAGAAAAGGAAAAATTAAAAGGGAAAAGGAAAAACATGAGGAAGATTTTAATTTTTTTGTAAAAAGTTTTTCCTTATTTGTCTTGGACAAGTATTATATAAAAGAAGGGGAGGAGAGGTTTTATGAATTAATATATTTTTTTCCTTCTCTCTAGTCTCCTCCTTAGGGCCGGCCCCTAGCTCTTTATCATGCTAGGGCCGACCACATATTGCTTGTGGTTCCTTTAAGTGGCCGGATATAAGAAGGAGGAGAAGGAGAAGAAGAAGAAGAAGGAGGAGACATCTAATTCTAGTCTCTTGCTTGTGCTCTCTCATGATGGCCGGATCTCTTCCCTTCCCTTTTCCTTGCTCTCTTTGGTTCCTAAATTGGTGGTGGTGGCTGGATTTTAGAGGAGGAAGAAGAAAGCTTTTTGGGTGGCGTTCATCTTGGAGGATCGTCGCCCACACGACGTCTAAGGTGAGGCGAGGAATACGGCAGAAGATCTCGAGGTCATTAGCATACAAAGAGAAGGTATAATTAGCAATTGTTTTCCGCATCATGCTAGTTATTTCTCTTTGTAAGAATTTCAAACACAAGAGACATTCGATTTAGTATTTCGAATTAGTTTTTCGAGTTTGTGATTCAATTGTTCTTTTTGGTTAACCTAGAGTTATTTAAGGAAATTAAATATTAGTTTTCCTTAAAATGCTTTGTCTAGGCGGTGGTGGTTGCTCCCATATCCAAGAAGGCCATGTGCCTCGCCATACAGTCCTGGAAGATAATTTTGAAAATTAATATTTAATGAAATTAATAACATAGGTGGATTTGAATCAATATTGTTAAGTTCCGCTTGCGATTCAAATATAAACAATTAAGAACAGATAAGTTAAATTTGGAATCAATGATGTTAAGTTCCGTCTGCGATTCCTAATTTAACTTCTAAAGAACACAATAGGTTATTTAAGGAAAGGTTCGATACTTGTACAAAATTTGTGTATAGTGGAACCGGTACGATTTTCCTAGGACTAACCAACAGACATGCCTTAAGTATTTAGCTATTACTCCTTGGCTTCCCTTGAAACTCTAGTACCGGTGGAGAAAACCAAGAGTGGGGGAACCTCCTTAGGCTGGCGGCAACAAAAGGACAATGTGGAGTTGAGAGTTTAAATAAAAGAGGGAACTTATGACTTAGTCTCAAATTCTATTTCTATATCTATTCACATATAAATTAGTAATTTATATAAATGCTAAGTCATTTATTTTATTTTATTATTATTTATAAAACTTAATACCAAACCCCACCCATAGTTATATAATTCCGTATATATTTTATACGGTCATATAAATTTATTTATAATATATATAATTTATAATATATAGTTTCTTAACTAGTTTATATACATTATATATTTTTTACATGTTCTATATCTCATATTTTTCTTATTTAAATTTTATTTATGCTTTATAACTTATATTATACATTTTATATTATATATTATATAATATATTATTTATATAAAATTTTACACGTTCTATATCTTATATTTTCCTTATTTAATTTCTTTTATGCTTTATAATTTATATTATACATATTATATTATATAATATATTATTTATATTTTATTTCTATATTAATTAGATGAATTATTTATAAAAATTTATATTCCTTTATTAATATTAAGTCCTATAATCTTTATATACTAAGTTTTATCCATTCATAAATGCTAAATAGTATAATTTTTATATACTAAGTCATTAATTTGATATTAAATTAAATTTTCTATATATATATTATTTATATTTCATTTCCATATTGATTAGATGGACAATTTATACCCATAAATTGTATAAATACTAAGTCTTTATATATATTTGTATATTGCTATTTTTTAATATAATTCACTAATCCAAATTTTCTAATTGTTGGCTAACTTAATTAATTAAGTCTATCTATGTAAATAAATTCCTAATTAAATCAAATAAATAATTACAATTAACCCAATAAATATCCTTAATTAAATAAATTTGAAATCTAATTAAATTGTAATTTAATCCAATAACTCCTTTTAATTAAATAAGTGGTTTCGAACACTACACTTGAGCAACGACCATGAGAAAGATCTTTTATATAACTAGTCTCCAATTAGGGTGAACCGCCTGACCCTCTTTTTTTAACAAACGAGCTTTCTCCCGGTTGGCCGGTGTGAAACTCGATCGGAGGAACTCTATCAGAGGCGTCCTCCAGTCACTCGGAAAGGTCATTCTAGCTCTTCGGTCAATGTGTGCCACCGGCAAGGCCTGTTCGACTGGGTTATCTAGGATGATTGGAGATAAAGAATTAGCTAATTTAGCTAGCTCATCCGCATAGTGGTTCTCCGACCGAGAGATCTTCTATATAGCTACTTCTTGGAAACTTATCTTCAATTTCTCAAAAGCTTCGGCATACAATTTATTATTTATCTTGAACGTTCCCGATAGCTGCTAGGCTGTCAGTTGAGAATCTGAATAAATGAGGACTCTTGTGACTCCCACATGTCGAGCTGTCTGCAGGCCAGCTATCAAGGCGATCATATTATGTCTCATTATTTGTCACCCGATAATCTAGCCATACGGACAAATGCATCCTATCCTCGCACTGTGATATTAAAAGGATGCCTATTGCGCTGCCTTGTCGAGTGGATGAACCGTCCACATATATCTTCCAAGTCAAAACCAGCTCGATATTTTGAACCTCAGTGACAAAATCAGCTAAGATATGGGTCTTGATTATTGTATGTAGTTGATATTGTATGTCAAACTTGCTTAGCTCGGTGGTCCATTTGATCAGTCGTCCGGATGCCTCGGAGTTGAGGAGGCAATGCGCTGTTAGTCATCACCACAAATAGGATGTGAGAGAAAGTATGAACAAAGCTTTTAAGCGGCGAGTACTAACACGTATGCCAATTTTTCGAGACCAGTATAGCGGGATTCTGTATTTTTCAATATATGGCTAAGAAAGTACACCAACTGTTGTTCAGATCCATTCTACTACACCAACGCTGAGGCAACCACATGTTCTGTGGATGAGAAACAAATCAAGAGCGGCTCGTCGACATTGGGCTTTGCCAATACAAGTAGGGAGTTAAGATATTTCTTGAGCTCCTCCAGTGCCTTGTCACATTCCGTGTCCCACTAGAATTTCGTCTCATGGTGCAGTATCTTGAAGAATGGATGATTCCGGTTCAACGATTTGGAGATGAATCTTGACAACACAGTTATCTGTCCAGTCAGCCATTATGCCTCCTTCAAGTTTAGGGGTGGGGGCATGTCCTGCAACGCCTTTACCTTGCTTGGATTTGCCTCTATTCTCTGCTCAATCACTATGTACCCGAGGAACTAGCCACTCTTCTCCCTGAACAGGCATTTGCTCGGGTTCAACTTGATTTTGTACATCCTCAGGGTTGGGCAGGTTTCTTCATTGTCATAAAGGTCAGTGGCTCGGAGAGATTTTATTAATATGTCATCGACATATACCTCCATGTTACGGTTGTGTGCCGTTGGAATACCTTGTTCATCAGTCATTTATAAATGGCGTGGCGTTCTTCAATTCAAACGGCTAAATGTTGTAGTAGTAGGTTCCGTCGGCTGTAATGAAGCTAACATTCTCTTGGTCTTCCTTGGCGAGCGACACTTGATGGTAGACTTGGTACTATCAAGCATGCAGATCAGCTCACAGTCCACCTTGGAGTCTACCATTGATCTATTTGAGACAGGGGACAGAAGTCCTTTAGGAAGTCTTTATTTAAATCGTAGAAGTCGATGCAGACTCGTCACTTATTGCCTAGCTTAGAGACTAGCACGACATTGGCTAGCCAACTTAGAAATTGTACCTCGCGGATGTGACCAACATCCAATAATTTTTTTATCGCTGCTCGGATGATCTGATTTTACTCCAAGCTGAAGTCCCTCTTTCTCTGTTTCACCGGCCAAGCATCTGGTCAGACGTGAAACTCGTGCTAAGCCACGCTCGGAGAGATGCCTGGGAGCTCATGAGTTGACCAAGCAAACATGTCATGCTTTTGCCTAAGGTAGGCTACCAACTTTGCCTTCTTCTCGTCTGTCAGGTCCGCGACGACAAATGTCGTGTCTTTCGATCGATAAGGATGGATCCGAACCTCCTCTTTTTCACGTAGACCAACGTCGGTTGTTCTTCCATGATTGTGTTCACATCTAGATGTTGAGCATTTCAAACGGCCTTCATTCGATGTAGCACCGTTGAGCGGTCAATTGGTCGCCCTTGACTTCGCCTACCACATTATCCACTGGAAACTTGATTTTCTGGAAGAAGGTGGACACTACAGTATGAAACTCATTTAGGGCAGGTCGGCCCAATATTACGTTGTAGGCGGATGGAACATCAACCATGATAAAATTCGTGGTCCTTGTCCTCTTGAGAGACTCCTCTCTGAGCGATATGGCCAGTCGAGCCTGGCCAATCGGTAAGACTACATTGTCTGTGAACTCATACAGTGGGGTTGTCATGGTCTACAATTCACTCCAGTGGATCTGTAGCTGGTCGAATGTCTTCTTGAAGATGATATTCACTGAGCTGCCTGTGTCTACAAAAGTTTGGTAATAGTATAATTAGTTATTACCACTCAGATGATCAAGGCGTTGTCATGAGGGATCTCCACTCCCTCTAAGTCCCGAGGGCCAAAACTGATCTCTGGTCCCTCAGCCTTATCTTTGCTGCATCCCACAGCATGTATCTCAAGTCGTTGGGCGTGCGACTTCCTTGCTCGATTGGAATCACCGTCGATTAGCCCCTAGCGATCATTTCGATTTCACCCCGAACGCATTGCTTCAATTTCCCTCTTCTCGAACCGAAGGTCTGGTCTGCTCAACAAAAGCTTGAACGGGACTTGTGTTACCTCTCCATTGAGGCGAACGCTAATGCCGCTCGGCCTCCGCTCTTTCTTCTTCCTGCCGCCCATCTGATCAGCGTGGATGATGTCGATCAGGAGATGGTGACTGACGGCGATATCCTAGAGAAGGCGGTCAATTTGAAATTGGCCTCAAGTCATAACGATCTCAAGTGTTGCGTGTCATCGATTGATGGAACGAGCAAAACAATGGTGTCCAAGTCTTTCCTTTTGTAGCTTTCAGCCAATCTGCTGCTACGTGCCACACGGCATGAGTTCGGGGCTCTGGTACGATTGTGTGACTCTCGCTCGGGGGCCCTTTGGGGGTTGATGACTTCTATCTGGCCGTCATTCAAGGGCGGCGGTAGGTTTGGCGGGTGCCTCCTTCCTCCGTGCCATCTGCGCTTCCTCCACATTGATGTATTCGCTGGCGTACCTGAGCAGGTGGTCGAAGTCTTTAGGAGGCCTCTGGATGAGCGAGCTCTTGCCCTTTGAAAGTCCTTATGAGAAGGCACTTACTAATAAATCCAGCGAGGCCGATGGAATATCTATGACCACTTGGTTGAACATTTTAATATAGGGTCTTAGTGCCTTCTTGGGCCCTTACTTCAAAGCGAACAAGTTAATGCTCGTCTTCTGGTAGTGACGGCTGCTGGCGAAATGATGTAGGAACGCCGTCCGGAAGTCTCTGAAGTTGCAGATTGATCTAATCGACAACCGCCTAAACCACCGCTATGCCAATCCAGAGAGAGTGGTGAGGAAGACCCTATACTTCACTTCATATGTATACTGATGGAGCATTGTCGTATTATCAAACCTGGTCAGATGGTCCTCCGGGTTTGTCGTTCCATTGTACTCACCGATCGTCAATGGAGTGTAATGGCGTGGAAGTGGGTCGTCCAAGATCCCTTGCGAGAATTGCCTATTGACCTATTTTGGGGCATCATCGACCATTGGTGCCTTTTGTTAGGACCAAAAGTAGCTAGAGGGGGGGTGAATAGCTCGTCGCGTGCTCGTTGCTCGGTGTTGCTTGTTTCTTCAAGAATGCGCAGCGGAAAATACATAAACAAACACAAACACGCTAACACTAGGAGTTTACTTGGTATCCACCTCCAACGGAGATGACTAATCCAAGGATCTACACCACGCACGCACCCTCCACTATGAAAACACTCCTTTTCGGTAACTACCGAGGGCGGAGAAGCCCTACAAGACTCTCAGTACAAGAAGAAGAAAGGGTAGTAAAGAATAAGCAAAAGCTTACAAGAAATGCAGTAAAAACCCTAGCTTCTTCTTCTTCTCGTTGCAACTCGCCTCTAGACTTGGATGAACCTCCAAGAACCTTCAAGAACTGGCGGTGAGGAGCTTAGAGAGTGCTGGGGAGGAGCTGTGTTGAATCTGGAGTGAATCGGTGAAGTTCTGCTGAAGAAATCGCACGCCAACAGCTATAAACGACGCCAACGGTCGAATCCCAATCGATTGGATTGCTCCCAATCGATTGGGGAGGCTTTGGATCGATCCACGGATCGATCCACGGATCGATCCAGAGCGCCTCTGTGCTCTGGAAAAACTTCTGGATCGATCCACGGATCGATCCAGCACTTATCGCGCGAAGCAGCAGCGTCCCAATCGATCCACTGATCGATTGGGACCTCTGGATCGATCCACGGATCGATCCAGAGAGGTTCTGTTCGTGGGGACTCACCGGATCGATCCACGGATCGATCCAGATCTTCTGGATCGATCCACTGATTGATCCAAACCTGCTGGATCAATCCACGGATAAATCCAAACCTGCTGGATCAATCCACGGATCAATCCAAACCTGCTGGATCAATCCACGGATCAATCCAAACCTGCTGGATCAATCCACGGATCAATCCAAACCTTGGTTTTTGCCCAAAACCAAGCCCAAAGCCCCCTAAACCAACATCTAGTCAACCATGACTTGTTGGTACATAAGACCTAGCATCCGGTCACCCTTGGCCAGCTAGGACTCTCTCACCAAGTGTCTGGTCAATCCCTTTGACCCACTTGGACTTTTCTCTTCTTGCCAAGTATCCGGTCACTCCCTAAGACCTACTTGGACTTTTCTTCCTCGTGCCAAGTATCCGGTCAATCCCTTTGACCTACTTGGACTCTCACCAGATGTCTGGTCAACCTTGACCCATCTGGATTTCTCTTGCCTGGCTTCACTCACCAGGACTTTCCCAATTGCCTAGTTTCACTCACTAGGTCTTTCAACTGGCTTCACTCACCAGGATTTTCCTCCTGCCTGACATCCCAGTTAGGACTTCCCAGTCAAGTATCCGGTCATCCTTGACCTACTTGACTCTTCTTCAATCAATATCTTATTGTCAAACATCTAAACCCAAACCAAGACTCAGCTTGGTCAACCAGGTCAACCTTGACCTGAGGGATGTTGCACCAACAATCTCCCCCTTTTTGATGTTTGACAATACCACAATAACACTTACAATGCCACATGTAAGTTAGGCTAATCCCATAGCCTCATTCTTCATGCCACTAGGTAATGAAAGCATAAGTTAAGCTTTTCATTCTCCCCCTAAGAGGGAAAACTCCCTCTTAGATAATGAAAGCCTAACTTACTCCCTTTCACACGTCCTTTCATTCTCCCCCTATTGGCACACATCAACCTATGCCCCCTCTTTGGGCACACTTCAACAAATCCATTTGTTGAAAACTCTCCCCTGAAGAGTTGCTCATCATTGGTTACAACTTCACTCGTTGAACCAACATGATAATGAAGGTCCCATACCCTTCATTTATCCTTAACTTCTTCCTCAATGTAGACAAATACCCAACCTTGAGCATGTTCTAACATCTTGAGTTCCCACTTGAAATAATGAGGATATCCACTCCCCATTTCAAGTTCAAAAGCTCGTCCATGAGCATTTTCTTTAAAGAAGGTTAACCACCTTCCAAGGTTCATGAAAAATAATTTTCATGCCTTTAAAGAGTCCCTCCCCCTAAAGACATGGTGGTAACTTCTGTCATTGCACCAACAATGACTTGGAATCCCTAAACCTTTAGGAAACCCAAATTTATAAGTTTTGAGGTTCAAATGTTCAAAATTTGAAACAAACCTCAACCTAAACTTCAATGAAGTCTTCCTTAACCATTCCATCCTTGTTTTCAACACGAAAACACCATTTTTATGTATACAAATGTATTTTAAGGGTTTGAAATGGTTACATAGACTAACCATGGTTCAAAGATGCTGAAATCAGGCCTTCCCAGCCAAAATCAGCAACTTGGATCTATTGGAGTTGGGATCCAATCGATTAAACCAACTGAATCGATCCACTGATCGATTCAATCTTCTTGGATCGATCGGCTGATCGATCCAGCGAGCTTCTGCTCGCGAGAAATGCCTTCTCAATCGATCGGCTGATCGATTGAGGAACTCCAATCGATCCACTGATCGATTAGAGGCCTGAAATTGCTGAAATTCAATTTCAGCCAATTTCAGAAACCCCTAGAAAATTCTACAAAAATTCAAAAATCATGAAACTTCGTGTAGACATTATTTAGGGCATACTTAATCATGGAAAAATAGTTTTCTATGAAAATACTTCATATTTTCAAAGATTGACACAAACTTGAAAACTTGCAAAAACTTTAGCGTTTTCTTCAAGTTTGTGTCTAACTATTCAATGGTGATTACTATCAAAAGATAGTCTTCACCAAGGTTTTCCAAAAATATTTTAAAAACATTTTCAAAACCAATATCCCATCATGTTCCTTGGGCATAATGCACATGACTTGTACATTAGCTTTCCCAATGATGGGAAAACACATAACTATGTGTTTTGATGAACTTAAAACTCAAAAGAATGCACTAAATCAACATCTTGAGTTTTGTTCATCATCCTAACATCTCACTTGTATCTAATGTGCACTGAAACACATACAAGTCATCTTATAGGTCTTTGTGAGATGTAAGATTTTGGTTTTGCCCTATTCTAGGGATCATGCATATCTATCTAGGCATTTTGAGAGGTAGACATCCACAAAGGATGTTACTTGTTGATTTACTTGTTAAACAAATGTCACTTGTTTATTCCACTTGTTGTAAACAAATGCCACTTGTTTAACTAATGCCATATGTCCTTAATTTTTAAGGAAATAAACATAATGCATGATAATGTTATGGCATACATCAAAATAAAATAGCTTTCAAAAGAAAGATTCCTATAACTACATGATGTATGTATGGCATGACATGGTATTTTTGTATTTTTCATGATAAGTCATGAATGCAAAATACAAATAAGATAAAATATGATGTCATGGCATATTATGAGCAAACAATCATGGCAAGGTTTAGCATAAATAAAATATACCTAGATTACCTATCTAAGTATCGTTAATCTTAGCTAATCCTAAAACTTAAACCCTAGATTGCCCAAAGTGCTTCAAGAGAGTGCCAAAACCTAAATGGGCATTTCTAATTCTCTTGATTAATTTATGCCAATTGAAATTAAGCTTATCCTCAAATGTTGGCATATTCCATTTTTCCTCAAGAGTAATCACATAAATCAAGGCCCGGAGTGCCTTAAAATTTCTAAGAGAATATCAAAATCCCAACTTGGTATTTCTCTAGGTTTTCCCAATTTATGCCTTTTTAAGATAAAATCAATTTTCCACCATTAGGCACATTCTACTCTTTCAAGGAGTAAATGATAATTCCATTTCATTTTCAAAGGTTAACAAAAACCTTGAAAATGCTCCTTGAGTGTCAATTTCCTCAAAGTTGGGTTAACTACCCTTCTAATCGGAGTTGACACTCTCTAACCCATCTATGGGGTAGAGAAGATGCTCCTAGGAACCCAACACCTATTGGTGCTCCTTGGATGCTCTAGGTACTCACTAGGGATAACTTCCCTAGATACCTTCCTAGTGACCTTGTTGAGCTTCTTAGAAGCCTTGGTCACATTTTCTAGGTCAACTCTAGGGATAGCCTCTCTTGTGACCTTGTTAGTGACTTTCTTAGACTTCTTAGAAGTCTTAGTCACTTTGGTTGCAAAGATACTCTTAGGATATCTTCCTTGTATCTTGGACTTGACCTCTAGACTTAGGGTTTGTTCCATAGCTATATGGAACCCTATGATAACTAGGCACATCCTTTTTAGCTTTGGGTTTGTATCCCAAACCTCTATGACCATTGGATGACCTTTGTGCTCCTAGACCTAGGCTATGCTCATTTTGGCCTAATAGGATATTTTCCATCCTTCTTAGGGTCTTTTCCATTTTATCAAGTCTTGACCTCAAGACTTGATTTTCCATCACTAAGTCCTTAGTTTTGGTTTTCCATTAAGTCCATGAGCATTTTTGTTTCTAGGCTTGTAGCTACAATCCTTAGAGTTCTTGCCTAGACTTTTACCTACATTCCTAGCCTTAGGTGTAGTAGTTTTGGCATGTAGGGCCACATGCTTTTCCTTAAAGCCCTCATGCTTCCTATTCTTATGGTAAATCGCATTAAAATGATAAAAATTAGAACTATCATGCTTTTTACCATAATGTAAAGGAGTAGGCTCAATAAATGTTACCTTCTTCTTTACCTTGGAGGCTCCCCCTTGACTAATGCCTCCTTGAGCCTTGACCATCTTCTTCCCCTTGAGGCATTGACTCCGGTAATGCCCCTTTTGATTGCAAGAGAAGCATATGATATGCTCCTTGCTCTTCTTTGTTCCGGGAATGGTCTCCTCGGACTTCTCCTTGCCCTTTTGCGTCACTTGACCCTTCTTCTTGGCCAAGTTGGGACACTTGCTCTTGTAGTGCCCACTTTCCCTACACTCAAAACATATTATATGATTTTTATTTTTAATTGAAACATTTATACCTTCTTGTGTAGGGATGGCACTTGCTCCTCCATTTGCTATTTCTTGAATTTCGGAGGTGGCACCATCTTCTTCTTCTTCACTTGACCCGGATGTAGAAACTTCTCCTTCTTCTTGATCCGGCGTCACCAAGGATTGCTCCCCCTCAATCCTAGAGGTGGAGGCTTCATCATCTTGAACATGAAACAAGGAGTATGCTCCCTCCTTGTTCCCTTCGTTGCATTCCCTTGAGGATGAAGCTTCTTGGATTTCCTCTTCTTCGGAGGTTGAGCATCTCTCAATCTCGGAGTCCTCCTCTTGGTCTTGCTCCAAAGAGTCACCCTCTCTGGATTCTTCATGATCTTGTACAGTGGAGGGGATCTCTTCATGAAGCTTGGCAAATTTGCTCCATAGCTCCTTTGCATCTTCAAACTCTCCAATTTTGCAAAGGATGGTGCTTGGCAATAAATTGACCAAAAGCTTGGTCACTTTGTCATTGGCCTCGCACCTTTGGACTTGCTCCGGGGTCCATTTGCTTTTCTTTAGAACTTTGCCTTTTGAATTTCTTGGAGCCTTGAAGCCTTCCATTAGAGCAAACCATTGCTCTATCTCCATCATAAGAAAATTTTCGATTCTTGATTTCCAAGAATCGAAACTCGTAGAAGTGTATGGTGGAGCCACCCTTGTGTCAAATCCAAGCCCATCTTGGAATTGCATCTTGAAGTTGAGCTTGATAAAGTCTTGAACTTGAAGAATTTTCTCCAACTTCTTCACCCTCTAGCTTTTCTTGATATGCTTGACCCTTCCGGCGATGATTCCGGTGAAGAGCGGCCTTGCTCTGATACCACTTGTTAGGACCAAAAGTAGCTAGAGGGGGGGGGGTGAATAGCTCGTCGCGTGCTCGTTGCTCGGTGTTGCTTGTTTCTTCAAGAATGCGCAGCGGAAAATACATAAACAAACACAAACACGCTAACACTAGGAGTTTACTTGGTATCCACCTCCAACGGAGATGACTAATCCAAGGATCTACACCACGCACGCACCCTCCACTATGAAAATACTCCTTTTCGGTAACTACCGAGGGCGGAGAAGCCCTACAAGACTCTCAGTACAAGAAGAAGAAAGGGTAGTAAAGAATAAGCAAAAGCTTACAAGAAATGCAGTAAAAACCCTAGCTTCTTCTTCTTCTCGTTGCAACTCGCCTCTTGACTTGGATGAACCTCCAAGAACCTTCAAGAACTGGCGGTGAGGAGCTTAGAGAGTGCTGGGGAGGAGCTGTGTTGAATCTGGAGTGAGTCGGTGAAGTTCTGAAGAAATCGCACGCCAACAGCTATAAACGACGCCAACGGTCGAATCCCAATCGATTGGATTGCTCCCAATCGATTGGGGAGGCTTTGGATCGATCCACGGATCGATCCAGAGCACCTCTGTGCTCTGGAAAAACTTCTGGATCGATCCACCGATCGATCCAGCACTTATCGCGCGAAGCAGCAGCGTCCCAATCGATCCACTGATCGATTGGGACCTCTGGATCGATCCACGGATCGATCCAGAGAGGTTCTGTTCGTGGGGACTCACCGGATCGATCGGTGGATCGATCCAGATCTTCTGGATCGATCCACTGATCGATCCAAACCTGCTGGATCAATCCACGGATCAATCCAAACTCAATCCAAACCTGCTGGATCAATCCACGGATCAATCCACGGATCAATCCAAACCTGGGTTTTGCCCAAAACCAAGCCCAAAGCCCCTAAACCAACATCTAGTCAACCATGACTTGTTGGTACATAAGACCTAGCATCCGGTCACCCTTGGCCAGCTAGGACTCTCTCACCAAGTGTCTGGTCAATCCCTTTGACCCACTTGGACTTTTCTCTTCTTGCCAAGTATCCGGTCACTCCCTAAGACCTACTTGGACTTTTCTTCCTCGTGCCAAGTATCCGGTCAATCCCTTTGACCTACTTGGACTCTCACCAGATGTCTGGTCAACCTTGACCCATCTGGATTTCTCTTGCCTGGCTTCACTCACCAGGACTTTCCCAATTGCCTAGTTTCACTCACTAGGTCTTTCAACTGGCTTCACTCACCAGGATTTTCCTCCTGCCTGACATCCCAGTTAGGACTTCCCAGTCAAGTATCCGGTCATCCTTGACCTACTTGACTCTTCTTCAATCAATATCTTATTGTCAAACATCTAAACTCAAACCAAGACTCAGCTTGGTCAACCAGGTCAACCTTGACCTGAGGGATGTTGCACCAACACCTTTTCCTTCCATCTGTCCTGGATAGGCGCTTCATCCTAAGAAGATCCTTGCTCTTTGTCTGCTCGACCTTGTTCCTCTGAAGGGGTATTGAACAACGCTCGGTTAAAGGAGATCGACGCATTCGACGAATCCCCGTATGTGTCGGTCGACTTCTTGTTCTACCCCCGAATGGATATATTTTCCTGTTGGTCTCTATATCCGGCTTGTTGTCTCGTCATTGACGCACTGTGTTCATTTACATGTAGCTCGACCATCGCCTGCTATTGCTGCTCCACAATCTTTGTTGCTTGGGTTTGTATCAGCATGTCTAATTTCTCCTTTGTTAGTGTCACCATCGTGAGTCGTCTAGCGTCTTCTATCTCCACGTCTCGAATACAAGCTATATTCCCACAAATGACGCCAATATGATCCCGTCCGAAAATCGTGAAGAAGGCTGGCTGAGGAAGGTGACTCCTCGGTTGACTGCGTGAAGACTCTGCTTTGATATGCAACACAAGAGATGTTAATGCCAAGCCAAGGAAAGAGTTTCCGACGTTGGCCCTCTGACGCTCAAGCCAGTCATCGGAACAGTAGAAGAAGGTGGAGCAACGTAGTAGCAGCGAAAGTACAAGCGTGAATAATGAATAGCACATACCTCCGCTGATGCATAGACCCCCCCTCTTATATATTGCTACAGTGGGCGACATGCACCCTCCCCAAGGTATGAGCACGCTTTCCTAACGTCCTATGAAAAGATATGTTAGGAAAATGTCTTTGACACCATACCTTAATAGAGCATGCAAATCTCTGACAAGATAGTAAAAGCTTCTGTCGTATGATTTGTTTGTTGACCATGTCTTGTTGTCAGTGGCATTACCTCCCAGAGGGATATTAAGAGATATATGAGGGGTCCCACTATTTGATCGAGCGGGGTAGCCGTTCGACCGGGATTCCCTGCCCGATCGACCTCAACTTCTTTTTTTCATAATGACTCAGTTCAGCAGATTGTTTCTAGTCCGACCGGACATGAGCTCCGGTCGACCTGGCACTCACTTTGTCAATTGTGAGCATCTAATATTCTGACTGTACTAATCCCGTTCAGACGAGCAATCTGTCCTAATGAACCTGCCAACCGATCGGACACTTCTAGATCGATCGGCAGTTGACGTCGAATATCGTTCAACCCACTTTTGGTGAACCTGTTGGTTCTCTCTCTTTGACTTCTTTAAATTTGACCTCCACGTCAACTGCTGTCTTTGCCCTTGACTCATGCTCGGTGGGCCCGATTTTATCATCGCATCACCCTATATTTAAAAAATAATATTTAATTTATCAAAATCAAATGTGAAAAAATTGGTAGAAGGTAATTATGTCCTTATATTTTTGATAATATTAAAAGAGAAAACACATATTTAATTTATATGTAAAATAATTTACATATATGTTCGGATTTCTTTAATTATTGATATATATTTCTTTAATTATTGATTATTTACATCGATCATATATATACATGGAGAAAAATATACATAAAAAGATAAAAAAAAATATAAAAACATCTAGTGATACTGTCCTTCGTTGCTCACTCATATATGTGGTTGATGTTGGTGCATTCGCTCTCAATATCCTGCAATGCCAAGATTGTCAGCTGAGGGCTGGCATTGTCGGTGTTACCTTTTTTGACGATTAAATCAGTGATGAACTGAGATGTGAGACTCGGGTACATACATGAGAAAGCAAGAGAGCTCGAAGAAGATGAAGAAAATTTACCTTCGCGTAAGAAAAAAAAATTATACCTTTACATATTTTTACGGAACCTTATATAATCATGGACAAGAATGAATCTAAAATTTTAAATTTACAGGGAAGTGAAGAAAATAATTATTATACATTATATTCGAAGGATGCGCAGCTAGGGCGACAAAAATATATTTTTTTAAACTATTTAATTTTATGATATTTATATAATTAAATATTAATTTTTATATATGGTTAGAAATATTAATTTTTATATATGGTTGGAGGTTAGATACAATTTATTAATTTTAATTAGTAAATTAACAATCATGAACATATTAAAAATATCAATTATTACTTTAAATTATCTAAAATTAATTCATATATTAATAAAAAAAATAGAAATGTACTTACATTATTAATAAATTTAATATATTTTCCCATAATAAAATATTAAGATCTTTTATAATTTTTTTTCGCATTTAACTTTGATAAAAAAAACGGTTAAATATTATTTTAAAAATATGAAGAGGACCAAATACTACTAGATGCAAAATAGAGGGGGTCAAAGTCCCTTTCTACAAATCTAGCTGGGCGATTTTTCTATTTATTTAAAGATCTTAGGACAGAATGGTGTATAAATATTTTACCAGGTGATGAAATAAAAAAAATCCATAATTTACCATTCCTCCTCCTGGTGCCCATATTTTGGACACAAATGGAACACATTTACAATTTTTTTTCTTCTCATTTTATGTTGCACAAATGATATACAACAGAAAATGTGAATTGCCTAACTACAATTTAAAAATAATACATAAGATAATTGCAATCAACAAACATGTACCAGCACACTAATGACACAACAACAAATACAGAACTACGACGGGGTTGAATAATGTTACAGTAGAGAATGTTTAAGCGCCTTTGTTGAACTTTCTTTCAAATCTGTGGCACCTAAAAATGCAGTTCATGCTCCATGATCTTTGCTCTAACTTGAAAGGCATTGCCAGCGAAAGACTCATACTACTGCTTATCTGCTTCTTTAAGTTGGAGAAATAATATTGGCTTTTCGCGATGATTTCACATGTTATGCAGGGTTGGGAGCAGCTTTGGAATCACTGTTTATGGCTTCCTATTTCTAGCAGCTGGGATGTCGTGGTTGTGTTTTCCCTCGTAAGACGTAATTACAGCCTTGGGGTCGGTCGGAGATCTTTCAATGTGTTTTCTCACACTGCACCCAGCATAAGTGCATTTATAGTAGCTCCTGGATTGAACAAGTTAACAGTGTCAAGCCACATGAACTTTAGTATAGTTACAACGAAATGATGAGATCAGAATCTTTTGATCCAAGTCAATGATAGATCTAACGACAAAAGTAACACAGAGATGGTAATTTTAAAAGAACTTTAACAGATCTTTCATTAAAAAGCAATCATGCTTGTAACTGAGATTAGTAGGTGATGTATCACGTAGACAATAAATTCACAAACTGGCCCAGATAAATTTTGCTAAAATGGAAAATAAATTAACAAGAGAGAATGGAGATGCTTTTATAGGTCCTAATCATGACATTTCCATCTTTTGTCTATTGATCTTTCAGTTTAACAAAAAAAAAATGGTTCTCTTTGTTAGTTTCGTAAATTTGTTGATCTCAATGGATGCATGATCTCCTTAAGTCCTTTCATATTAGCAGGAGCCCTCTCATCACAAGATTTTTTATTGATCAATTTAAACCTAACATTTCCTACGTTATCCCATCAATAAAATGTTTAATATTAATTAATGAGGTTTAAATTCTAGGTCAAAATTTCAAGAGATAGGATTGACAATATACAAATCTCATTAACTTTTATTTGGTTCATTGATAGAGTAAAAAAGTTGGGAGATAAGGATTCACAAATAGTAAAACCAGTAACGGAGATCTGAAGATTGGTACTAAAATATTAGGATTGTTCCACTAATATACATGACCATATTGTCAAAAGGCATTTGCATGATCCATGTGGAATTGTTTATGAAATACCAATAACCAAAGATTAATTTTTGAAAGGATTAATCTGAGAACTTATCCAGATTTAAATAACAAGAATAGAAGAAAGTTTGATAAAACAAGTAAATTGTTGATCTTCCAGCTCTCTCTCCATTGGTAGCTAAATGTTTTTGAGGCTTGCTAATAGGATGAAATAACTTTCCAACACAATTGCAACCTCCTGTAACTAATTTGCTATCCTAAATTACTAGAGAGAAGTGAAAATAAGACATGAATATACTCAAAATATACATGCAAATAAGAATGGCAATATTGAAAAAATGTACTCTAAGATACTACCTTGGATTAGGATTTCCTTTTACTACTTTTTGCCCATATTTGCGCCATTTGTAGCCATCATCAAGAAGATCAACCTCACTTCTTGTCTGGACGATGATCCTAGGCTCATTAGAAGTCTTTTGAGAAGATGCTGTCACGTTCCTACAGATAAGAGAAAGACAATTACACCATCTGAAAACAATATAAATGTTAAAAAAAATTAGTAACATCTCGAGTATACCTTCTTTTGGGATCACACTCATCCTCATCCTCCTCATCCGGCCTACTTTCAATTACTTCTTCACCATCACTAGATCCAGATAATTGTTCTGGTGAACCATATCCTGATTCTCGGTCTTTACTGGAAAACAGAGCAGTGTTTTCACTGTTTGGTTTGCTGAAATTACCATGACAACCAAGAAAACCTGGTTCCAGATTGTCAATGTGCCCATTAGTCTCATTCAATCTACTAGAATTACCTTCCTTGGTGTGTTTGTTTGGTTTAGGGAGTTCATGGTTATGTTGGCCCTTATATGTTATTTCAGTTACTTGACCATCAACTGAACGCTCGACCTTTTTCTTAACTGGACATTTTGGATGAGTGCATTTGTAATAGCTCCTAGGATATTCACTCCCTTTTACAACCTTCTGCCCATACTTCCGCCAATTGTAACCATCATGAGAAGGTTTGCCAACAACAGTTGTATTAGGTTGAGATTTTTGATTAAAAGTTTGTGAACCTTCCTCAGATTTTGTACTAGAATATGTAGGTTTAGGAGGACTCTCCTGGATTGGTTGTGATGAGAATTTTGTCATTTCTGTTGAGAAAGGTGAAGGTAGCTCTGCTTTGGTCAGCATACTAAATGGAGATTGTGCAGCCTGAGCAGTGACTTGAGCAAGAGCCTCCTGGTGGGACATTGCAAAATTACCCTATGGGGATCCAAAGGAAAAGAAAAATTGAAGGAATTAATCCAAAAGCTTCTTGGTAATATTCTGAAATTGAATCAGACATACTTCAAAGTATCTTAATTTTTGGGGGGAGAAATTGATTGAGAAGATAAACAGCAAAGTTCAATTAGGTGGAACTAAAAATTCCAAAATAAATAAAAACATATTGCAATCAAGAAAAGAAGATCTCCAAGTTACAACAGTATAAAATGTTCTCTTGATACCAAAACAATCATAGAGTTATTGGTTTTCTACAAATGATTAACAATTTATTTGTTCAAGGAAATGTTAAGTGTCAAAGGTCAAAAAAACTATATTCCAGATTTTGCTTATATAGTCAGATAAGTAAGAAATGAAGTAAACGAGCTGCTACTTTGGTTCATTCAATGTCAAATATTCACATGAAATATAATGAAGTAAACTTGATAAGGCTAGTGCAAGTGTAGAAGTAACAAAGGTTGTTTCCTCAAATCATAGAAGTTTGATATAACAGACAACACAAAACAAACCACACGTCTTCTTAAGTTGGTTCATCTTGTCATCCTCTGATAAAAAAGAGAATTTTTCTTCATTGTTACCCGGTGTTACTTCTAGATGCCCAAGGGTGAAATCCTCACAAGATATTTGCCTTATTAGCAATAAGTACAGGCCATCCTAAATGTCTTTCTTTTGCCTACATTAACAGTATTTGCTACTATGCCACAATTATAATGTTAAAGAATGACATTCAATGTCATTCTTTTGCAGTCAAAGTTGTGGTTCATCCTTATGATGGAGACTATGAGTGTAAAGTTCCTTCAACTTTAATTCCTTGTTCGAGCTTAAGTTGTTCTGTAATCACCTTTTATTACTATACCATATGATAAAAATAAATAAATCATTGATTGATATTTGATCATGCAGGATCAAATTGTCTGTTTCTTAGTACCTTGGTCAAATTTTATCTGCTTGCTCATCAAACTCAGTGCAACAAGTTAAGAGTTCTACACCATTGATGAAAATCAGACCATGTTATATAGCTACATGACACAATAACATGCTGGTAATTGTTTCTTAAACTAGCATAGTGTAAATGTAACAGAGTGACACATTTAGGTTCATTGTTACCTAAGAGTTTGGGCACTTGGAAAGTGAATATTGTTTTCTCCACTAACTACGGCTTGCGACTAAAGAGCCATACATGATAAGTGATGTATCACAACTAGTACACAATTTCATTTACCAGTCAACCATTATCTAGTAGCAACAATTAAATTATTATTTCTGTTTGTTTGAAAGATATATTATCATTTACCAGTCAACCATTATCTAGTAGCAACAATTAAATTATTATTTCTGTTTGTTTGAAAGATATATTTTATCAGTCCAAATTGACAGAAGCATGAACTATTCTCCACATTCAAAAGTTGTAATATCAGCAAAAAAATTGAAAAAAAAAGATCCGTCTTCAATTGATGGAGATTGATAAAGGATTTCTGCTTCTCTCTACATGTGAAATCGTTGATTCATAGCCAATCAACTGTAAATAACCCAGCATCTACACAACAATAATCACAAATAATTAAGAACCTCCAAATTGATGTATTTGGTAATTTCAATACTGAATTTAACACCTATTCCGGACTACCTAGGCACTCAACTCCATCTATCAACCAACAATTGCAGAAAAAATTGCATCAAATCAGATATTTAGTGAATCACATACCAGGGCAGAAGAAAAGAAAGAAGGAGAATCGAGCAAGTCAGTAGGACTCAACCCAGGCGGCACAGTGAAAATCTTCGGGTGGTTAATCGCCAGGCTCGGTGGCTGATTGTACCCCGAACGGACCAAACCGCCACCACTCTCCTCGCCATCGCTCGAGAGCTTCTTCGCATCCTTCCCCTGCTCTTTCGTAGCTCCTCCTGTCCTCCTCGCCACCGCCACCGGAGAATTAATCGCGCCGACAAGAAGCTGAGTGAAGGAGCGGCACTCCGAGTCGGGGTCCTCGGCGAAGAAACTCGACACCAGCGTCAGCGGTCCGGGGCTCAGCTCCGACGCGCCCCCGCGGAAGAGGCTCTCGAAGGAGGAGCGGGGAGGGAGGGTTATGGTAGGCCGCGGTGGCGCCCCCGCCCTTGGGGCCGCCGCCGCTTCTTCTCCGATGCCATCTCGGCCACCGCTTCCCCCATTATCCTCCATCTGATTCGTACCAAACCTCTCTCTCTCTCTCCCCCTTACACACAATAAACACACCCACTTGCACTCACACAATTAAATATCAATGGCAACTAAAAAATATAAAAAAATAATCTGTGGATAAACTCCCACCAAATTATCTAGCACTTGAGAGTAAAAGAGAAAGTTGACTTTCGCTGCCTCATTCATGGCTGTTCTTCCCAGTTGCCACCGAGTTGACGTGTACAAGGAGTGGCTTACCATCCTCTTCTTGCAGTCTTTATCGAGCGATGCAAGATAAAATTCAATCTTTTTCATACTATATATATTTTTTACCCAGCAGACACTAAAAACCTTGTTTTTTTTAAAATAAAAAAGTCTGGAAACATCAGTACGGGAATCAAATCCAGGAGTAGGGACAAAAAAATTATTGTGTAAGCTGTGTTAGTTGCAACTTTGCTGTGTTTCACAAACGCAGCAGGGCAACTATCGACTACACCAATGGGGAAGGCGAATAAGTATTAGAGGAGGAAAAGAGCTTACAAATTTTTTGTGCATCATGGGATGCTAGAGCTAGAGAAGTACCTGCCAAGTAGTCCTCCTTGTAGTTTTCAGATTTCACTGCACAGTGGAACAGTTCTAACACGTTTGCCATGACTGATGTAAGAAAAGCTTGCGGCAATGATTTGTATCCAGTCCACTTCGATACACATGGATGTCATAACAATCAACGACAGTCCATCAAGCACACTTTTTTATTTAAGATGCGTCGAGCTTTCTCTATCCTGGACCATAAGATGTGCAGTGAATTTTGTCTTTTGAGTAGTTGGAATCATTATTGACAGTCTTACTAACTTTCAAGATTATTAACATCAGATTGGTTGGTTTTCAACATTCAAGATTATTGTTTGCCAGAAAAAGTTTCAGGAACCACAATCCAAGCGCAAAGGAAATAGTATTGTAGGTTGGAAGATTCATGTTGATGAGAATACAATAAATACTGTATCAAAGTACATTTACTCTCATAGATGCTTCATATATCTGCAGCCAGTATTGTTGCATTAAGTTTGTGTCTGTACCCAAATTGGTGGACAAATTTTGTCAAATTTACCATGAGCAGTGCGGACAAATTTATCTAATGATTTCCAATTCAAAAACACTGATTGTATTTAAACACAGGACCACCACTGCTATCATCTCAATCAAACAGAAAGGATGGCAGTGGTGCTATAAAAACTGCTGAACTCAACTGGGAGATATTGCTCACACAAACAAGATTTTAAGATGGAACCTCCAGTTTTAAATTTTAATATAAACTTAAATCCTATCTGGTCATTAATTACCCCCAAAACTTTAAGCTTTCAGAAAAGGATCCAATAGACATACCTTAAATATATGTCAATCAAACAATTTGGAAGATAGTAGCCAGTAGTACTAATAGCAGTAGCAGCAATAAACTTATATCTTATATGTCCTTCTTCAGATGTGGCATTTAGTAGAGGAATTACTCGTTCAGCCACTTAGCAGTGAAGTGATCGAGATATTGTCAGATTGATACAACGATATTAATTAAGAAATGGCATGTAGTAACAGTTTATAATGAGTAATTGGAGGTTGTGACTTCCGCCACTTATTCCAGAATTCAATATGAACCAGTGAAGAAGTTAATCCGAGCATCTAGAAATTAGCTGAACATGTAGCTTCAACTCACAGGCAATCTCTCTTATTCAATTAGAATAGCAAAATATTGCCTGGAGAAACGGTTGCATATGCACTTTTAAGTTTGAACTAGGAGAAAATATGATGAATCAAGTTGCAAACTGTTCATACGTTTGCCTATGCGAAAAAAAAATACTGACACAGTTCAGTGAAGCAAAAGTAACCAGAAACGCCGATCACCAGTTGAAAATTACCAAAAAATTTTTTGGCGAAATAATGCAATTGGTTGCAAAGGCGAAATGGAAAAAACAACCACATAGGACGATTACGATTCTAGACGAAGGTCTATATGTACCTGTTGCAGGGAGATAGCTTGGAGGCTCCAGTATCCATCTCGGATGTCGAACGGCGCCGTTCCTCGTCGGCGACATTGCTACAATGATCTACGAGATGACACAGCGCGATGGAGATCGAGAGGATAACAACAAAGCCGAGATGATGCATCAAATTGATGAAACCAAACGCAGATGGAGGAGAAGCGATCGATGGTGATCGCAAAAGCGAGAGAAAGGGCCGACGGCTGAAGACCCAATCGCAGGCCCTGGTGTTCAATCGAACCGGCTTAATCATCGAGCAGGTGAGTGATCTCAACCATGTGCATTTTGGCCCTTATAATTTATTACTTTTACACTTTTACTTTTAACTTAGTTTGTGTGCATAAATTATATTTTTATTTGACAGATGAATTAATAAAAAATTATGGATAGTGCTAAATAATCACATAATCTGATTAGTTGGAATATATATATATATATATATATATATCTATATATATATATATATATATATATATAATCGAAAGATAGAGATTTTTAATTAATCAAATTTTAACCAATAAAATTTATTAAAAAATTATATATATATATATATAAAAGAAATATTAATTTTGTATAATTAAAATGTAAAAAAAATAATGAAAACCATGTCTCATATGCTGTGCGCACGGTCTCGACAGATATTAGGGAATTATATAAGAAATATTGATTTTTTTAATTGAAATCTAAAAAAAATAATGAAAAAACAAGTCTGATATCTTGCGCTCAAGATATCACACTTGTTTTTTCATTATTTTTTTAGATTTTAATTTAAAAAATTAATATTTCTTATATAATTTTGTTTTTTTATATTATTTTTAAAAATTTTGAATTAAAAAAATAATTAAAATATATTTTTAAAATTTTATTTTTAGGATTATGTTTTCTAATTGGATGATAATTTGTAAGTTATTTTTTTTTAAGATTTTATTTATAGAGTTTATTTATCAATTGATTATAGTGTTTAGTAAAAAGAAAAATTAAAAATGAAATAAATTTAAGTATTTATATTTATGTATTAAAGAATTATATAAGAAATATTAATTTTTTTAATTAAAAATCTAAGAAAATAATGAAAAAACAAATTTGTGCGCACAGTGTCGGCAGGTATTACTATTAGGAAATTATATAAGAAATATTGATTTCCTTAATTAAAATCTAAAAAACTAATGAAAAAAATAAGTCTGACATGGTACAGTGCGTGACTGTTCGCGCAAACATATCAGACTTGTTTTTTTATTATTTTTTTAGATTTTAATTAAAAAAATCAATATTTTTTATATAATTCCCTAATGCCTGCCGAGACACGTCGCGCAGGATATTGGTTTTTTTTTCTTTTGTATTTTTTTTAATTTTTAATTAAAAAATAATTAAAAAATATTTTTAAGATTTTATTTCTAGATTTATACTTTCCAATTGGATGATAATTTATAAATTATTTTTTTAAGATTTTATTTTTAGTATTCAGATTACCAATTGTGTTAGTGTTTAGTAAAAATAAAAATAAAAAATAAAATAAATTTAAATATTTATGGAGTATTGTAATATATTTAAGGGATATATTTATGTATTAAGGAATTATATAAAAATTATTAAATTTTTTAATTAAAATCTAAAAAAAATAATGAAAAAATATTACGCGTAGGTCGTGCACTGTATGACACATAATATATCAACACTATATATATATATATATATATATATATATATATATATATACCATTAAATACGGGGACTGATAACCAATTAATATTAAATGATATTGCATTTAGGACGATAAACAAATTAAGTGACATTAAATTTAGAGTATTTAAATTTATTTGGTAAAATAATCAAATCAAATTTAGTTGAATTTAAAATGAATTAAATTATTAAAAGAAATATTTATTTAATTAAATGAATTGTTTAAATTTATTTATTTAATTGATTTGATGTATATTAAACAAAATTTAAAAAATTCTCACTAAATCAAATATTAAAATTCATGAACAATTGATTCATTTAGTATTCCTTCTACCATTTGGTGGCTAAAAAACTATCTAGTTACCATTTGTTTTTTTTTTAATTCAGAAATTGTAAAAAAAAATTAAATGTTTACATAGGACTGAATCTACTCCCACAAATAAAAACTAATAAACAAATACCATTAGTGTTTAAATTAGCTTAATTCTGAACATTTTAAAGTTAATTGCATATCAACAACTAGTATACACAGTCTGGAAAGGCCAGCGTGCGTGTACGCGTGGCCACTTGATCGTCGTCTAAATCCGGAATGCTGTTCGCGCAAAATAGCCGTCCTCCCATCTCCCGGCCTACCCTTCCTCATTGACTGGAAGAGGAAACGCTGCTCGTGCTTGGCGTCTTCTGAGCGGTTAGAAATGTACAGTCCGTGTCTCGCCGATGCAGCGAATTGAGATTCGTTTGTCCCCCTTTGATGTGTCGCTTCGCTTGTCTTCTCCGTCTCTCTCTCTTCTTGTCTCAGACCAATTGGCGGGTGAGATGTCTTTTATTTGGACTAAACTACCCTTGAAAACGGACAAAGTGGTGAATCTCTGTGTAAAGAAGGAAGGCATCATTGTAATTATGTGCTTCGTGAGTGGCTTTTACTTTGCCCGCTGCTGCTCTCTCCCGTCGCCAAGCAAGCAGGCAAGCGCTCTGATATGAGATAGATCTCTCAAAGTCTCAATCTCTCTCTTGACTTGGTGTTGTTCTCCGGCCATCGGTCAAAGGTGACGGATTTCCTCTTCCGAGCTTTTGTAAGCGTAAAAGGGAGGATCAGAAGGAGCTTCTACGAATCGGGTGAGAGAGTTGTTTGTTTGATTCTTTTGAAAATAGGGTTTTTTAGGGGTGATTTTCGTTTGATTTTTCGAGGCGTTGAATGTGATGCTTCTTTCATCTCTTGTTTGGACTTGTTTGTACGCGATTTGGGTTCGATAATCAAGGGCCGTCTCGTGAAGTATGCATGCAATATGAATATCGCTCGGATTGAGTAATCGTTGGATCGCTTTGTGAAGAAATTGGGGAATTAAAACCTTGGAGTTGGATTTTTTTGTAGAGTTGGGTACCTTTCGATCTTTTGTTCGTGTTGATAGCAAGGGATAGTTTGGATTTCGTTCTTTCTGTTAAAGGATCTGATGTCCTCTCGTGAAATCAGAACCAAGGATATAAGAGTGAATCCATGGGGATGGGTGGTTGCTTACTCGTACATCAACTGGATGAAAGATACTATTTTGGGCGAATATCCGTGTGAAAATTTCCAGTTTGAATCTCATCTGTTCGTATTGTGATTTTTCTTAGTTGAGACCATACCAATGAGTTGAACTAATCCAAGTTTTAGGTTAACATTAATCAGGATATGGGATTATGATATTTAGTAATGTTACTTTCTTAAAGATTTTAGTATCGTAGAACCATTTTACCTTCTCGGTAATGTATCAATCATATTAGATTTCATGAATCTTAGTTGGAGCCTGCTTTTGCTATTATTTACTTAATTCTTTCTTTTTTTCTTACAGAAAAGTTACTGGTTATTCAGTCACTGAGATAGAGGCTCGCAGTTGTTTGCTGGTGTTAGAACAGGAGTGTAGCTTGCGCATGCTTGTTAATAAGATGTTGGTGCCGAAACAGTATCGTTGCACACACTCAGCTACATGCTTATGCACAAAAGGTCACTTGAGCGAGGATGCAATCTACCTTGTCTTCCAACATCTGAACTGGAACCCTAGATCGATTGCAGTAATGTCTTGTGTTTGCAAATGGTTTGATGAGATTGCCAAGCGTGTCTTCTGGAAGGAGTTTTGCCGGGCAAGGGCCCCCAAAATGATGCTGGATATGCAGTCATGTGGGAGTCACAGTGTTGATGGAAACTGGAAAGCACTTGGAAAGCTTCTTATTCATTGTTCAGGTTGCAGTCTCTTTGGTATTGCCCATGTCCCAGGTCACTTTGTTTATAGGACTAGGTTTTCTAGGACTTCGGGGAAAAGCTTTCTTCTTCCACAATGTAGGACAGATGTTTTGTATGTGTCTGACCCATGTGAACACCTTGATCAAGGTGATGATGGTGATGTAGGAATCTTTCGTGGTATGTTCAAGTCGTTTTCGGTGTCGAGGGTAAGAAAGATGCTTATCGATAGGCAGGCCCAATTCCATCCGACGCAGGTGTGTCCATATTGCAAGGCAAAATTGTGGGATATGTTGCAGGCCAAGATGATACCCAGGAGTGCTTGCATCAGGCTGTGTGCTTACGATGACAGCATCGAGTGTTTTGTATGTCTCAATGGGCACATGTTAGGTGCATGCACTCTGCTGCCACTATCTGACTCTGAGGAGGCATCAGATATTGACTGATGCTTAAAAATGAGTAAAATTTTGTTTGAGGTTAGTTCTCTTGATCTTTTCTGTTTGATCCCTCCATGGTGATTTTAGCTGAATAAATTAACAAAATCCCTATAACTTGCTGTTTTTCAGTGGTGTGTTTTCCTTGTCTAATCGCTTGAGTAAGCAAGCAAAAGGATAACCCATGGATTTCCTCCCATTTTATCCCGTCACAATAAGTGAAATCATGCTAAAGTTTGTTTGGATGAATCTAATTTGCTATATGTTAATTCAAAGTACTGTAATTAGATCAGATATCTGTTTAACTGAGTTGTATTGCTCAAAATGATCATTTGCAAAATCCAACAGCAATTGTAGCTCAATTGCATTTTTTACATTTCTAGAATCGCATGAATCTATTCTAATGAGTTTATAGCAAAATGGCATGTTGGTTGGCATTTGAAGGCTGTTAACCACATGCCATGAAATGGCTGCATGCTCTCTTTCCAGGTATCTCTGTTCAATCACTGTTTAGCATGACAAAGATCTACAGTTTATTTGCAGAACAGAAAAGAGGATCGATACAAAACTTGTTCTCATTTTAGAAGCTGTGTCAACTGATAGCTGTCCTCTTATTCTAGTTCAAGTCTCTCTATTTGTGCACAGAATTTCAGTCGGTGAGAAGGCACAGAAAATTGCTCAAGGGCTGTCTTATAACGCCAGAGAACAAGTAAAAAAGTCGCGTCATGAGGAACTAGTTGAGTACTGGTCCGAAGAGTCTTGTATATTTGCTGCTTCAAAATTAAGACCAAAACTGTTGGTGTAATTTTGCCAAGCCAGTTGGTGTAAGTATTTATCATCGATCCATAAAATTTTAAGTTACTTTTCTTCCTAGAGCTTTACCTACAAAGGTGAGTTATCCGTCTGAACTACCTGAACTCGAATTTTATGTAAACCAGCCATAGTAAAATAGGATAAATCATCGAACTCAACAATAATTAACATGCATTATTGGAATAATAAAAGATACATTAATGATAATAATGAAAATAATTTTTAATTAATTTCAATCAATTAAGATTTATTATATTTGTCACACAATCAAGATGAATATAAATTAAATAGGAAAAATAATATTTTCTATTATATTACTATGTTTATAATTATTATGATTATATGCTTTATTTAATATTTCTATTATTGTGTTGGACAATTTGTATAAATAAGTCTATTGATTTTACTAATAAGATTATCAAAAAATTTTATATTATTTTTTTCCTCTACTTATTGATTTCAACATGTATGATATCATTGTCTACAGTGCCGTAACTTCGGCAATAATAATTTTTCTTTTCCTTTCATCAGTAATTTTTTTTTATTGACAGTAGCAGTTTCAACAAAGACAAAGTTATTATTTGTTCGTTTAATTTTTTCTCTTTGTTTTTTTTGTCTTCTTTTTTTCTCTTCTGTTTTTGTTATGAAAAAAAGTTTTAAAAAAAACAGAGGAAAAAACGAAAAAAAAAATAGAGGGTGGAAAATTTTTTTTCTCGAGTCTTATTTTTCTCTTCTTTCTCTGTCTTTTCTCCTAGTGTTATTTTCCTATTAATTAGTCTTGTTATTTTTTATTACTATTCATCTCCATAGTAGCAAGTGCTTCTATTCACCACCGATAGCTGCCTAAGCCAACGTAGAAAAGCCTTCTGCTTTCTTATCGTCGTCGATAAAAAGTTACTCTGCCACCCACAACAAGTGGTCGTCACTATCCACCAAGCTTCTAATTTGTCGCTTCCATTGGACAGCAAGGTTCCAGTGCCAAGTATTATTTTTGGCCATTAGTTCTTCCAGTAAAGTCTATTATTATCAAGGGACGAGTTATTTATTTTCGATGTCAGATACTCAACAACATCAAGGTGGCCAAAAGTAAAGTTTAGACCGATGTCAAATTTATCACATCGTTGGTCATACTAGTATTCATTGCTCTAAAAGATTTGATTGGTCTTATAATCGGAGAAGATGTCAAATTTGTCTTAGAATTGGACATATTAGTATTCAATGTCCTAAAAGATTTGACTCAAATTTTGCTGGTGGTCCTGCAGCATTGGGACAACCAACTATTTCACAAGGAGAGCATGTATCTTCAAATCGACCACCACCTTCTTGGCATTCTACAGCCCAGTCATCTCATTCTAGAATATTCTCACATTCTATCTCTCCTAATATAGTTTCATCGACTCTTGAGAACCCAGGATAGCATCCGGATTCTGGAGTAACTCATCATGTTATATCGGAATATAATATTATCACAGAAGCTTCGCCTTATGATGGACCCGACATGGTACAGATAGGTAATGGCTCAGATTTGCAAATTACTCACATTGAAAATACATCTTTTCACTCATGTGATCGTACTTTTCGCATGCGCAACACTTTTTATGTTCCTTCTATTACTAAAATTTTACTTTCCGTCCATCAGTTTGCTCTTGATAATAATGTGTTCTTTGAATTTCATCTTCATCATTGTCTTGTGAAGTATTTATCATCTTCAGTCCACTTACACTAATGCGTTTGTTAGAGAACGCATTGATAAATTCTCTTGGCACGCATGTCTTGGTCATCCGTCTCTACATGTTGTTCAGAATATCATTAACCAGTATGGTTTATCAATTTCTTTAGCCTCCTCTTCTCATTTATGTGAAACTTGCATGAAAGCAAAATCTCATAAATTACCTTTTATGTCTTCTTCTCGCATTTTTAGTTTTTCTTTAGAAATTATTCACTCTAATGTGTGGGGTCCTGCTCCTATTCTATCTAATCAAGGTTTTCTTTATTATGTTATTTTTATTGACAATTTCAGCAAGTTTACTTGGATTTTTCCTATGAAAAGAAAGTCCGATCTCTTTGATATTTTTTGTCGCTTTCAAAAATAGGTTAAGCGCTATTTTGATCGTAAAATCCTCTCCCTTCATTTTGATTGGGGTGGAGAGTATTAAGTGCTTTATCGTCATCTTACTTTCTCTGGCATCATCCATCGAGTCTCTTGTTCCCACACTCCTGAAGAGAAAACATCGTCATATGATTGAAACTGCCTTAACTCTTCTTAATCATGCCTCGGTTCCTCTTAAATTTTGGGATGATGTCGTCCAAAGCGCAATCTACCTTATCAATCGTTTACCCACAACACTACTTCAAAATAAGTGTCCCTTGGAAAGACTTTATAATTTTCTTCCAGATTACTTCTTCTTTCGTACCTTTGGTTGCGCATATTATCCTTGACTACGACCTTACTCTAAGCACGTTAAACCCTCGCTCTTTACAATGTGTTTTCTTTGGTTATAGTAATTTGCATTATGGGTACCGTTGCCTCCATATTTCGACCAATTAGATATATATTTCTCGACATGTTGCTTTTGATGAATCTCTATTTCCGCTTGCAGTTGCTACCTCAGACCCTCCTTCAAATAATCAAGGAAACTATCTAATATCACCAAGCAATATACTAGAAGCCCCACATATTGATTCATCAGGACATATTGAAAGTACAAGGGGGATGATATCTTGGGTCCTGCTTCATCTCCACAAGTTCCTGTAGACTCGACGGCTAGTGGTGATCCACTCTCTAGTTCTGATTCTCATCTGTCTGACCATTCATCTCCAAGTAGCTCTGATGATGATATTCCTCTAAGCGATATTTATGCACGATGTCAACCAGTTTCCACTCGTTTTCCTCTTCCACGTGCTTTTATTGCTTCTTTAAATTTTGTTGAACCTTCTAGTTTTACACAGGCAATCAAAGATATAAATTGGCATACTGCGATGGTTACAGAATTTGATGCTCTTCTTCGTAATATAACCTGGAGCTTAGTCCCTCGTATCCCATCTATGAATATTGTGGGCTCTAAATGGGTTTACCGAATTAAATATCATGCAAATGGTTCTATTGAACGTTAGAAAGCTCACCTTGTTGCTAAAGGCTTTAATCAACAGGCAGGTATTGACTTCAATAATACTTTTAGTCCAGTCGTCAAATTACAACTATCAGATTGCTACTATTTATAACTATAAACTCCAATTGGCCAATACGCCAATTAGATGTTTCTAATACTTTCCTTCATGGACACCTTGAAATTAAGAAACTGCTTATATGGAGCAACCTCCTGGATTTATCCATCCGCAACTTTCAACACATGTGTGTCAAGTTCAGAAGTTTATATATGGTCTTCGACAAACACCTCGTGCATAGTTTCATCGTCTATCTACCTAGCTTCATACTCAGGAATTTTCTGACTCAAAAACAGATTCTTCCCTATTCTACAAATGTAATGAGGAATTTTCAATATTTGTTCTGATTTATATGGATGATATATTAATATCTGGTAGTGATCAAAATGATATTACTACTTTACTATATCTTCTCCGTCAAGAGTTTCCTATTCGGGATCTTGGCAATACTTGTTTTTTTTCTTAGCATAGAATTTCTCTCACATTCTGAATGTTGTCTTCTCTTTTAGAGCAAATACATTACTGGGCTCCTACAACGAACTAAAATTGATGGTGCATGTCCTATCTCCACACCAATCATTGAGGGTGGTTTCACTGCACCTTCATTCTCTTCTTTGATGTTTGACCCCCAGATCTACCGTAGTATTGTGGTGCCCTACAATATGTCACAATTACACGACCTGATATTGCTTTCGCTGTGAATCGTGGCTGTCAATTTATGCATGCTCCTACTGAACATCATTGGAAAAGTGTTAAGCGAATTCTTTGATATCTCAAAGGCACTATTCTACATGGTCTTCTTTTATATCGTCAGTCTTCATGAGAGTTGATTGCCTACGGTGATGCAGATTAGGCTGGATCTCCCAAAGATAGTCGTTCTACTAGTAGATATGCTATATTTCTTGGGTGAAATTTTGTTTCCTGACTTTCAAAGAAGCAACCCACAGTCTCTCGCTCGAGTACTGAAGCTGAATATAAAGCTATTGCTAACGTAACGTCAGAAATTGTTTGGCTACGGTATCTTCTTTTAGAATTACACTTTTTCTCAACTGTTACGTCTAAAATACGGTGTGATAAAATTAGAGCAACTTATCTTACGTCAAATCCTATTTTTCATGCTGGTACTAAGCATGTAGAGATTGATTTGTATTTTGTTCGCGAGCGTGTGGCGACTCGACAACTTTCGATATCTTATATCTTTACGGAAGATCAAATTGTTGATATATTTACTAAGTCATTATTTAGACAACGTTTCATCAAATTAGTACTCAAACTCAATGTTCAAGTACTCTCGTTAAATTTGTCGGGAGTAATGATAATAATGGAAATAATCTCTAATTGATTTCAATCAATTGAGATTTATTATATTTGATACACAATCAAGATCGACATGAATTAAATAGGAAAAATAATATTTCCAAGTCTATTATATTACTATGTTTATAATTATTAATGGTTATATGACTTATTTAATCTTTTCATTATTATATTAAAAAAATTATATAAATAAATCTATTAATTTTAATAATAAAATTATCAAAAAAATTTTTATATTATTTCTTTCCTCAAAATACATCACTTTACCTCTGTGAAGAGCCCTGTAGCTGATGTCTTCAGCAGGAGCGGCCGAGGTGACAATGAGCAACAGGAGAAAGATGGACAAGGAGAAAAACGAAACAGATGTCTGCTTCGATTTCTCCATATTGCCCCTCTTTCTCCTTTGCTTGCCTTTTTTGTTTGCTTATTTGTTCTTGTTTTGCATTTTACAATGGAGGGTGTTTATATAACATCGATGGGGAAAAACAAACCACACAAAATGTGAGAAAGAGCATTATTTTCGAACAATTTGGTCAAATTTAGATTAAGGATTCGCCGCCTTGATAGTGTCGATGAACCTCTTGAGACTGTGGAATGAAGTCCCTCCTTGGTCAGTATTGCTTTGAGCTTTCTCCTTCAACGACGACGCTCTTGCACTCATCTCCGCATCCCCCAGCAGCGCTTCCACCTTGGATTTGAGCTGTTCACGCTTGACGATCCCGCTCTCGTCAGGCGTCAAGCTCAGACCCACCTTCCAATGGTCGCAAATGTAGCTCTGGTTCAGAAACTGGTTTGCGAAGTATGGCCAGCAAAGGAAGAGCTTCCCGTTCCTGACGCCTTCCATGGTGGAGTTCCAGCCGCAGTGAGACACAAAGCAACCGACAAAAGGGTGGGCCAGCACCTTCTGCTGCGGCGCCCAAGCCACCATCATCCCTCTGTTTCCCACGCGGTCTTTGAAGTCATCCGGACAAACGTCGGCCGAGTCATCTGCATCAAGGACGCCTCTTGAAATCAACTCTGTTATGCTCAGGATCGCGGCCAGCATCTGGGCAGCCGCCGGCCAGAACGCGGCAGATCTGAGACCCTTCTTCCGGCCAACCTCGAGAGCCCATCCCATGCCCTCGTCCACCAACATGCAAGTCATCGGCTCCCCCGTCTCGTTGCTCTTCTCGATTAGTTCCTCTAAGCACCGAGGCATGGTGTTCTGGAGTGCTTCCGTTTGCCTCACCAGATCGTGCGGATCATCCTCCTCCCCTAATCCATCAGGAACCGAGACCAGAGCGAGCTGGCGCACGGTGCTCTCTGCCGACAACACGGCGATGACGCGCTTGTGGTTGAATTCAGTGTTGACGAAGGTGACCTTGAAGCCATGATCCACCAAGCAGTAGCAGAGCTCCATGAGGGGAATGACATGGCCTTGAGCAGGGAAAGGCAAGGCAAGAACATGTGGCAAGCCCATGCTTGTTAAACTTCTCCCCGTCGTTGTGCAAATTTCCCCACCTTGGTCGACCATACTTGTACCCTAGTTTCGCTGATAAAGGAGAAAACACACACACAAGAGAAAATTATATTTTAGTCCTATAATTTATATCTTTTTCAATTTTAATCTTGTTATGAGTTAATTTACGTTTTTAATCCTGTAACTTGTAATATTTTTCAATTTCAGTCCTTTTTCCTTCAAAATTGAAATTTTTCAATAGAAAATGTCTAATTTATGGTTGAAATATAAAAAGCACATGGGTCATAAAAAATTAAAATCTCCAAATTCAATTTACAACTTATCATTTTCCATTGAAAAATTTCAAGTTTAGAAGAAAAAGGATTGAAATTGAAAAATATTACAAGTTATAGGATTAAAAATGTAAATTGATCCATAACAGGACTAAAATTGAAAAAATGTAAGTTACAGGACTAAAAACATAATTTTCTCCACACACACACAAAAAAAAAGGTTTGCTGTAGAAAAGAAAAAGAAAAGGTAGAAAGCGTTTGGTTTGTAATTTTTTTTTATTTTCCACTTCTTATTTTCTATTTTTATTTTTGTGTTTTCGAATATAATTGATAGAAAACAGAACATGCTTTTGGTACGAGGGGGAGGAGCGGCTGGACCCTAGCGGTCGCGGTCATGATCGCAGATGATGCGACACCACAAGCGTGCGACGAAGGGGGAGGAGCGACAGCGTGTGAGCAACAGGAGGCGAAGGAGGAGTGGCGGTGCGAGAGCAACCGGGGGCAAAGGAGGAGCGACGACACTGTGAAAGGGAAGGAGCAACAACGCGTGATTAACGAGGGTGAAGGAGAAGCGGCGGCGAGGAGATGCAACGGGGCAAAAGGGGATGCAGAGCCAGGTCAGGATTCGCATATCAAGGAACTTATAGGTCAGGCTATGTAGGTCATGCTGTGTAGGTCAGGATTTACATATCAGGATTTATCAGTCAGGATATGCAGGTCAAAATTCACAGATCAGGGCTTACAGTTCGGGCTATACTGGTCAAGATGGATAGTGTTGGTTGCTACTCGGAAAACCTATAGGTTCCACTGTACAAAAATTTTGTACAAAGGTCTGAACCTTTTCCTAGCTACCATGTGTTCTTTTAAATTAAATTTTGGATCGCCTGCGGAACTTAACACGTTTGATCCAAAACTTAATCTATTTGTTCTTTTAGGTTTTGACTTGGATCTCCTGCGGAACTTAACACGTTCGACCCAAGTCTCCTTAAGTTATTAATTCCATTAAATATTAATTTCCATAATTGGTTCCCAGTACTGACGTGGCGAGGCACATGACCTTCTTGGATATGGGAGCAACCACCACCGACTAGACAAAACCTTTTATAGAAAGCTAATATTTAGTTTCCTAAAATAACTTTAGGTTAACCAAAGAGAACAATCAAATCACAAGGAAAAGAAAATACAAAAGAACACAACATCGAAAAACATATTCGAAATTCTAGAACGTAAGCCTCTTGTATTTGGTATTATTTCCATAAATAACTAGCATGATGCGGAAAGAAAAATTACTAGTTATACCTTGTAGAAAAACCTCTTGATCTTCTACCGTATTCTTCTTCTAACCTCGGACGTTGTGTGGACAACGATCTACCGAGATGAGAAACCACCAACCACCTTCTTCTCCTCCAAGCAAGGTTCGGCCACAAAGGAAAACTTCACCAAGGAGAAAAACCAAAATACTAACCAAGCTCCAAGAGATGCTAGCTTTCTCTCCTTCTTCTTCTTCTTCTCCGAGTAGTATCCGGCCACCACAAGAGCTCCAATGGAAGAAGGAGATTCGGCCACCACAAGAGGAAGAGAAAGAGAGGATGGCCGGCCACACCAAGGAACAAAAGAGGGAGAGAAAACAATAGAGGTTGTGTCTCATGAAGACACCCCTACCCCTTCTTTTATATTCCTTGGCCGAGGCAAATTAGGAAATTTAATTACAATAAAATTTCCTTAATTTTCCTTGACATGAATTAATTGAGAAAAATAAAATAAAATTTCCCAATCAATCTTGTGATGGCCCGCCACAATCAAAAGAACAAATTAGGAGAGTTTCAATCAACAAATTAAAACTTCCTAATTTATTTCCGGAAATTTTAAAAAATAAAATTTCTCTTTAAAAATATCTTCATGGTTGATAAAAGGAAATTTCTATAATTTTAATTTTATCAACATGTGGATAATTTTAAAGAAAAAATAAAATATCTCACCAATCTACAAATTAGGAAAGAGATCTAATCTCTTTCTTTAATCTTTTGTAGATCTTTTACAAGAGAGATATTTTAATTTTAATTCTCTTTAATAAATTATTTCTTCCACATAATAAAAATTAAAATTAAAATCCCTTTTTAATTTAATTTGGCCGGCCCCCACTAGCTTGGGTTCAAACTAGGGCCGGCCACCCAAATTCATACCTAGGCCGGCCCTAGCTTGTTCCCAAGCTAGCTTTGGCCGGCCCCTATTGGGTGGTTATAGTAGGTGGGTATAGGTGGGTATAGAACTCTACAAATAAGAGGCTACGATAGGGACCGAGAGGAGAAATTGGTTTTGGTCTCCCGATAAAATTAAGCATCCCGTGTTCGCCCCGAACACACAACTTAATTTTATCAATGATAATTCATTCCACTAGAGAACTATCATTGAACTACCGCACCAATCCCAAATTACATTTTTGGGCTCCTTCTTATTATGAGTGTGTTTGTCTCCCTGTGTTTAAGATATCGAATGTCCACTAATTAAGTGAGTTACTAACAACTCATTTAATCAATATCTAAGTCCAAGAGTAGTACCACTCAACCTTATCGTCATGTCGGACTAAGTCCACCTGCAGGGTTTAACATGACAATCCTTATGAGCTCCTCTTGAGGACATTATCAACCTAGTATCTCTAGGACACAGTTTCCTTCTATAATCAACAACACACACTATAAGTGATACCATTTCTCAACTTATCGGGTTTATTGATTCATCGAACTAAATCTCACCCATTGATAAATTAAAGAAATAAATATCAAACAGATGTGCTTGTTATTATATTAGGATTAAGAGCACATACTTCTATAATAACTGAGGTCTTTGTTCCTTTATAAAGTCAGTATAAAAGAAACGACCTCTAATGGTCCTACTCAATACACTCTGAGTGTACTAGTGTAATTATATAGTCAAGATAAACTAATACCTAATTACACTACGACCTTCTAATGGTTTGTTTCTATCCATTTTAGTCGTGAGCTACTGTTTATAATTTATAAGGTACTGATAACATCATCTTCTGTATGTGACACCACATACTATGTTATCTACAATATAAATTAAATGAACAACTACAAACAAATGTAGACAATTTGACCAAATGTGATTCTTTATTCATAATGAATGTTTACAAAGCTTAGGCTTTCAATATACACTCAACAATCTCCCACTTATACTAATGACTAAGCCATATCTTCTACCATACATCTGATTCCATTCCTCCACATGCCGATCGAAAGCTTTCGGAAGGGCCTTAGTGAAAGGATCTCTCATGCTATGCAATCTTGGCGATGACAACTTCTCCTCGCTTCACAATATCTCGTATCGGGTGGTACTTGCGCTCTATATGTTTACTTGCCTTATGGGCTCGTGGTTCCTTGATTTGCAAGCACCGCTATTATCACAATAAATTGTGATGATTTTGGGCAAACCAGAATCACATCTAAGTCCATTAGAAAGTTCCTGAGTCATACTGCTTCTTTAGCCGCCTCGGAGGCTGCTACATACTCTGAGTCCGAAACGCATTTCGCTTAACACTCCTCCATGAAATGGCTCCACCTCCTAAAGTAAACACATAGCTTGATGTAGACTTATTACTATTGTCTCGATTCAATCCGAATCCGTGTAACCCATAGGAGCAAATCAATGCTTGATAAACTAGCATATAATCTCTAGTCCTTCTCGTGTACTTTAATATATGCTTTACATGATCAATGTCCTTGTCGAGTTACTCGATATCTGACCATGCCCACAAGAAAACAGATATCGGTCTCATACATAGCATTGCATACATTAGGCTTCCTACAAGCATAAGAACTGCTTTCATGTCCTCAATCTCTTTTGATGTCTTTGGAGACATCTCTTTAGATAGAGCTACTCCATGTCTAAAGGTAAGAAACCTTTCTTGGAATCCTGCATGCTAAAACGAGCAAGGATTGTATCTATATATGAAGCTTGGGACAGACATTCTTTTCTTACGATCCCTTATAACTTTGATCCCAAGAATGTGTGCACAATCTCCTAAGTCCTTCATATCAAATTGTTTGGACAACCATACCCTTACGTCTGATAATACCTTGACATTGTTGCCAATTAACAAAATATCATCTACGTATAGTACAAGAAATACCACCACGTTTCCGTTACACTTCTTATATACACAAGATTCATCCGGACTTTGAATAAACCCATATGACTGGATTACTTCATTAAACCGGATGTTCCAAGATCTTGAAGCTTGCTTTAGTCCATAAATGGACCAATTGAGCTTGCACACTAGATGCTCTTTGCCTTTTTCAATGAACCCTTCTGGTTGCTTCATATGGATGTTCTCTTCAAGACTTCCATTAAGGAAAGCTGTCTTGACATCTATTTGCCAAATCTCATAATCCATATGAGCATCAATGGATAAGAGTATCCGGATAGACTTAAGCATGGCTACCGGTGAAAATGTTTCCTCATAATCGATTCCCTCTTTCTGAGTGTACCCTTTCGCAACAAGCCTAGCTTCGAAGGTTTCTACCTTCCCGTCTGTCCCTCTTTTCCTTTTGTAGATCCACTTGCATCCAACGGCTTTTATACCATCAGGTGGTTCTATAAGCTCCCAGACCTTATTAGAGTACATAGACTCTATTTCAGAATTCATTGCCTTTTGCCAAGAATCTTGCATCTATATCTTGGAGTGCTTCATATGTCGTGGATCGGGTTCATGTTTACCGGGATCAAGTCCGAAGACTCTCCCAAAAACATGAATCTATCAGGCTTACAACCCTCCCACTCTGACGAGACACATGCGTGGTTGTGTATCATGTGTGACACGTGTTGCGGTCTCTTGTGGTACTTCATCTTGTACTATTGGTACTGACATGTCCTCTCTAAGTTCTTCTAAAACAACTTTACTCCTGGGCTTTTGATCCAATAGTCTTCTTCAAAAATTGGGCATTGGTGCTAACAATGACCTTACAGTCTTTAGGACTATAAAATAAACCTCCTTCGTTCCTTTGGGATATCCTACAAACACGCGAACTTCTGTAGAGATTCTAACTTATCTGGTTTTAGCACATGTCTTGGACTACCCCAAATCCGAATATGTCTTAGGCGGGTTTCGCCCATTCCACAATTCTATGGGAGTAGAAGAAACGATTTAGAAGGTACTAAGTTCGAGCGTATCTGCTGTTTCCGAGCATATTCCCAAGAATTTGGTAATTTCGAATAACTCATCATCGATCTAACCATCTCCATAAGAGTCATATTCCTTCGCTACACCATTACGGGGTGTTCCAGTGCAACAATTGGGATTGAATCGACCACGATAAGTAATTCTAAACTCTCCTAAGAGGTATTCGCCACCACGATCGGATCGTAGTGTTTTGATACTTTACCTAATCGTTTTTCCACATCCGCCTTGTATTCTTTGAACTTATCAAAGCACTTTCGAGGCGCATTAGGTAAATATATCCGTATCTTGAATAATCATCTATGAAAGAGACAAAATATTCAAAACCTCCTCTTGCCTGGAAAGACATAGGACCACACAAATCAGAGTGAACCAATTCTAACACTTCTTTGGCTCTATACCCCTTGGCCTTAAAAGGCCTCTTGGTCATTTTACCTTCCAAGCAAGATTCACAAGTTGGAAAATTTTCCAACTCTAATGAACCCAAAAGTCCATCGGCTATAAGCCTCTGAATCCTACTTAAGTTAATATGACCAAGCCTTAGATGCCGAAGATATGCTTGGTTCATTCTGTTCTTTTCTCTTCTTTGAGTTAGAAGATGAATTATAAATTTCCATATTTTGCTTTGTGGAAGAAATTGGATTTAAAGTATACAAATTGCCAACTAATGCACCAGAACAAATAATCACTTTATTTCTTTTAATAACTACATCGTTACTGAAAGAAACTGAATATCCATCTAAAAACAGTTTAGAAACTGAAATTAAATTCTTTCTAAAACTGGGTACATAAAGACAATTTCTTAAAACCAAATTTTATTTCTACTAAAGATAAGTAGGCGTCTCCCATTGCAACAGCCACCTTAGTAGCATTGCCCATGTAGACGGTAATCTCCCCTTCAGATAGTCGTCGGGTTTCCTGGAACCCTTGCAAAGATGATCAGTGGCTCCCGTATCTACACACCAGGTGCTGGTAGATAACACCGCTAAACATGTTTCAACAACTAGAGCATGAGATTTACCTTTGTTTTGGTTCCTACGAGGACAGTCCGCCTTCCAATGTCCTGCCTGCTTGCAGATGAAGCACTTGCCCTTCGGCTTCTTCACTCCAGATTTATTCACTTTCTTTCTGAACCACTTGTTTCTTCTTCTTCTTTCCTCTCGGTTTAGAAGTAGAACCATTTTCAACATAGTGAATTTGAGAATTGTGACGAAATAATCCTTCTGCTGCTTGAAGTCCTCTTATTCATATTATAGTTCAGTGAATCGCTCAAAACTTCTAGGTAGCGTTTGGAGGATCATATCGATCCGGGTTTCCCATCAATTTCTCCTCCAAGGATCATCTCATTCGGATAAGCCATCATCTTTAGGATATGATCCCTTACGAGTACCCTCTTGCATGGTGGTCATTATCTTTCTCATAGCTTCTTGTCTAGAAGCCCTATCTGATGACCAAATAGTTCCTTGAGATTGTTCATAATATCATAAGTTGTTGGTAAATCTTTATCTTGATGTTGCAATACATTTGACATTGAAGCCAAAATATAACACCGCCATCTCATCCGCCTTTACCCATCTCTTATGATATTCAATCTCCTCTTGGGTAGATTCACCAGTGCATCGAACAGTACAAATTTATAGCTTTCAGCAGTTAACAATGTTCGGGTTTCTTTTCCAATCTATGTAATTAGGTCGAAGTCTATTTTGTTGAAGTATGATGGACTGGGTTGAAAGTCATCCTAAGAATCACAAATAACTTTTGGTCGAACTCTAAATTTAGAATAATATTGATTCCTCAAACAATACTATTTTAAATTAACCAACACCTCATAACACCGTGAATTTTGTATGCCACGTTAGTGTGGACGATACAAATTCAACATTTGTAAAAGGAGGGTTTAACCCATTAATTTTATTATCTTGTCAACCTAACTTTGACAAATAAAATTAATAGTTGGTATTATTTGGTCACACAAATAGTGACTCCGTTGGGAGAATACTATTAGATGTGTCTAAGTGTATACCATTACTTGACACTAAGTCCATTAATAAGATTATGCCCTTCCGTTGGGGAAGATCACACGCTCTTAATTAACTTCCTATAGTCATCCAAAATGGAAGTGTGTTCTAGTGATCCGCAAACAAGCTCATCAGAGGAAGGCACTTAGAGCCAACGCCAAGTTTGTTTGCATCACTTACAAACCAATAATGGAGACCATGGGATTTATTTAAAATCCCTCTCCCATAGTTATTTATAAATGAGGAATTTTAACTATGCTAGCCTACTTTACTTGTAAACATGCACACATAGCACAATATAAAAGTAATAAATAGAAAATCTAATTTCAACTATTATGGCTTTTATCTCTAGTTGTCCTCCGTGTGTTGTCATCCCAAGCTGCCGCCATATTTGGCCACTGCCACCATCTATCCTTGTTCCGCTGCGCCTCTGGTCCTTAGAAGGTTCCACGCTTTGCAAGATTCGATCCACGACATAAATAGAATTTTACATTTTGATCTTATATTCCATAAAAGGAATGTACATGTATCTAGATCAAAATAAAATCCTAATAAAACTAAATACAGCGTATTTTAATACAATCATGCACACATATAAATGCCCTTGACATGTCCAAGGGTCCAATCACACACATAATAACTAAAGCCATAATAGTTGGATCCTGCATCCACAAAGTTAGCACATCCTACTATTAACCCGCCTAAATTATGTATGACATGTGCATAATTAAACTAAATACCAAATACACGAGGCAAACCCTAGCTCGATACCAATTGTTGGTTGCTACTGGAAAACCTATAGGTTCCACTGTACAAAAATTTTGCAATCTGACCTTTTCTAGCTGTGTTCTTTTAAATTAAATTTTGGATCGCCTGCGAAACTTAACACGTTTGATCCAAAACTTAATCTATTTGTTCTTTTAGGTTTTGACTTGGATCTCCTGCTTAACACGTTCGACCCAAGTCTCCTTAAGTTATTAATCCATTAAATATTAATTCCATAATTGGTTCCCAGCACGGCACATGACCTTCTTGGATATGGGAGCAACCACCAGACTAGACAAAACCTTTATAGAAAGCTAATATTTAATTTCCTAAAATAACTTTAGGTTAACCAAAGAGAACAATCAAATCACAAGGAAAGAAAATACAAAGAACACAACATCGAAAACATATTCGAAATTCTAGAACGTAGCCTCTTGTATTTGGTATTATTTCCATAAATAACTAGCATGATCGCGAAAGAAAATTACTAGTTATACCTTGTAGAAAAACCTCTTGATCTTCTACCGTATTCCTCCGGACGTTGTGTGGGCAACGATCTACCGAGATGAGAAACCACCAACCACCTTCTTCTCCTCCAAGCAAGGTTCGGAAAACTTCACCATAGAAAACCAAAATACTAACCAAGCTCCAAGATGCTAGCTTTCTCCTTCTTCTTCTTCTCCGAGTAGTATCCGCCACCACAAGTGCTCCAATGGAAGAAGGAGATTACCACCACAAGAGGAAGAGAAAGAGAGGATGGCCACACCAAGGAACAAAAGAGGAGAGAAAACAATAGAGGTTCCCTCACACCTTCTTTTATATTCCTTGGCCTAGGCAAATTAGGAAATTTAATTACAATAAAATTTCCTTAATTTTCCTTGACATGAATTAATTGAGAAAAATAAAATAAAATTTCCCAATCAATCTTGTGATGGCAGGCCACAATCAAAAGAACAAATTAGGAGAGTTTCAATCAACAAATTAAAACTTCCTAATTTGTTTCCGAAAATTTTAAAAAATAAAATTTCTCTTTAAAAATCTCTTCATGGTTGATAAAAGGAAATTTCTATAATTTTAATTTTATCAACATGTGGATAATTTTAAAGAAAAAATAAAATATCTCACCAATCTACAAATTAGGAAAGAGATCTAATCTCTTTCTTTAATCTTTTGTAGATCTTTTACAAGAGAGATATTTTAATTTTGATTCTCTATAATAAATTATTTCTTCCACATAATAAAAATTAAAATTAAAATCCCTTTTTAATTTAATTTGGCCAGCCCCCACTAGCTTGGGTTCAAGCTAGGCCTACCACCAAATTACCTACCTAGCTTTCCCAGCTTGGTCATTGGGTGGTTATAGTAGGGGGTATAGAACTCTCATAAGAGGCTACGATAGGACCAAGAGGAGGAATTGGTTTCCGATAAAATTAAGCATCCCGTGTTCGCCTCGAACACACAACTTAATTTTATCAATGATAATTCATTCCACTAGAGAACTATCATTGAACCGCACCAATCCCAAATTACATTTTGGGCTCCTTCTTATTATGATCCCTGTGTTTAAGATATCGATGTCCACTAATTAAGTGAGTTATCGACAACTCATTAATTCATATCTAAGTCCAAGAGTAGTACCACTCAACATCATCATGCCGGACTAAGTCCACCGCAGGTTTAACATGACAATCCTTATGAGCTCCTCTGGGACATTATCAACCTAGTATCTCTAGGACACAGTTTCCTTCTATAATCAACAACACACTATAAGTGATACCATTTCCCAACTTATCGGGTTTATTGATTCATCGAACTAAATCTCACCCATTGATAAATTAAAGAAATAAATATCAAACATATGTGCTTGTTATTATATTAGGATTAAGAGCACACACTTCCATAATAACTGAGGTCTTTGTTCCTTTATAAAGTCAGTATAAAAGAAACGACCTCTAATGGTCCTACTCAATACACTCTGAGTGTACTAGTGTAATTATATAGTCAAGATAAACTAATACCTAATTACACTACGACCTTCTAATGGTTTGTTCCTTTCCATTTTAGTCGTGAGCTACTGTTTATAATTTATAAGGTACTGATAATATCATCTTCTGTATGTGACACCACATACTATGTTATCTACAATATAAATTAAATAAACAACTACAAACAAATGTAGACAATTTGACCAAATGTGATTCATTATTCATAATGAATGTTTACAAAGCTTAGGCTTTCAGTATACACTCCAACAGACAGATCATGCTTACAGGTCTGGTTGTGCATGTCAGGATTTATAGATCAGGACTTACCAGTCAGGATTAACAAATCAGGGCTTACAGTTCGGGCTATATTGGTCAAGATGGGCAGATCATGCTTACAGGTCAGGTTGTGCAGGTCAAGATTTACAGATCAAGACTTATCAGTCAGGATATGCAGGTCAAGATTCACAGATTAGGGCTTACAGTTTGAGCTATACTGGTCAAGATGGGCAGATCATGCTTACAGGTCAGGATTTACAAATCAGGACTTACCAGTCAGGACATGCAGGTCAGGATTCACAGATCAAGGCTTACCAGTCGTGCTATACTAGTCAAGATGGGCAGATCATGCTTATAGGCCAGAATGTACAGGTCAGGATACGCCGGCCCGGATAGACCAGTTGGGATCTCCAGGATGGACCTTCTTGAATGTTATTTAGTTATACCCAAGATGGGTGTTGGAGTGTATACTGAAAGCCTAAGCTTTGTAAACATTCATTATGAATAAAGAATCACATTTGGTCTAATTGTTTACATTTGTTTGTAGTTGTTCATTTAATTTATATTGTAGATAACATAGTATGTGGTGTCACATACAGAAGATGATGTTATCAGTACCTTATAAATTATAAACAGTAGCTCACGACTAAAATGGAAAGGAACAAACCATTAGAAGGTCGTAGTGTAATTAGGTATTAGTTTATCTTGACTGTATAATTACACTAGTACACTCAGAGTGTATTGAGTAGGACCATTAGAGGTCGTTTCTTTTATACTGACTTTATAAAGGAACAAAGACCTCAGTTATTATGTGCTCTTAATCCTAATATAATAACAAGCACATATGTTTGATATTTATTTCTTTAATTTATCAATGGGTGAGATTTAGTTTGATGAATCAATAAACTTGATAAGTTGGGAAATGGTATCACTTATAGTGTGTGTTGTTGATTATAGAAGGAAACTGTGTCCTAGAGATACTAGGTTGATAATGTCCTCAAGAGGAGCTCATAAAGATGGTCATGTTAAACTCTCGCAGTGGACTTAGTCCGACACGATAATAAGGTTGAGTGGTACTACTTTGACTTAGATATTAATTAAATGAGTTGTCAACTCACTTAATTAGTGGATATTCGATATCTTAAACACGGGAGACTAACACACCATAATAAGAAGGAGCCCAAAATGTAATTGGGATTGGTGCAGTTCAATGATAGTTCTCTAGTGGAATGAGTTATCGATAAAATTGAGGGGGCGAACACGGATGCTTAATTTTATCGAGACCAAAACCAATTCCTCCTCTCGGTCCCTATCGTAGCCTCTTATTTGTAGAGTTCTATACCCACCTATACCCACCTTCTATACCCACCCAATAGGCGACCAAGCTAGCTTGGGAACAAGCTAGGCCGGCCTAGGTATGAGATTGGGTGGTCGGCCCTAGCTTGAACCCAAGCTAGTAGGGCCGCAAAATAAATTAAAAAGAAATTTAATTTTAATTTTTATTATTATGAAGATATAATTTAAAGAGAATTAAAATTAAAATATCTCTTGTAAAAGATCTATAAAGATTAAAGAAAGAGATTAGATCTCTTCCTTATTTGTATTGGAGAGATGTTTTATTTTCTCTTAAAATTATTCACATGTTGATAAAATTAAAATTATAGAAATTTCCTTTATCAACCATGAAGAGATTTTAAAGAGAAATTTTATTTTTTAAAATTTCCGGAAACAAATTAAGAAGTTTTAATTGTTGATTAAAACTTGTCCAATTTGTTCTCCAATGATGTGGCCACCATTGAAGTTTGATTTGGAAAATTTATTTTATTTTTCTAAATTAAATCATGTCAAGGAAATTGAGGAAATTTTATTGTAATTAAATTTCCTAATTTGCTAGGCCAAGGAATATAAAAGAAGGGTGAGGGTGCCTTCACGAGACACAACATCTATTATTTCTCTCCTCTTTTGTTCCTTCTCCCTCTCTTTCTCTTGTGGTGGCCGAATCTCCTCTTCCATTGGAGCTCTTGTGGTGGCTGGATACTACTTGGAGAAGAATAAGAAGAAGGAGAGAAAGCTAGCATCTCTTGGAGCTTGGTTAGTATTTTGGTTTTCTCCTTGGTGAAGTTTTTCCTTTGTGGCCGAACCTTGCTTGGAGGAGAAGAAGGTGGTTGGTGGTTTCTCATCTTGGTAGATCGTTGCCCACACAACGTCCGAGGTTAGAAGAGGAATACGGTAGAAGATCAAGAGGTCTTTCTAGAAGGTATAACTAGTAGTTTTTCCTTTTCCGCATCATGCTAGTTATTTATGGAAATAATACCAAATACAAGAGGCTTACGTTCTAGTATTTCGAATATGTTTTTCGATGTTGTGTTCTATTCTTTCTTTTCCTTGTGATTTGATTGTTCTCTTTGGTTAACCTAAAGTTATTTTAGGAAATTAAATATTAGCTTTCTATTAAAGGTTTTGTCTAGTCGGTGGTGGTTGCTCCCATATCCAAGAAGGCCATGTGCCTCGCCACGTCAGTACTGGGAACCTTTTATGGAAATTAATATTTAATGGAATTAATAACTTAAGGAGACTTGGGTCGAACGTGTTAAGTTCCGCAGGAGATCCAAGTCAAAACCTAAAAGAACAAATAGATTAAGTTTTGGATCAAACGTGTTAAGTTCCGCAGGCGATCCAAAATTTAATTTAAAAGAACACATGGTAGCTAGGAATAGGTTCAGATCATTGTACAAAATTTTTGTACAGTGGAACCTATAGGTTTTCCGAGTAGCAACCAACAATTGGTATCAGAGCTAGGGTTTTGCCTCTGTGTATTTGGTATTTAGTTTAATTATGCACATGTCATACATAATTTATGCAGGTTAATAGTAGGATGTGCTAACTTTGTGGATGCAGGATCCAACTATTATGGCTTTTAGTTATTATGTGTGATTGGACCCTTGGACATGTCAAGGGCATTTATATGTGTGTGCATGATTGTATTAAAATACAGCAGAAGCAGATTTAGTTTTATTAGGATTTTATTTTGATCTAGATACATGTACATTCCTTTTATGGAATATAGGATCAAAATGTAAAATTCTATTTATGTCGGATCGAATCTTGCAAAGCGTGGAACCTTCTAAGGACCGGAGGCGCAGCTGAACTAGGAGCAAGATGGATGCGATAATTAGACCCGGGCAAATATGGCAGCAGCTTGGATGACAACACACGGAGGACACTAGAGATAAAAGCATAATAGTTGAAAATTAGATTTTCTATTTATTGCTTTTATATTGTGCTATGTGTGCATGTTAGTTTACAAGTTTAGTAGGCTAGCATAGTTAAAATTCCTCATTTATAATTAACTAAGTGGGAGAGGGATTTTTAAGTAAATCCCATGGTCTCCATTACTGGTTTGTAAGTGATGCAAACAAGCTTGCTCGTTGAGTGTCTTCCTCCATAACGGATGAGCTTGTTCATGGATCACTAGAATGTACTTCCATTTTGGATGACTATAAAGTTAATTAAGAGCGTGTGATCTTCCCAACCAAGGGGCATAATCTTATTAATGGACTTAGTGTCAAGTAATGGTATACACTTAGACACATCTAATAGTATCCTCCCCATCGGAGTCACTGCTATTATTTGTGTGACCAAATAATACCAACTATTAATTTTATTTGTCAAAAGTTAGGTTGACAAGATAATAAAATTAATGGGTTAAAACCCTTCTTTTACAAATGTTGAATTTGTATACGTCCACACTAACGTGGCATACAAAATTCACGGTGTTATGAGGTGTTGGTTAATTTAAAATAGTATTGTTTGAGGAATCAATATTATTCTAAATTTAGAGTTCTGACCAAAAGTTATTTGTGATTCTTAGGATGACTTTCAACCCACTGTCCATCATACTTCAACAAAATAGACTTACTGGACCTAATTACATAGATTGGAAAAGAAACCTGGACATTGTTCTGACTGCTGAAAGCTATAAATTTGTACTGACTGAACCTTGTCCTGATGCACCCACTGGTGAATCTACCCAAGAGGAGATTGAATATCATAAGAGATGGGTAAAGGCAGATGAGATGGCGCGGTGTTACATTTTGGCTTCAATGTCAAATGTATTGCAACATCAGAATTACCAACATCTTATGATATTATGAACAATCTCAAGGAACTCTTTGGTCATCGGGATAGGGCTTCTAGACAAGAAGCTATGAGAAAGATAATGACAACCACCATGCAAGAGGGTACTCCTGTAAGGGATCATATCCTAAAGATGATGGCTTATCCGAACGAGATATGGATCCTTGGAGGAGAAATTGATGGGAAACCCGATCGATATGATCCTCCAAACGCTACCTAGAAGTTTTCGCCCGAACTATAATATGAATAAGAGGATTTATTCATTAGGGAGCTACCGACGTAACTTCAGAAGGATTATTTCACACAATTCTCAAATTCACTATGTCGAAAATGGTTCTACTTCTAAACCGAGAGGAAAGAAGAAGAAGAAACAAGTCGGTTCAAGAAAGAAAGTGAATAAACTTGAGTACTGGATTTAAAGTCGAGTGAAGAAGTCAAGGGTAAGTGCTTCATCCGCAAGCAGTCAGGACAAGGCGGACTGCCTCGTAAGAACCAAAACAAAGGTATATCTCATGCTCTAGTTGTTGAAACATGTTTAGCGGTGTTATCTACCAACACCGTGTGTGATACGGAGCCATCGATCATGTCTCGCACCTCGTGGGTTCCGTGAAACCCACGACTATCTCAAGGGGAGATTACCGCTCACATGGGCAATGCTACTAAGGTGGTTGCAGTGGGAGACGCCTACTTATCTTTTAGTAGAAATAAAAATTTGGTTTTAAGAAATTATCTTTATGTACCAGCTTTAGAAAGAATTTAATTTCAGCTTCTAAACTGTTTTTAGAGATTCTTTCAAGAACGATGTAGTTATTAAAAGAAATAAAGTGATTATCTGCTCGTGCATTAGTTGGTAATTTGTATACTTTAAATCCAATTTCTTCCACAAAGCAAAACATGGAAATTTATAATTCATCTTCTAACTCAAATAAGAGAAAAGAACCTTCAGAAATTAACCAAGCATATCTTTGGCATCTAAGGCTTGGTCATATTAACTTAAGTAGGATTCAGAGGCTTATAGCCGATGGACTTTTGTTCATTAGAGTTGGAAAATTTCCAACTTGTGAATCTTGCTTGGAAGGTAAAATGACCAAGAGGCCTTTTAAGGCCAAGGGTATAGAGCCAAAGAAGTGTTAGAATTGGTTCACTCTGATTCCTATGTCTGTCCAGCAAGACGAGGTTTTGAATATTTTGTCTCTTTCATAGACGATTATTCAAGATATGGATATATTTACCTAATGCGCCGTAAGTCCGAGTGCTTTGATAAGTTCAAAGAATACAAGGCCGATATGGAAAACGATTAGGTAAAAGTATCAAGACACTACGATCGATCGTGGTGGCGAATACCTCTTAGAGAGTTTAGGAATTACTTATCGAGTCGATTCAATCCCAATTGTCTCGCACTGAACACCCCAATGTAATGGTGTAATGTAATCGAAGGAATAGGACTCTTATGGAGATGGTTAGATCGATGATGAGTTATTCTGAATTACCAAATTCATTTTGGGGATATGCTCGAAACAAGAAGATACGCTTTGAACTTAGTACCTTCTAAATCGGTTTCTTCTACTCCCATAGAATTGTGGAATGGGCGAAACCCACCTAAGACATATTCGGATTTGGGGTAGTCCAACACATGTGCCGAAACCAGATGTCGATAAGTTAGAATCTCGTATGTTTGTAGGATATCCCAAAGGAACGAAGGTGGTTTATTTTATAGTCCTAAGACCAAGGTCATTGTTAGCACCAATGCCCGCTTTTAGAAGAAGACTATATAATGGATCACAAGCCCAGAGTAAAGTTATTTTAGAAGAACTTAGAGAGGACATGTCTACTTCACTACCAAGACAAGATGAAGTACCACAAGAGACCGCAACACGTGTCACACATGATACACAACCATAGACAGTGCCTCGTCGTAGTGGGAGGGTTGTAAGGAACCTGATAGATTCATGTTTTGGGAGAGTCTTGGACTTGATCCCGGTAAACATGAACCCGATCCACGAATATATGACGAAGCACTTCAAGATATAGATGCAGATCTTGGCAAAAGGCAATGAATTCAAATAGAGTCTATGTACTCTAATAAGGTCCGGAGCTTGTAGAACCACCGATGGTGTAAAAGCCGTTGGATGCAAGTGGATCTACAAAGGAAAAGAGGGATGACGGGAAGGTAGAAACCTTCAAAGCTAGGCTTGTTGCGAAAGGTACACTCGTAAAGAGGGAATCGATTATGAGGAAACCTTTTCACCCAGAGCCATGCTTAAGTCTATCCGGATACTCTTATCCATCACGCCATATGGATTATGAGATTTGGCAAATGGATGTCAAGACAAATTTTCCTTAAAGGAAGTCTTGAAGAGAACATCCAAATGAAGCAACCGAAGGATTTATTGAAAAGGCAAAGAGCATCTAGTGTGCAAGCTCAATCGGTCCATTTATGGATTAAAGCAAGCTTCAAGATTTTGGAACATCCGGTATAAGTAATCCACCATATGGATTTATTCAAAGTCCGGATGAGTCTTGTGTATATAAGAAGTGTAACAAACGTGGTGGTATTTTGTACTATACGAGATGATATTTTGTTAATTGGCAACAATGTCAAGGTATTATCAGTCGTAAGGGTATGGTTGTCCAACAATTTGATATGAAGGACTTAGGAGATGTGCACATTCTTGGGATCAAAGTTATAAGGGATCGTAAGAAAAGAATGTTGTGTCTATCCCAAGCTTCATATATAGATACAATCCTTGCTCGCTTTAGCATGCAGATTCCAAGAAAGGTTTCTTACCTTTTAGACATGGGTAGCTCTATCTAAAGAGATGTCTCCAAAGACATCGAAGAGATAGAGGACATGAAAGCAGTTATGCTTCGTTTGTAGGAAGCCTAATGTATGCAATGCTATGATTTAGACCGATATCCGCTTTTGCGGGCATGGTCACAGATATCGAGTAACCTCGGACAAGGACATTGATCAGTAAAGCATATATTAAAGTACCTAAGAAGGGCTAGAGATTATATGCTAGTTTACCATGCACGATCCGCTCCCCGTGGGTTACACTTGATTCGTCCAATCGATAGGGATAACAGAAGTCTACATCAGCTGTGTTTACTTTAGGAGGTGGAGCCATTTCATGGAGGAGTGTTAATGCTTTTGGACTCAACCATGGAAGTTGAGTATGTAGCGGCCTCTGAGGCGAAGATGTATGGCTCAGAACTTTCTAATGGACTTAGATGTGATTCTGGTTTGCCCAAAATCATCACAATTTATTGTGATAATAGTGCAGTTGCAAACTCCAAGGAACCACGAGCTCATAAGGCAAGTAAACATATAGAGCGCAAGTACCACCGATACGAGATATCGTGAAGCGAGGAGAAGTTGTCATCGCCAAGATTACATCAGACCTGGCGGATCCTTTCACTAAGGCCCTTCCAACGAAAGCTGCATGTGGAGGAATGGGAATCGGATGTATGGTAGAAGATATGGCAACTTAGTCATTAGTATAAGTGGGAGATTGTTGAGTGTATACCGAAAGCCTAAGCTTTGTAAACATTCATTATGAATAAAGAATCACATTGGTCAAATTGTCTACATTTGTTTGTAGTTGTTCATTTAATTTATATTAGATAACATAGTATGTGGTGTCACATGTAGAAGATGATGGTCCTTATAAATTATAAACAAGAGCTCACTGACTAAAATGGAAAGGAACAAACCATTAGAAGGTCGTAGTGTAATTAGGTATTAGTTTATCTTGACTATATAATTACACTAGTACACTCAGAGTGTATTGAGTAGGACCATTAGAGGTCGTTTCTTTTATACTGACTTTATAAAGGAACAAAGACCTCAGTTATTATGGAAGTGTGTGCTCTTAATCCTAATATAATAACAAGCACATATGTTTGATATTTATTTCTTTAATTTATCAATGGGTGAGATTTAGTTTGATGAATCAATAAACTTGATAAGTTGGGAAATGGTATCACTTATAGTGTGTGTTGTTGATTATAGAAAGAAACTGTGTCCTAGAGATACTAGGTTGATAATGTCCTCAAGAGGAGCTCATAAAGATTGTCATGTTAAACCCTGCAGGTGGACTTAGTCCGACATGATAATAAGGTTGAGTGGTACTACTCTTGGACTTAGATATTAATTAAATGAGTTGTCAGTAACTCACTTAATTAGTGGATATTCGATATCTTAAACACAGGGAGACTAACACACTCATAATAAGAAGGAGCCCAAAAATGTAATTTGGGATTGGTGCGGTAGTTCAATGATAGTTCTCTAGTGGAATGAATTATCATTGATAAAATTAAGTTGTGTGTTCGGCGAACACGGATGCTTAATTTTATCGGAGACCAAAACCAATTCCTCCTCTCGGTCCCTATCGTAGCCTCTTATTTTAGAGTTCTATACCCACCTATACCCACCTTCCATACCGACGGCCAAGCTAGCTTGGGAACCAAGCTAGGGCCGGCCTAAGCTTGGGTTTAAGGTGGCCGGCCCTAGCTTGAACCCAAGCTAGTAGGGCCGGCCATAAATAAATTAAAAAGGAATTTAATTTTAAATTTTATTATTATGTGGAAGATATAATTTAAAGAGAATTAAAATTAAAATATCTCTCTTGTAAAAGATCTACAAAAGATTAAAGAAAGAGATTAGATCTCTTTCCTTATTTGTAGATTGGAGAGATGTTTTATTTTCTCTTTAAAATTATTCACATGTTGATAAAATTAAAATTATAGAAATTTCCTTTTATCAACCATGAAGAGATTTTAAAGAGAAATTTTATTTTTTAAAATTTCCGGAAACAAATTAGGAAGTTTTAATTGTTGATTAAAACTTGTCCAATTTGTTCTCCAATGATGTGGCCGGCCATTGAAGTTTGATTTGGAAAATTTATTTTATTTTTCTAAATTAAATCATGTCAAGGAAATTGAGGAAATTTTATTGTAATTAAATTTCCTAATTTGCCTAGGCCAAGGAATATAAAAGAAGGGGTGAGGGTGCCTTCATGAGACACAACATCTATTATTTCTCTCCCTCTTTTGTTCCTTGGTGTGGCCGGCCAACCTCTCCCTCTCTTCCTCTTGTGGTGGCCGAATCTCCCTCTTCCATTGGAGCTCTTGTGGTGGCCGGATACTACTTGGAGAAGAAGAAGAAGAAGGAGAGAAAGCTAGCATCTCTTGGAGCTTGGTTAGTATTTTGGTTTTCCTCCTTGGTGAAGTTTTTCCTTTGTGGCCGAACCTTGCTTGGAGGAGAAGAAGGTGGTTGGTGTTTTCTCATCTTGGTAGATCGTTGCCCACACAACGTCCGAGGTTAGAAGAGGAATACGGTAGAAGATCAAGAGGTCTTTCTAGAAGGTATAACTAGTAGTTTTTCCTTTTCCGCATCATGCTAGTTATTTATGGAAATAATACCAAATACAAGAGGCTTACGTTCTAGTATTTCGAATATGTTTTTCGATGTTGTGTTCTTTTGTTTCTTTCTTTTCCTTGTGATTTGATTGTTCTCTTTGGTTAACCTAAAGTTATTTTAGGAAATTAAATATTAGCTTTCTATTAAAGGTTTTGTCTAGTCGGTGGTGGTTGCTCCCATATCCAAGAAGGCCATGTGCCTCGCCACGTCAGTACTGGGAACCTTTTATGGAAATTAATATTTAATGGAATTAATAACTTAAGGAGACTTGGGTCGAACGTGTTAAGTTCTGCAGGAGGTCCAAGTCAAAACCTAAAAGAACAAATAGATTAAGTTTTGGATCAAACGTGTTAAGTTTCGCAGGCGATCCGAAATTTAATTTAAAAGAACACATGGTAGCTAGGAAAAGGTTCAGATCTTTGTACAAAATTTTTGTACAATGGAACCTATAGGTTTTCCGAGTAGCAACCAACAATGGGTTCCCTCCCAGACGATCGATCATCGAGAGCTTCTCCCTTCAAGTTAGTAGGGCACTACACGATAACTAAGTCAGAGAATCGTAATTACTTGTCAGAGGATAACTACGACGTGCCAGGGTATATTCTAATGGTTTGTGACTCGCTACTAAAAGAACCTTCCTTTAACCTATGACAGGATGCCACGTGTCACTTACCTTCATACAAGGTCTGACACCCGACATTCTCTGACATATGTCAGAAACCAAAAGTACGCATTGTCATATAAAAAGGGGTGCCCTCTCCTTTACGCAGGTACGCTCACTCACTTTTTCGCATCTGTCTTCTAGTTTCTGTATTTTTATTGTTCTTTTGGGGAAAAAGTATCTGACTTGAGTGTCGGAGGGCTTACTCCGGGACTTTTTCCCTGGTTCTTGGTCCCTAACGGGGAGGGGGTTAGTCTGCGTGTGCGCAGGAAACTATTGCTTCATCATCCTCATCATCACCCCCCGTCAGCAGCTTATGGAACCTACTCGTGCATCATTGTACTCGTAGGAATTCTCCATCGCCCTCTATCAACGCCAGCGATAATGCAGCCGGCCTCCATCTGACTCAGATTCCGGACGGGATCAATTTGGTGGCGTCTGTGAGAACACATCTACCCGTTCCGGAGCGTGAAGATGGACAAGACTGGCAAAATCAATGTGACCATGACTGTGATGGATCGAAAGCGCTAGAGGGGGGGGGTGAATAGTGTTCGTAACTATTTTAGCGATTAAAACTAAGAGTAGAAACGCAGCGGAAAGTAAATGCAAACACAAAAGACGTAAGTGTTTTACTTCGTTCGGAGCCTATCTCGACTCCTACTCGAAGGCCCGCGATCCTTGACCGCTTTTGGTGGACAACAACTATAAATTCAGGATTATTACAAACTAGAAGCAATTACAGTTAAGTACAAATAAGAAAGTTATACCAACGAACACGACAATAGGAGAGCTTTGGAGTTTCAGTTCGTTATAGCAGCAGAGCGTTGTTGAAGCGTACGAAGCACACAAGAGCACAGAACTTCTGTTCAGAAAAATGATTGGTTTGAGCTACACCTCGAGGCCTCTTTTTATAGCTCTGCAAGGTCTGATCCAGATCCCCAAGTCTTGGGATCAGGTTTGACCCGAAGCGGATCGGTCGACCGATCCTCATGTTCGGTCGACCGATCCTCATGTTCGGTCGACCGATCAGATGATCTCCACCGCATCTAATCCGTCGATTCGTCGCTCCGCTTCGATCTGGTCAAACTCTATCCCTGGGTTCGGCCGACCGATCCCAGGGTTCAGTCGACCGATCAGTCTCCTCTGACCCGCACACCTCGGCTTGATCCAGTCGATACCTATCCCAGGTTCGGTCGACCGATCCCGAGGTCCGGTCGACCGATCCCTGGTCGAGCCGGGTCCAACTTCTGGAGATCTGATCTGGTAGCTTGGAGGTTCGATTGACCGATCCCAAGGTTCGGTCGACCGATCCTGGTCAGTTCTAACCCTGCACAAAAGTATTAGTTTCCTACAAGACAGAGTTAGAACACAAAGGATAATATATGGAAATAAATTTGACAGTCACCGGACTGTCCGGGTCTGACTTCGGGTTTCCGACCGGAAACCCTAGGTCGACCCTCAGGAGATTTTACCTTTTGCCAGTGTGATCCTCCGGATCGACTGGACTTTTGCTCGGTGTTCGATGCCTCCGGACTTTCTGCTGGACGCCCGCTTCCCGACCCGTCCAGTCTTCCACCTGGTTAGCGACATCAGGATTTTCCACCTAGGGTTACCACCCCCTAGGATTTTTGCCTGAAGCACTCGACCCACCAAGACTTTCCGCATAGGGTTACCACTCCCTATGACCTAGGGTTTTTACCTTGCCTAACCTATAGTTAGGACTTACCTGAAACACTCAATCAAACACGTCAGTTCACAACACACCTTAACTTTGAATCCTTTGCCATTATCAAAACTCAGGTTCGATCGTCGGATACTTTCCGCACCAACAATCTCCCCCTTTTTGATTATGACAACCCAAATTCAAAGTTAAGTAAAATAACTATATTAACAAATTTTAAGTGAGCAAGCTTAAGTATATATAAAAACATAAAAACATAACTTAAGCTAACACTTGAACTTTGTGAAGCTCCCCCTTAATACAGGGCTTCCTTTTACTTTTGAATTTCCTACTCTCCCCCTTAATAAAAGCAATTTCCTACTCTCCCCCTTAATGAAAGCAATTTTTAATTGAATTTTTTACTTTTGAATTTCCTACTCTCCCCCTTTGTCATATATCAAAAATAAGCTAGTTGAAAGCAGGTTCTAAGTTTTTAGAAAGAGAACAGATTTATTCTTTGAAATCACAGATGCCTGTGTAACACTTAGCTTATCATAGAACAGATTTATTCTTTTTACTTAGCAAAAATTTTGAAAGTCATAAGTTAAATTTTGCAAGTAAAGAAATATGTGTTTAATACCTTTAGCTAAGTATAGAATGAATCTAATAGGTAACGAGGCACAAGTTCATAAAGATAGCTAAGTTTGAAGGTTGCTATCTGTGCCACTTAGCTAAGCCTTTTGCAAACTTTAAATTTTGAAAATGTAGTTTCAGTTTGAAAAGGTATTTAAAAGATAATTTTAAAAAAATAGGAGTAAGAAATCTTAGGATGAAGAGGGAGTAACTAAAAATTTAATTTAGGTTATTTATTCAAGTGGTCCTTAAGTCCAAGCATGAGTTAAGTTAAATAGTTGTTAACTTATTTAAGTTGTTTTGATCAGGTATCAGAGCCCTAAAGTATAAGCATGCTTAAGCTTAGCATTTCCTTCACCAACTGTCTAACCATTAGCTACTTGCTGATTGCCTAGAGGGCAACAACTTTCACTTGGTTAGTCAAGTAAAGTCATTTAGTCCAGTTAGATTTGACTAAGGCTGGAAGACTTGACTTGATTACTGTTAATACAGTATTTAACGCCCAGACTCATATTGATGCACAGAAATAAGCATTCTTGAGTCAAAAATATTTTAAAAACTTAAATTTCAAAATTGTTTTAAAAACTTAAATTTTAAAATTATTTTAAAAAACTTAAATTTCAAAATTATTTTAAAAACTTAAATTTCAAAATTGTTTTAAAAACTTAAATTTCAAAATTATTTTAAAAACTTAAATTTCAAAATTGTTTTAAAAACTTAAATTTCAAAATTGCTTTAAACTTAAATTTCAAAATTGCTTTAAAACTTAAATTTCAAAATTATTTTAAAAACTTAAATTTTAAAATTATTTTAAAAACTTAAATTTCAAAATTGTTTTAAAAACTTAAATTTCAAAATTGCTTTAAACTTAAATTTCAAAATTGCTTTAAAACTTAAATTTCAAAATTATTTTAAAAAATTAAATTTTAAAATTGTTTTAAAAACTTAAATTTCAAAATTATTTTCAAACTTAAATTTTAAAATTATTTTAAAACTTAAATTTCAAAATTATTTTAAAAACTTAAATTTCAAAATTATTTTAAAAACTTAAATTTCAAAACTGTTTTAAAACTTAAATTTCAAAACTATTTTAAACTTAAATTTTAAAATTGTTTTAAAACTTAAATTTCAAAATTATTTTAAAAACTTAAATTTCAAAATTGTTTTAAAAACTTAAATTTCAAAATTGCTTTAAACTTAAATTTCAAAATTGTTTTAAAAACTTAAATTTCAAAATTATTTTAAAAACTTAAATTTCAAAATTATTTTAAAAACTTAAATTTCAAAATTGTTTTAAAAACTTAAATTTCAAAACTGTTTTAAACTTAAATTTAAAAATTGTTTTAAAAACTTAAATTTCAAAATTGTTTTAAAAACTTAAATTTTAAAATTGTTTTAAAAACTTAAATTTCAAAATTATTTTAAAAACTTAAATTTCAAAACTGTTTTAAACTTAAATTTCAAAATTATTTTAAAACTTAAATTTCAAAATTGTTTTAAAAGTTAAAATTCAAAATTATTTTAAAAACTTAAATTTCAAAATTATTTTAAAAACTTAAATTTCAAAATTGTTTTAAAACTTAAAATTCAAAATTGTTTTAAACCTAAATTTCAAAATTGTTTTAAACTTAAATTTTAAAATTATGTTGAAACGTTAAACCATAAGGTTAACTGCTTAGATTGGGTAAGATAGAAAATCTAAGGAGTCTACTTCAATTACGCTATCTTTAAATCCATTAAAAAGCAACCAATTCAACTACTTCATGTGTAGGAATTGGATCAATGGATGTTGGATAGTGGATGCTCCAGACATATGACTGGAGATAAGTTGAAGTTTACCAAACTCAAGTATAAGAATCTAGGATCAGTTGCATTCGGCAACGACGGTAAACTTAAAGTAATCGGAAAAGGTAATATTGAACTTAGTTCCGATTTCATTATTCGAAATGTTTTATTGGTTGAAAATTTTAACTTTAATTTACTAAGTATAAGTCAATTGTGTGACAGCGGATATCTAGTCAATTTTGATAAATCTGGATGTCTAGTTAAAAATATTGAAACCCCGGAAATTAAACTTAAAGGACTTAGAAAGAATAACATCTACACAATTGACTTATCAATATCCTCAATAAAGTGTCTCTTGACACAACAAGAGGAAACCCAACTGAAGGCTGGATCACACTCACACTAGACTCATTTCAAAAATGAGTCAAAATGGTCTAGTTAGAGGTTTGCCCAAATTAAAATTTATTGAAAACTCAATCTGTGATGCGTGTCAAAAAGGAAAACAAACCAAGTCAACCCACAAGTCAACCAACCTAGAAAGAAATAACACCATACTTGAGCTCCTTCACCTTGATCTATTTGATTCACATGGAGCTAAATCACTAAGCAAGAACCAATATTGCTTAGTAATAATTGATGACTACTCTAGGTACACATGGGTAAAATTCCTAAAAATAAAAGATGAAACCTATGAAATATTTAGTAATTTTTGCAAATTAACGGAAAATGAAAAAGATACTAAAATCAAAAGAATAAGAAGTGATCACCGGGGGGGGGGGGGATTTGAAAATCAAAGGTTTACCCAGTTTTGTAAAATAAATGGATATCAACATGAATTTTCATTTCCTAGAATCCCCCAACAAAATGGTCTAGTGGAACGTAAAAATAGAACACTGCAAGAAGCCGCTAGGACTATGCTAAACGAATATAACTTAAACCATCAATTTTGGGCTGAAGCAATAAATACTGCAAATTACATTCAAAATAGAATTTTAATTAACAAACTTCACAATAAAACACCTTATGAACTTTACTACCATAAAATTCCTAATCTAAACTATCTAAAAGTATTTGGGTGTAAAGTTCACATTTTAAATACTAAAGATTACTTAGGAAAATTTATACCCAAGTCTAACCAAGGAATATTCTTAGGATACTCCTCTACCAGTAGGGCCTTTAGAGTATATAATCAAAATACTTTGAAAGTTGAAGAAACAACTAATGTAATATTTGATGAAGAAAATAACCTATCCAATATAAATGGAAATAATGACATCACCCCAAGAGCTATAGATGATGATGAAATCCAACCTAACCCTAATGAGTCAGAAGAACCAGTACTTGAACCACAGCCAAGACCAACTAGAGTAAGCACTTCTCACCCACTTGACCAAATTTTGGGTGACCCAAACCAAGGAGTCAGAACTAGGTCATCCTATAGAAACCTTAGTCAGATTGCCCTTATTTATAAAATTGAACCTAAGACTATAGAAGAAGCCCTTCCTGACCCAGACTGGATCATTGCAATGCAGGAAGAATTAGCACAATTTGAGAGAAACCAAGTCTGGGACCTAGTACCTAAACCCATAGATAAATCAATAATAGACACCAAATGAGTTTTTAGGAACAAGTTGGATGATCACGGTGATATAATAAGAAACAAAGCTAGGCTAGTAGCCAAAGGGTTTAGTTAGGTCGAAGGCTTAGACTATGATGAAACCTATGCTCCGGTAGCTAGACTTGAATCCATTAGGATGTTATTAGCCTATGCAGCAAATAAAGGGTTTAAGTTATTCCAAATGGACGTTAAGTCAGCCTTTTTAAATGGGTTTATCAAAGAAGAGGTCTACGTAAGCCAACCTCCAGGATTTGAAGACTTAGACTACCCAAACCATGTATTCAAATTAAAAAAGGCATTATATGGACTAAAACAAGCCCCTAGGGTTTGGTATGAAAGATTATCTAATTACTTAATTTCCAAAGGCTTCAACCAAGGACAAATAGATCCGACCTTATTTGTAAATACTATAGAAAAAGACATTTTTATAGCTCAAATCTATGTTGATGACATAATTTTTGGTTCAACTAACTCTAAGTTTTTAAAAGAGTTTGTTAAATTAATGGAAAATGAATTCGAAATGAGTATGGTTGGTGAACTTAACTTCTTCTTAGGCTTACAAATTAAACAAACCAAAGATGGAATCTACATTTATCAAACTAAATATGCTAAGGAGTTAATTAAAAAATTCTGCATGGAAAATTCAAAAATTATAAATACACCAATGACAACCAACATTAATATTGACTCTGACCCTGAAGGAAAATCAGTAGACCCAAAGTACTATAGGAGTGCCATAGGAAGCTTACTTTACCTAATTGCAAGTCGGCCCGACATATTGTTTGCAGTAGGTATGTGCGCAAGATACCAATCCTGTGCAAAAGAGTCACACCTATCATATGTTAAAAGAATACTTAGGTATATTAAAGGAACTCTAAATGTAGGACTTTGGTATCCAAGAACTTGCACCTTTGACCTTTATGGCTATTCTGATTCAGACTATGTCGGGTGCAAGTTAGACAGAAAAAGTACAAGTGGTAGCTGCCAGATTCTAGATCAGTGCCTAGTAAGTTGGTCAAGCAGAAAGCAACATTGTGTTGCTCTATCCACTACAGAAGCTGAATACATAGCTCTAGGAGAATGTGCATCTCAACTGTTATGGATGATGCATACATTAAAAGACTATCAACTAGAATATTAAAATACACAAATCTTTATTGATAATATCAGCTCAATTAATCTCACAAAAAATCCTATTCACCACTCCAGGACTAAACACATAGAGGTAAAACACCACTTTGTAAGGGATCATGTAGCTAAAGGTGAAATTGCACTCAACCACGTTGAGTCCAAATCAAACCTAGATGACATCTTTACAAAACCCTTACCTGAACTTGAGTTCAGTGCACTTAGAAGGCAAATAGGAATGTGTTGGGTAGAGTAGGTGTCTCATTTTGTTATCTTGTTTTTCAAATTTTAGGAAAAATAAATTTCAAAATTTCCAATTTCCTAGATTTTTCAAAATTTTGGAATTAGCCTAAGCTTTTCCCCTAGAAATCATGTTCCCCTAGAATTAAGCCAGAGCATCTCACGAACACCTAGGTTTACCTTGATTGTGTTTGAAAGACATAGAACGGCGTGAGATGCATATGGTACAGCCTGAACTCAAAAATGCTTATATCTGTGCATCAATATGAGTCTGGGCGTTAAACACGCAATAAACATCAATCAAGTCAAGTCTTCCAGCTCTAGTCAAATCTAACTGGACCAAATTGACTTGACTTGACTAACCATGTGAAAGTTGTTGCCCTATAGGCAGTCAGCAAGTAGCTAAAGGTTAGACAGTTGGTAAAGGACACTCAGCTTTCTGATTAAGCATGTTTTGATCTTTAGGGCTCTGATACCTCTTAAAAATCAATCTATTAAACTTGACTCATGCTTGGACTTAAGGCCAACTAAAATTGAATAAATAACCTAAACCAAATTTAAAAATTGTTCAAACTTAAGCTAAGCTTACTGTTTTCAAAATTCTATACATACAAAGAGCTAAGCTAAATTTTTAAACCCTGATGAATGTAGATAACTTTGAAATCTAACCTTATAATTCCTGTACAGTTTTTCAAAACTTAACTCAGTACCTTCAAAGATTACAAAGCAACTTTTCTCCTAAAGAAGAATTATATTTTAAAATCTATCAAACAGTTACACTTCCTAACAGTTTTATAATGTTAAATTTCCAAGAGCTAACATCATCTTTTCACTTAGCTAAAAATTAAAAATAACTGTTAAGTGGTCTCAAAATCTAGTTACTCAATTATTTTTGATATATGGCAAAGGGGGAGAGTAGCAAAATGGCAAATTCAAAATGTAAAATTCAATGTAAAATTCAAATTTAAAAGAGGAGCTACAATTAAGGGGGAGCTACAATTAAGGGGGAGCATATAGTTGGCGCTAAAACTTTAAATTCGTAAGGTTTACTTTAGCAAATTTGCTTTGTTAAATGTGTTCATCTATTCTTAGCAAATTTGTCTGTGTTAAAAGTATTCATCTATTCATCTGTTTACTTAACTTTGAATCTGAGTTGCCATAATCAAAAAGGGGGAGATTGTTGATGCGGGAAGCATCCGACGATCGAACTCGTGTTTTGATAATGGAAAATGATTCAAAGTTAAGGTGTTGTGTTATCTAACATGTTGAATGAGTGTTTCAGGAAAGTCCTAACTGCGGTTAGGCAAAGGAAAAACCCTAGGGGGTGGTAACCCTATGCGGAAAGTCTTGGCAGGTCGATGACTTTAGGCAAAAGTCCTAGGGGGTGGTAACCCCAGGTGGAAAGTCCTGGTGTCGCGAACCAGGTGAAAGACTGGACTAGCCGGGAAGCGGATGTCCAGCAGAAAGTCTGGAAGTATCGAGTGCTGAGCAAAAGTCCAGTCGATTTGGAGGATCGACTGGCACAAGGTAAATCTCCTGAGTGGAGTAGGTGAGGACGCGTTCCCCGTAGAGGGAACAGTAGGCGTCGGGTCGACCTAGGGTTTCCGGTTGGAAATCCGAAGTCAGACCCGGACAGTCCGGAGACTGTCTTAAACATTCTTTATTATCCATACTGTTATTTTGTGCTAACTTTGTGTTGCAGGATGTTGTTTGGGACTAACATGTCTTGCAAGTACAAAATAACGAAGATTTACCTCGGATGAACAGTGTCCGAGGCGCCTCCATGGAGCTTGGAGGCGCCTCGGGTGCAAAAGCTGACCTGGCTGCGAAGCTTCATTGGAGGCGCCTTGGTGAGGGTATAAGGCGCCTTGGAAGGCGCCTTGAGTAGGCCATAAGGCGCCTTAAAGGGATAAAGTTCGACCAGATCAGATTTGATCCACGCGGAAGACTCGGCAGCATGGAGGCGCCTTAAACAGCCTTCAAGGCGCCGTGAACACCCTTTATAAAGGGGTTTCGACCAGCACTTCAAAACATCAAATTCCAGGCTTTCCTTCTTCAACGTGCTGCTAACAAAGTCATTCCGAAGTGCTGCTGCGACATTCCGACGACCCGGAGCTCTAATTTTCTTCTTTCTTAAGTTGTCGGTACAAAGTTATTTCAATACTTTAATTGTAATTTGTAATTTCTATCGAGCTTATAGTTGTTGCCCACCGGAAGCGATCAAGGATTGCTGGCCTTCGAGTAGGAGTCGCCTTAGGCTCCGAACGAAGTAAATTCTCTGTGTCCTTCTGTTTGTGTTTCTTTGTTTTAATTCCGCTGCTTTAACTCTTACGTTTCCTTTACAATTTCGATAATCGAACAAAATAGCCACGAGTGCTATTCACCCCCCCTCTAGCGCGGTCTCGATCCAACACCTTCTTCTCCTTCTTCTTCTTCTTCTTCTTTCGCAAGATTGTTAGATCGACGAGCTCTATAGGAAGAACAATGACAATTCGGCTGCATTCAGGTTTTTTGTAATTACAGTATTTACTTTCTTACGCCATGTTCTCGATGAAACAAAGATCCATGCTTATATGTTCCTGGTTTTACTATTCGAATTCTTATTTTATTTGTTTAGAATTCATGCAGCTTAGGTTTTTACGAGAACTATCACGAGTTCCTAGAGCTAACGGCGGCCCAAGATGGTGAGGCTCCCGAAAGACATGTAGACGACAAAAATCGACGGGTGCTCGTAGAGCCACGACAAGCAAGTTGCGTCCTCCGGCCGGAAGTAACCCATGGCCTGGCTCGGCCGGAGGCTGGTGGCCAGTGGCCCGATGGGGAGAATCTTTGGGGCGTAAGAGAAGGTCGGCTCTTCGAGCTCTTTGAAGGAGTTGCAGATGATGAAATCCACGACGTCAAGGACTCTGATGTTGTTGAGGAAGTAGTTGAAGATTGTTTCTCTGCTCCTTTCATCTCCGATTAGGTTCCATATCAAGTGGGCAGCGTCGATGAATGGCATTCCGGGACCGAGCTAGAACATCTTAGGTTCTGGGATGGGTGTACCTATGAAGATTGCTGTTAGTAATTTTGCAAGATCAAAAACTGTCAGGATGTGTTTTTGTATGTTCTTGATCGATCACCATGTGCATCAAGGACGCCTCTTGAAATCAACTCTGTTATGCTCATGATCGTGGCCAGCATCAGGGTAGTCACCGGCCAGAACACGACAGATCTGAGACCCTTCTTCCGACCAAGCTCGATAGCACATTCCATGCCCTCGTCCACCAACATGCAAGTCATCGGATCCCCTGTCTCGTTGCTCTTCTCAATTAGTTCCTCCAAGCAATGAGGTAGTGTTCTGGAGTGCTTCCGTTTGCCTCACCAAATCGTTCCGATCATCCTCCTCCCCTAATCCATCAGGAACCGAGACTAGAGCGAGCTGAGGCATGGTGTTCTCTGCCGACAACGCGATGATGACACGCTTGTGGTTGAATTTAGTGTTGACGAAGGTGACCTTGAAGTCATGATCCACCAAGTAGTGGAAGAGCTCCATGAGGGGAATGACATGGCCTTGAGAGGGAAAGGCAAGGCAAGAACATGTGGCAAGCCCATGCTTGTTAAATGTCTCCTCGTCGTTGTGCAAATTCCACACTCGGGATGGACTAGTGGCTAGCTAGTACATGGGATGTTACTTTAATGAGGTCTGGGGGGTAAATTCCCACTAGTAGTCGGGTTTCTACCCTCCCCTATGTACTAGTCATTATCCAGGCTAGTAACCCCCGTGATTTACCTCCTCCGTATTGGTCTAGGGACAAGTTGACAGAGACGCTAGGGATGAGCGAATCATCTATTGTCACAATACTTATACCCTAGTTTCGCTGATAAAGGAACACAAACAAAAAAAAAAAGTTTGCTGTAGAAAAGAAAAAGAAAAGATAGAAAGTGTTTGGTTTGTAAATTTTTTTTATTTTCTACTTCTTATTTTCTATTTTTATTTTTGTTTTTTTAATATAATTTTAAGAAAACAGAACATGCTTTTTGGTATGAGGGGGAGGAGTGGTTGGACCCTAGCGGTCGCGGTCACAATCGCAAATGCTGCGACGCCATAGGATTAGGGACCGCGTGCGGCAAAAGAGGAGGAGTGATGACATGTGTACAACAGGAGGCGAAGGAGGAGTAGCGTTCCGTGAACACCGGGGGCGAAGGAGGAGCGACGACATGGCGAAAGGGAAGGAGCTGCGGCACATGATCAAGGGTGAAGGAGATGCGACAACGAGGAGCTGCAACGGGGCAAAAGGGGATGCAGTGCACGGAGGGAAAATATCCGCATTTTACGTGATTGCCGATTGATTTTTTTTGTTTTCATGGAAAATAACTTTAATTCTTTAGTTTTTTTTAAAAAAATATTATTTCTTTTTTTTTTTGAAATTGATATAAAAATATAAATTAAATACTATTTTCTAGAAAATTACATTTTCTCATAAAATTATTTATTTTTAATTTATGCATGTTCGGTATTAAATGGTTACAAATATAGGAAAAAAAAAGCTCTCCAAATTAAGTTAAGAGAAATATTAGTTGAGCCTCTTGTTTTTCAAACAAAAATTAAATGGAAGTTCCTCATGGTTTTATTTTCAAATTACCTTTTAACTTATCCATATTTTAGAAGCTATCAGCGAATTATTATAAGATATATATTGAAGCTGCCTAGTAATTGTTATAATATATTTAGGATAAATTAAGAATTTAAAATATATATAGTATAAAAGATTAAAAGTTATTTCAACATATAGAAGATATTCAATAGTTATTACAATATATAGAAATTACTCAATAATTATTATATAACGTGTAAGATGAATATAATTTAAAATTTATAATGTATAGAAATTACTCGGTAGCTATTATAACATATAAAAACCACTCGACGTCTACTATAATATATAAAAGTTACCGAATAAATGGTACAACGTATTTAGTATAAATAGATCGGAAGCTTCTAGTTGACGGGTGGCTTATATTGAAGGTTAATGTGAGGGAATTTATGAAAGAAAAATCTGTTAATATTTTTCGTAATAAAATTCTGTTAAGATTTTATATAACAGAATTTTGTTGTAATTTTTCATAAAAAAATTCTGTTACGATTTTACCGTCTCTGGGTTTGGCATTATTTATAGGGATCATTGTAAACCTATTGTACAATAACAATCATAAAAATAATGTAATGTGATTCTCTTATGTAGAGAGAATTCTAATAAAACTTTGGCTTTTTTGTGGAGTAGGTGCGTCGCCGAACCACGGTAACTCTTCTTTTCCTTCCTTGTGTTTGCTCTCCTTTCATGCGTCTTTATTTTGTTGCTCCGCACGATCTCTTTTCCCTCTTCCTCTTCTTCCGTGTTAGAGGTTGAAAGTTGTTGCCCCATTCTTTGTGCAACAATTGGTATCAGAGCTACAAATTTTGACGGATTTCTTCAATATGTTAGGAACGACTTCTGTGAAGTTTGATATAGTGAAGTTTTACGAAACCGGAAACTTTAGATTATGGCAGAGAAGAGTCAAGGACTTATTGGTGCAACAAGGCATGGTGAAGGCGCTAGGAGAAAGGAAACCGGAAAGCATGGAGAGATCAGATTGGGAAGAACTTTAGGCGAAGGCAGTAGTAATAATCAGGCTTTGTCTTATAAATGATGTGATGCACCATGTCATGGACTAGGAGTCATCGGTGGCAGTTTGATAAAAGTTGGAAAGGCGGTACATGTCAAAGTCATTAACAAAAAAATTATATCTCAAGCAGAAATTATTCGGACACAGGAAATTGCTCAAGGGTTGTCTTATAACGCCAGAGATCAAAGCTTCCTCAAAGAACAAGTAAAAACTCCGAGAGACACGTTTAAGATGGTACGGACATGTACTTAAACGACCAATAAATGCTCCAGTTAGGCAATGTGAAATTATAATTGATCCTGTCGGGAAGCTGAGAAGACGGACCTACCGGTGTGACGTGTCTGGAAGGTTGACCGCATCCCCATGACCCGGTGGTGAGCTGTCCTCCATGTCGACCGAGTCATCCGAAGTCCTCCAGTCAATAGTACCTGTATCCAACGGCCAGATCGCCCCGGCCTCTGGTACCTCGGTGCTCGAGGCAAATCCCAAAGATATATAAGCAGTCGAATATTGATAACAAAATAGTGAAATAAATGCAAGAAAGGTACGGTAACGTACCCTGGCCCCGGGGGCGCCCTCGGATGGATGGATGAGCTAGTCGCGGTGCTGATCGAGTCATCGCGGCCGTGAAGGGTAGATGAGTATGAGCCAGCTGAGGAGCTGACTCAGGCAACTCGGAGCCGGACATGATGTGGATCCGCAAGACGGTGCGCGGTCCATCTACAATGGCTCATAGGCCGGAATACAATATCGGCACGAAGGCCGGAATACCACCGTGGCTCTCAGGCCGGAATATAAGAGCGGTATGAAGGTTGCACCACTGCAGCGGCTCGCAGGCTGGAATATAGCGGATATACACAAAGAGGGGGCCCGATCTGTGATACCAACGTGATCTACACCTAACGGCAGCTATATTCGCACTGGAAGAGGTGGCGGCGACTAGATTTGGTGGAGAAAGAAAGGGGAGGAGGGCCCGTGGCGGCCAAAGGCGGCAGCGACCTCCACATCTGCACTGAAGACAGCAGGACTGGGCGACATCTAGCTGACGTAGTACTGGCGTGGCCGGCACTAAGGGAGGAGGGCCGGCGAGGGGTGCTGCCGGTGGAGGGTGCCGCCGGTGTAGGGTGCTGGACGAGGAGGGCGGTCGTCCACGGTGTTTGATGACAGGGAGGTGGCGCGAGGTCGTCGGCGTGTATGAGATAGGCGCTCAGGCCGTCAGAGAGAGTGAGGATGCAGCCGACGACGAGGCTGGTGGCGTCCGTCGCAGGGGAGAAGATGGCGACGCTTGAGAGCAGCAGCGTGCCTTCGGGCGAGAAAGAGAGGGCAACGGCTGGCCAATGATGAAGGAGGTGACGCTGGGGACAACGCGAGGCCCGTCGGCGCTGGGTGGCCCGCAGTGGTGATGAAGGCGAGAGCCTGAGGGAGGGGCAGCATGCACGAGAAGAGGGGGTTGTGGTGGCCGGAAGGAGAGGAGAAGATGCTAAGGTCGGCGGCCGACGAGAAGCTCGAGAGGGAGAAGGAAGACGTCTCTTCCTTTTGGTTCCTGTTGACGGCCTCCGGTCCGAACCCCCCCCCCCCCCTAACGCTACGAACAGTGCTCTTTATGAGCACAAAACAAAACCCTCAACCAATGAAATGACAAAGCTGCCCTCCCTTCCTTCTCTAATTGCTCCTATGCCACAGACTACATCCACATCACACAAGCCTCCCCTTCAAATCTAGTCGAAGGAGGTGCAAGTCTAACTGACTAGACCAAGTCCCAAAACAGAATCGCTGTCGAACACGAAATCAGATCACTGTGCTCATCTTATCACGTCGAACAAGTAGCTGTGGTGATGCCGAGCAAGTGACTAACTAGTAGCGAGCAAGCGACGAGAAATAGTGCGGTCCGGTCAACGGAGATAGTGTTGATCGAGTAGAAAGGCAGGAGATCTGATCGAGCGCGCGATCGAGGAGATGCCGATTAGGTAACTGAAAAAATATGAACCGAGTAATCGAGAGCTTATCACGCGGGAGATGGTAGCGATGCTGAGTGAACTATGAGAGATGATGCCAAGCGTGCGACCTAGTTCAAGCATGCGGTCGAACGGACGATCGTAAGGATGTCGATCGAGTGAGTAGATGGCGAGCGGACAATGCCAAATGAGTGACGGAGAAAATGACAATCAGTCGATCATAAAATACTGGCCGGGCGAACGAGCGGACGACCGAGAAAGTGATGACTAGACGATCGTAAAATGCTGGCCCGACCATCTAGAGAATGTCGAGCGTTCGACCAAGTATCTCAAGTGTGTGGCCGAACAGATGACTGAGCGATACCGACCGGATGACTATGAGAGTGCTGATTGAGTAGCACCGAGAAGGGTCAATAAGCGAACGCAAAATGTTGGCACGACGATCAAGTAGCGATGAGTGGGCGATACCGAACGGGCGCATCGCACGTGAACTGCCTTAGAGTGCAACCCATGCGTTGAAGGCGCATGGAAGCAAAAGTCGTGAGCCGAACAGGCGCAAAGCCCAGAGATATCCTGGTCCACAACCAGTGGGGATACTCCTGTCCGTGACCATCAGTAATAGCTCGACCCTGGACGGGGGAGATAAGAGGCTTCGGTATGCTCCGTGACCCGTGAAAACTGCTCGACCTCGAACGGGGGAGATAGATGCTCGCGACGACTGCTCGACCCCGAACGGGGGAGATAGATAATCGTGACAAGCTGGTTCATGACCAGTGAAGGCCGCTCAACCCCGAACGGAGGAGATATGATATCTGATAAGCTGGTCCGAGACTAGTAATAATCGCTCAACCCCGAACGGGGGAGATAAAATATCTGATACACTCGACCCCAAACGGGGGAGATAGATGCTCGTGACAACTGCTCGACCCCGAATGGGGGAGATACATAATCGTGACAAGATGGTCGGTGACCGGTGAAGGCCGCTCAACCCCGAACGGGGGAGATATGATATCTGATAAGCCGGTCCGAGACAAGTAATAATAGCTCAACCCCGAACGGGGGAGATAAAATATCTGATACGCTCGACCCCGAACGGGGGAGATAGATGCTCGCGACGACTGCTCGACCCCGAACGGGGGAGATAGATAATCGTGACAAGTTGGTCCGTGACCAGTGAAGGCCGCTCAGCCCCGAACGGGTGAGATATGATATCTGATAAGCCGGTCCGAGACCAGGAATGATCGCTCAACCCCGAAGGGAGGAGATAAAGTATCTGATAAGCTCAATCCCGAACGGGGGAGAAACAATATCCGATAGGCTGGTATGTGAAGACTGGGGTTTAACGTTGCCGATCGACGGTCTTCAAGCCGGGGTTTTTATAGTCGTCGGTTCGACTCTAGAGTTTAATGTCGCCGCTCGACGATCTTCAAACCGGGGTTTTTATAGTCGTCGGTTCGATTCTAGAGTTTAACGTCGCCACTCGACGGTCTTCAAGCCAGGGTTTTTATAGTCGCCGGTTCGACTCTAGAGTTTAACGTCGCCGCTTGACGGTCTTCAAGTCGGGGTTTTTATAATCGCCGGTTCGACTCTAGAGTTTAACGTCGCCGCTCGACGGTTTTCAAGCCGGAGTTTTTATAATCGCCGGTTCGACTCTAGAGTTTAACGTTGCCGCTCGACGGTCTTCAAGCCGGAGTTTTTATAGTCGCCGGTTCGACTCTAGAGTTTAACGTCGCCGCTCGACGGTCTTTAAGCCGGGTTTTTTATAGTCGCCGGTTCGACTCTAGAGTTTAACGTCACCGCTCGACGGTCTTCAAGCCGGGGTTTTTATAGTCGCCGGTTCGACTCTAGAGTTTAACGTCGCCGCTCGACGGTCTTCAACAATGAGTCCGCTGCTCAGATAATATACGTCCGGCCGATCGGCACGGGGTCTTCAACATCGAGCCGGTGGCTCGGATAATATACGCCCGGCCGATCGGCTCGAGGTCTTCGACATCAAGCCGGTGGCTCGGATAATATACGCTCGGCCGATCGGCACGGGGTCTTAGACATCGAGCCGATGGCTCGGATAATATACGCCCTGTCGATCAGCTCGGGGTCTTCGACATCGAGCCGGTGGCTCAGATAATATAGGCCCGGCCAATCGACACGAGGTCTTAGACATCAAGCCGGTGGCTCGGATAATATACGCTCGACCGATCAGCATGGGGTCTTAGACATCAAACCGGTGGCTCGGATAATATACGCCCGACCGATCGGCTCGGGGTCTTCGACATCGAGCCAGTGGCTCGGATAATATATGCCCGGCCAATCAGCACGGGGTCTTAGACATCGAGTCGGTGGCTCGGATAATATACGCTCGACCGATTGGCTTGGGGTCTTCGCTCGAGAAACTATGATAAATTCTATGACCGAAAGGGAATATAACTGAAAAACTGACCTGCCGACCAGCAGAGGATCTGACTCAATTTCTCGACTCCCGAATACCCGTGGAGTGAGGAGGATACGATATACTCGTCGAAACCCATTAAGGCCATGAGGATGGCGGAACTTTCCGGGTCGTCCGTCTTCACGTTCCAGACCAGGTGCGTTTCCACAGACGGCACCAATTTGATCCTGTCGGGAAGCTGAGAAGACGGACCTGTTGGTGTGATGTGTCTGGAAGGTTGACTGCATCCCCATGACCAAGTGGTGAGCTGTCCTTCATGTTGACTAAGTCATCCGAAGTCCTCCGGTCAACAATATATGTATCCAGCGGCCAGGTCGCCCCGGCCTCGGTACCTCGGTGCTCGAGGCGAATCCCACAGATATATAAGCAGCTAAATACTGATAACAGAATAGTGAAATAAATGCAAGAAAGGTACGGTGACGTTGTGAGAATTTAATCCTCGACATAATTAAGCCACGTTAATCTCTCCTATCTTAGCCTTTCCTATGGGATAAACATTGAATTAGTCTTCCTATTTTAATTCCTATTTTAATTCCTATTTTAATGGGATAAGTAGTGGAATAAGTCTTGTTTTGTGGTGCATTTAAAGAGGCCCTCGAAGCTGTAATTGATAATTCCATAACAGTAAAGATTTTCTTACGTTTTTTCACTGTGCGTTTTTTTGAGTGCTGTGTGTTTCTTTTGAGAACAGAAGTGAGGCAACTTCTTCTTTCGTTGTTTTATTTTTTGTTCGCTGCATCCTGCTGCTACTCACCGATTCTGAGCCAACACTTGGTATCAGAGCGTTGGTAGTATAAGACATCCAAGAATCTACGATTCCATAAAATGTCGAGCATCCCAGTAAAGGAGAACGGCGGAGTGTCATTTCCCTATCCGATGCTAAGTCCTCACAATTATACTGTGTGGGCAATAAAGACAGAGGCGATCCTTGATGCCCAGGGAGTCTGGGAGGCGGTGGAGCCAGCGGAAGGAGCCCAGGTGGATGCAAAGAAGGACAAAAAGGCACGTGCATACATCCTGCAGTGTGTCCCCGAAGACATCCTTCTCCAGATCGCAACAAAGAAGACGGCGAAGGAAGTCTGGGACAGCCTCAAGACGAGGTATCTTGGTAGTGATCGGGTGAAGAAGGCACGTGTACAAACATTGAAGAGCGAGTTTGACGCTCTCCGGATGAAAGAAACCGAAACGATTGATGAGTTTGCTGGCAAACTCAGTGCCCTAAGTAGCAAGTTCTCCACCCTTGGTGCCACGCTTGAAGATTCCTCGTTGGTAAAAAAATTGCTCGATTCTGTCCCTGATAAATTCTTTCCTATTGTTGCTGGTATTGAGCAATTCTACGACCTTGAGTCTTCTATACCATTTGAGGAGGCTATAGGACGACTGAAGGCGTACGAAGAACGAACGCTACGACTACGCAGCAACACCAACGGCACTGAAGGTGAGCTCCTATTAACTCATGCCGAATGGCAAATGCGACAGAAGGGGAGCAACGTGGACACTTCGTCAGGAGGAAAGGGGCGTGGGTCCAGCAGCCCTAGTCGTGGCAAATGGCGTGGACGTGGGCGAGGGTGCGGCCGTGGCCGTGGTACGCAACGCCAAGACAGTGCAGGAGGGACTAGCGGCAGCAACAGTGGCACTCGAGACAAGAGACATATAAAATGTTTCAATTGCGAGAAAATGGGGCATTATGCGTCCGAATGCTACAACAAGCGGCGTGATGATGAGGCTCACCTCACTTGTGCCACCGATGAAGAGCCGGCACTGATGATGACCGTGTCCCACGAGGAGTCTGACGCTAGGCGTGAGCGGCAGGATACCATTCTACTCAGTGAAGAGAGGTTGCTACCGGAGATGTACCGAGACGTTAAGAAAGAAGATAAGGACGTCTGATACCTTGACAATGGTGCCAGCAACCACATGACTGGCCATCGTGAGAAATTTCAAAAGCTGGATGAAACCATCACCGGGAGGGTGAGGTTTGGCGATGGATCAACCATTGAGATCATGGGCAAGGGAACGGTTGTGTTCGAATGCAAGAACGGCGATCAGAAGGCTCTCCACGAGGTATACTACATTCTGAGACTTTGTAGTAATATCATAAGTCTTGGTCAATTGACAGAAACTGGGAACGAGGTGCACATGGAAGGAGATGCCATGAAGATAATTGATAGAAGCGGGAAGCTCTTGATGCTGGTAAAGCGAACGCAAAATCGCTTGTACAAGATAACCTTGAAGACATTCAAGCAAATCTGTCTCCTAGCAAGCCTAGAAGATCCGACCTGGTTATGGCATGCAAGGCTTGGACATGTCAATTTCCATGACTTGAAGCTGTTGGGGGAGAAGAAGTTGGCGGTTGATGTGCCACTATTGCCTCAGCCGAACAAGCTTTGCGAGGTATGTGTGGTCGCTAAACATGGAAGGTCGCCATTCCCGCACCAAGCTAACTTTAGAGCGACGAAGCCGTTGGAACTTCTCCATGCTGATATTTGCGGGCCAATTTCACCAAGTACACTGGCTGGTAACAAATATTTCCTGTTGATTGTTGATGATTGTACAAGATGGATGTGGGTATTTGTATTGGCAGCAAAGAAAGATGCATTCCAAGCATTCAAGAAATTCAAGTCCGTGACGGAGAACACGACTGAGTACAAGATCAAAACACTCCGGACAGACCGTGGTGGTGAATTTCTATCCACAGAGTTCACTCGATTCTGTGAAAATGAAGGAATCGAGCGGCACCTTACGGCTCCCTACACACCCCAACAGAATGGCGTTGTGGAGCGCCGTAACCGCACTGTGATGGCCATGGCAAGATCTCTCCTCAAGGGTACACATATACCGGCAAGGTTCTGGGGAGAGGCAGTTAGGCATGCTGTCTATCTGCTAAATCGTCTCCCAACTAAGGCACTAGGAGACCGTACCCCATTTGAAGCCTGGATGGGGAGAAAACCACATCTTACCCACTTGAAAGTGTTCGGTTGTGTTGCATATGTGAAAAATACAACCCCTCACCTGAAGAAACTTGACGACAAAAGTTCACCTATGGTATACTTGGGTGTCGAGGAAGGCTGCAAAGCTCATTGTCTATTTGATCCAAGGCATGGCAAGCTACAAGTAAGTAGAGATGTAGTATTTCAAGAAAATAGTGAATGGACATGGACTGCAGGTGCTAACCATGAAGAAAACCTACCGGAGTTTATGGCGGAAGATGTACTCGACACCGACGAGGTGATTGTTGTAGCAGACATTGAGGCAGGAACAGAAGACGTCACAACATCGCCAGCAGCGTCAAGTCCATCTACACCATCATCGAACACCCATACAGCTTCCTCGCCTTCGATAACAAACTCACCCGAGTCTTATGAAGGACCGGTCCGTTTTAGATCCATTGCTGATATCTATGCCAACACTGAGGAAGTGGTTGGTATTGATGAAGAAGAGAATGAGGTAATGCTGATGATGTCTGAAGAGCCAACCTGTTACCAAGAGGCTGCAACCGAGGCTTGCTGGTACGAAGCAATGAAGGAAGAACTGGAAACTATTGAGATGAACAAGACCTGGACCCTAACTGAGCTCCCATTAGGCCACAAACCTATTGGCCTAAAGTGGGTGTACAAACTGAAGAAAGATTCAGCTGGGAAAGTTGTTAAGCATAAAGCAAGATTAGTTGCTAAAGGCTATGTACAAAGACAAGGCATCGACTTTGAAGAGGTATTTGCACCGGTCGCTAGACTTGATACTATTCGAGTCATTCTTGCACTTGCAGGGAATCGAAGCTGGGAGGTACACCATCTAGATGTGAAGTCAGCATTCCTTAACGGAGAGTTAGAAGAAGAAATATACGTCTCTCAACCGGAAGGGTTTGAGGTACAAAATCAGAAACATAAGGTGTACAGGTTATTCAAGGCCCTCTATGGACTGCGGCAGGCTCCACGAGCTTGGAACATGCGGCTGAACAGGAGTCTGGTAGAGCTCGGCTTCAAAAAATGTATTCAAGAACATGCAGTATATACAAGAAGTGAAGGAGAAACAAGTATACTTGTTGGAGTGTATGTCGACGATCTCATCGTGACAGGAAGTAGCACAGGAAGAATCAACAAGTTCAAGCAACAAATGATGACAGAATTTGAGATGAGTGATTTGGGTCTTCTCTCCTACTACTTAGGGATTGAAGTGGAACAACAGAAGAGCCGAATTTTACTTAGACAATCAACTTATGCTAAGAAAATTCTGTCTCAATTCAAGATGGCAGATTGTAATGCCACAAAACATCCGATGGAACCCAAGACACAACTGCATAAAGACTTGGAAGGGACTCCAGTTGATGCCACAGAGTACAGACGTGTCATTGGTTGCCTGAGATATTTGCTACACACACGACCAGACTTGTCATATCCTGTCGGGATGGCGAGCAGATACATGGAAAGGCCTACAACCATGCATCACAAAGTGGTCAAACAGATTCTCAGGTATTTGAAAGGTACAATCCATTTTGGACTTGCTTACATAAAGGGACCCCCGGAAATTAGTATATTCGGCTACTCGGACAGTGATTTAGCCGGTGATCTTGATGGGAGGAAAAGCACAAGTGGAATGACTTTCTATTTTAATGAAAGCTTGGTGTCCTGGAATTCACAGAAGCAGAAGACAGTGGCGCTTTCATCTTGTGAGGCAGAATTCATGGCAGCCACAACTGCGGCCTGTCATGCTTTGTGGTTGAGGAGTCTTACTAGCGAATTAACCGGTGAAAAGCCAAAGCCGGTAACTTTGTTTGTTGACAACAAATCTGCTATAGCACTCATGAAGAATCCGGTATTCCATGGTCGAAGCAAGCATATAGACACAAGGTTTCACTTTATCAGAGAATGTGTTGAGAAGGGACAAATTGTGGTTGAGTTCGTTAATACCGGAGAACAGCGAGCGGATGTTTTAACTAAAGCATTGCCAGGAGTGAAGTTAGCTACTATGCGACAACTACTCGGCATCCGAGACTTAGAGTCATGTCAGGATTAGGAGGGGTAATGTGAGAATTTAATCCTCGACATAATTAAGCCACGTTAATCTCTCCTATCTTAGCCTTTCCTACGGGATAAACATTGAATTAGTCTTCCTATTTTAATTCCTATTTTAATGGGATAAGTAGTGGAATAAGTCTTGTTTTGTGGTGTATTTAAAGAGGCCCTCGAAGCTGTAATTGATAATTCCATAACAGTAAAGATTTTCTTACGTTTTTTCACTGTGCGTTTTTTTGAGTGCCGTGTGTTTCTTTTGAGAACAGAAGTGAGTCAACTTCTTCTTTCATTGTTTTATTTTTTGTTCGTTGCATCCTGCTGCTACTCACCGATTCTGAGCCAACAGACGTACCCTGGCCCCGGGGGGCGCACTCGGATGGATGGATGAGCTGGTCGTGGTGCTGATTGAGTCGTCGCGACCGTGAAGGGTAGATGAGTATGAGCCAGCTGAGGAGCTGACTCAGGCGACTCGGAGTTGGACATGATGTGGATCCGCAAGACGGTGCACGATCCATCTACAATGGCTCGTAGGCCGGAATACAATATCGGCACGAAGGCCGGAATACCACCGTGGCTCTCAGGCCGGAATACAAGAGTGATATGAAGGTCGCACCACTATAGCGGCTCGCAGGCTAGAATATAGCGGATATGCACAAAGAGGGAGCCCGATCTGTGATACCAACGTGATCTACACATGACGGCAGCCATATTCGTGCTGGAAGAGGTGGCAGCGACCAGATTTGGTGGAGAAAGAAAGGGGAGGAGGACCCGTGGCGGCCAAAGGCGGCAGCGACCTCCACATCCGCACTGAAGACAGCAGGACTGGGCGACATCTAGCTGACGTAGTACTGGCGTGGCCGGCACTGAGGGAGGAGGGTCTGTGAGGGGTGCTGCCGGTGGAGGGTGTCGCCGGTGTAGGGCGCTGGACGAGGAGGGCGGTCGTCCACGGTGTTTGATGACAGGGAGGTGGCGCGAGGTCGTCGGCGTGTATGAGATAGGCGCTCAGGCCGTCAGAGAGAGTGAGGAAGCAGCCGACGACGAGGCTGGTGGCGTCCGTCGCAGGGGAGAAGATGGCGACGCTTGAGAGCAGCAACGTGCCTTCGGGCGAGAAAGAGAGGGCAACGGCTGGCCAATGACGAAGGAGGTGACGCTGGGGGCAACGCGAGGCTTGTCGGCGCTAGGTGGCCCGCAGTGGCGACGAAGGCGAGAGCTTGAGGGAGGGGCAGCATGCACGAGAAGAGGGGGCTGTGGTGGCCGGAAGGAGAGGAGAAGATGCTAAGGCCAGCGGCCGGCGTCGGCGAGAAGCTCGAGAGGGAGAAGGAAGACGTCTCTTCCTTTTGGTTCCTGTTGGCGGCCTCAAGTCCGAACCCGATGCCTTCAGCTGGATGTGCAGATCAAGAAAGGATGTGCATCAGTGCATTCATGGCGTAAACATTAGCTAACAATATATATTTATATACAATCAAATATCTTGAGATAGCTAGACATATTCAATGACAAATGTGTACGTATGTTGCAGTACCAGATTTGACCAGCACAAGGGAAGAGGAGAGAAGAAAGGCGACGAAGAGAAGGAGGAGAAAGCAGTGCTGCTTGGAAGCCATTTGGATCGCCAAGGTTTTTTTATTTAATTTGTGCCTTGGACGTCCATGATGATTGATCATATTTATAATCTGCAGGTGGGGGAGGAAATCTTTAAACGGAAGGAACGCGCCAACAGGCAGACAATTAATTTGGTTCCCAATTTGGATTTTCATTTTTTTGAAATAAAATTTTAATAAAAAAACATTAAGCCTGGCTATTTTTTAATAATAAAAAGTATATATATAATTAATGCACCTATTATATATAACTATACAAATGCAAAATAATATGGCGAATGATTTTTATATGTTCACAAAGGTTTCTAAATTTTATCATATCTGATGTGATTATAATTGACTACCAAAATAATTTTAAAATTTTCAAAAAATATTTTAAAATATGTATCTCTCTTTTTTATGTTCAGGAAGGATTCCAAATTTTATCCATTTTTTTTCCTCTTAAGTAAATATGTATCTCTCTTTTTTACTAATGTTTTACTCTCAAAAAAAATATCCTTGTTCTCTCTCATTGATAATATTTCTTCCTCATTTCTTTTCCATAAATAATAGGGAATAAGGGTTACTTATCCCTTAGAGGCAAAATAACATACTGTTTTTAAAAAAAAAATCAAATTATTCTTTTTCTATTTTTATTACATAAATAAAAAATGATCATTTTTAATGATCTGCTCCGGTTGACTGTACGTGGACCTCCTATTGGTTGAGCTTGCAATCACAGACCGTCAGTGCCGAGCCAGGAAGGGGTTCCCCGGCGTTGGCCCTCTGACGCTCAAGTCATATCATCGGCGGCAAGAAAGCGAAGTAAAGGAGCGGAGCAAGAGAGGCAGCGTAACAGTATCTATAGTAGAACTTACTTACCTTCGTCGAAGCTTGAGACCCTTTATATAGGGCATCAGGGACGCGCGTGCATACTTCTCGAGATGTGCACGCTTCTCAAAACTTATTCTGAAAAGACGTGTAAGTAAAGTGTCCCTGACACCATACCTCAATGACCCGAGTATATCTCTGAAAAGACAGTGGAAGCTTCCGCCGTACGATCTTCTGTCTGACCATGCCGTCCACCACGCCGCCTGTCGGTGGTACTGGTTCTTAGAAGGATATCACCACCTGCTCCTTTTGTCTGTTACCTGACTGAACGGAAGAACCACTCGGCCGATCCTCACCTATCTGGACGGTTGTCTCTCCTGGGGACTATGCTCCCTAGGGTTGAGCGGGCTGCCCGCTCAACCAACCTTCCACTATCCCAACTCCCTTGTCATGTCGACCGGGCAGCCATGCCTGCATGTCGTCCGCTCGGTTGTGTCTCTGATGTAAGTCTGAGCAGGTCATCCGCTCGGTGTATGCTTTGCCACCAATTTTGTTTTCTGGGTGCCGGAAGCTCGGTGCGCTGCCGAACTGTGATGATGTTGCATCAGATACCCCTCAGTCCGATCGGGCGAGTGTGCCATCCGATCGGACAATGACTCGAGATCACTGACCGCCTTGACTTTGACCTCCATCGTGGCAATGAGCCTCTACGGGGCGGGCCTCGCCTTACCACCGGATCAGTCAGCACTTTATACTAGAATCGAGTATATTTTCTATTAAATTGAGTACGATTCTTTTTCCAGATAGAAACTATACTAGATTTTTTTAAATGATACTCAATTGGATGGAAAAACTATTAGATTTTCTTTAAATGATGTTGTATTTAGATATAAATAGTTTAAAACAAATATAATTTCTATTAAATACAGTACTTTAAATTAGAATCAAGTATATTTTCTATTAAATTGAGCATGATTTTTTTCTACTTAATATAATTTTTCTTAAATTTAGCATCATTTAAAGAAAATTTAGTATATTTTCCATCCAATTGAGTACTATTTAAAGAAAATTTAATATATTTTTCATCTAATTGAGATGAAAAAAGAATCGTACTTAAATTAAGAGGAATTATACTCATATTTAGATTTTTTATACTTAAAAATATCAGTGTAGGACAGATGTTTTGTATGTGTTAGGCCCAATTCCATCCGACACAGGTGTGTCCATATTGCAAGGCAAAATTGTGGAATATGCTGCAGGCCAAGATGATACCCAGGAGTGCTTGCATCAAGCTGTGCGCTTACGATGACAGCATCGAGTGTTTTGTATGTCTCAATGGGCACATGTTAGGTGCATGCACTCTGCTGCCACTATCTGACTCTGAGGAGGCATCAGATATTGACTGATGCTTAAAATTGAGTAAAATTTTGTTTGAGGTTAGTTCTCTTGATCTTTTCTGTTTGATCCCTCCATGGTGATTTTAGCTGAATAAATTAACAAAATCCCTATAACTTGCTGTTTTCAGTGGTGTGTTTTCCTTGTCTAATCGCTTGAGTAAGCAAGCAGAAGGATAACCCATGGATTTCCTCCCATTTTATCCCCTCACAATAAGTGAAATCATGCTAAAGTTTGTTTGGATGAATCTAATTTGCTATATGTTAATTCAAAGTACTGTAACTAGATCAGATATCTGTTTAACTGAGTTGTATTGCTCAAAATGATCATTTGCAAAATCCAACAGCAATTGTAGCTCAATTGCATTTTTTACATTTCTAGAATCGCATGAATCTATTCTAATGAGTTTATAGCAAAATGGCATGTTGGTTGGCATTTGAAGGCTGTTAACCACATGCCATGAAATGGTTGCATGCTCTCTTTCCAGGTATCTCTGTTCAATCACTGTTTAGCATGACAAAGATCTGCAGTTTGTTTGCAGAACATAAAAGAGGATCGATACAAAACTTGTTCTCATTTTCGAAGCTGTGTCAACTGATAGCTGTCCTCTTATTCTAGTTCAAGTCTCTCTATTTGTGCACAGAATTTCAGTCGGTGAGAAGGCACAGAAAATTGCTCAAGAGCTGTCTTATAACGCCAGAGAACAAAGCTTCCTCAAAGAACAAGTAAAAAAGTCGCATCATGAGAAACTAGTTGAGTACTGATCCGAAGAGTTATATTTGCTGCTTCAAAATTGAAGACCAAAACTGTTGGTGTACTTTTGCCAAGGCAGTTGGTGTAAGTATTTATCGTCGATCCATGAAATTTTAAGTTGCTTTTCTTGCTAGAGCTTTACCTACAGCGGTAAGTTATCCGTCTGAACTACCGGAACTCGGAATTTTATGTAAACCAGCCATAGTAAAATAGGATAAATCATCGAACTCAACCACAATTAACATGCATTATAATAATAGAAGATACATTAATGATAATAATCAAAATAATTTTTAATTAATTTCAATCAATTGATATTTATAATTGATATTTATTATGTTTTGCAGGTCGGTATGAATTAAATAAAAATAATAATATTTTTAAATCTATTATATTACTATGTTTATAATTATTATGATTATATATCTTATTTAATCTTTTCATTATTGTGGACAATTTATATAAATAAATCTATTAATTTTAGTAATAAAATTATCAAAAAAAATTTATATTATTTATTTCTATTATAAATCTTTCATTATATATCTTATTTAATTTTTCTATTATAAATCTATTAATTTTAATAATAAAATTATCAAAAAAAAATTATATTATTTCTCTCCTCAACATACATCACTTTATATTTTGGTTGGAAGAACAAATAAGCTCATCACTTTATATCAGCCGCCTCGACAATCTTGAATCTGAGAGCAAGCACGTTTGTAAGGGTTGGCCGGTCTGCTTTCATGGCAGTTGAAGTAGGAGGTGCTTCGACGAGAGCAAGGTGTTTGATCGCCTCTGCGAAGAGCCCTGCAGCTGATGTCTTCAGCAGGAGTGGCCGAGGTGACAATGAGCAACAGGAGAAAGATGGACAAGGAGAAAAACGAAACAGATGTCTGCTTCGATTTCTCCATATTGTCCCTCTTTCTCCTTTGCTAGCCTTTTTTGTTTACTTATTTGTTCTTGTTTTGCATTTTACAATGGAGGGTGTTTATATAACATCGATGGGGAAAAACAAAACCACACAGAATGTGAGAAAGAGCATTATTTTCGAACAACTTGGTCAAATTAGATTAAGGATTCGCCGCCTTGATAGTGTCGATGAATCTCTTGAGATTGTGGAATGAAGCCCCTCCTTGGTCAGTATTCCTTTGAGCTTTCTCCTTCAACGACGACGCTCTTGCACTCATCTCCGCATCCCCCAGCAGCGCTTCCACCTTGGATTTGAGCTGCTCACGCTTGAATATCCCACTTTCGTCAGGCGTCAAGCTCAGACCCACCTTCCAATGGTCGCAAATGTAGCTCTGGTTCAGAAATTGGTCTGCGAAGTATGGCCAGCAAAGGAAGAGCTTCCCGTTCCTGACGCCTTCCATGGTGGAGTTCCAGCCACAGTGAGACACAAAGCAACCGACGGAAGGGTGGGCCAGCACCTTCTGCGGCGGCGCCCAAGCCACCATCATCCCTCTGTTTCCCACGTGGTCCTTGAAGTCATCCGGACAAGCGTCGGCCGAGTCGACGGGGAGATTGGGCCGGACCACACACAGGAACGGTCGGTCAGTCACCTCCAGCCCGAGGGCGAGTTCCTGGAGCTGACTGCGGCCCAAGACGACGAGGCTACCGAAAACCGCGTAGACGACAGAACCCGACGAGTGCTCGTCAAGCCACGACAGGCAGCCTGCATCCTCCGGCCAGAAGTAACCCACGGCTCGGCTCGACTCGGCCGGAGGCCGGTGGGCAGTGGCCCGATGGGGAGAATATTTGGGCGTAGGAGAGGTCGGCTCTTCGATGGCAAAAGGCGAATACGTTCGCCTCAGCGCCCCCGCCAACTCGTCCGAGGGCCAACAAGGAGAAGGTAAATCACGGGCCGCTACTAGCCTTTGAAATAGTGACTAGCACATAAGGGAGGTATTTACCTCGGCTTTGCCGAGATTCGAACCCCAGATCTCATGATGGCAACACCTCATGTGCTAGCTACTAGACTCATCCGAAGGTCGGCTCTTCGAGCTCTTTGAAGGAGTTGCAGATGATGAAATCCACGACGTCAAGGACTCTGATGTTGCTGAGGAAGTAGTTGAAGACTGTTTCTCTGCTTCTTTCGTCTCCGATTAGGTTCCATATCAAGTGGGCAGCGTCAATGAATGGCATTCCGAGACCGAGCTGGAACGTCTCATGTTCTGGGATGGGCGTACCTGTGAAGATTGCTGATAGTAATTTTGCAAGATCAAAAACTGTCAGGATGCATTTTTGTATGTTCTTGATCGATCACCATGTGCATCAAGGACGCCTCTTGAAATCAACTCTGTTATGCTCATGATCGTGGCCAGCATCAGGGCAGACACCGGCCAGAACACGGCAGATCTGAGACCCTTCTTCCAGCCAACCTCGAGAGTGTTGAATAAGTGTGAATGGAGAAGAGGTGGAAGAGAAGAAGTTCCATTGTGAATGGGACTTTAGTCCCATATTGGAAGTTTCAAAGCAAGTTTGTTGGTTTATATTGATTCACATAAATTGAGGATGTGAACAAATGCATGGGGAGAGGCTCTCTCTCACGCGTGGGTGCGCAGGGGGGTGTGCAAATCCAAGGCCCGGATTTGCACTGAACCAAGTTGACTCGTGTTCGAGCGCGACCTGCGCACACGAATGCCGGACCGGTCGGGGCAAAAATTTATCCAAGTGGAACAACTAACATTTTGCCACGTAGATCTTTTTGCTGCTTGTGTAACGGATGCATTAAAGAAAAATTAATGGAGAATCAAAACGGCCAATTGCGGTGAGTAATGATCATTAATTGTTCATTAGTGTTGTCCTTTGGTCTTGAGCTCCTATATAAGGAGGCTGCGACCACAGGCAAAAGGTTACGCGTGTAACGCAGCAAACAGAAGCTCTCCACTTTATTTCCCTCCTCTGTCGCACGATTCTTGCTCGGCAGAGTGCCCATGATAACATTCGGGTACCACTCAGTTCGCCGTGACCACCAGTGCTTGGTGGAATCCATGGTCGACCGTTGTATCCTGTAAAACAAACGACCCGAGTAAACCTCGAAGCACAGCCGGAAGTGAGCAAATCTGTTTCAAGGAAATTGCTACTCGTAGGCCTCGGTCAGCTCGCCCGGTCGGGATTTTCGCCCTACCTTATTGCCCGGTCAGACTTTCTGCTCTGTAGATCTGGTCTTCCATACTGCAGATCTGGACTCCTGGTCTGTCAAGACTGCTGACCTACTCAAACAAACCTGGTCATTCTGCTCTGCAGACCTGGTCTTCCTTTCTATAGACCTGCACAAACAGACCTGGTCTTCCTTTCTGCAGACCTGCTGCTCTGATCTGCCGCTCTGCAGATCTGTTCTGCTGCGCTGCCCTGCCACTCTGGTCTTCCGCACTGCAGTGCTGGTCTGTTGCTCTGTCCTGCCGCTCTGGTCTGCTGCTCTGTCCTGCCGCTCTGGTCTGCTGCTCTGCAGATCTGCCCTGGTCTTCTGCACTGCTGACCTGGTGTTCCGCTCTACAGACCTGGTCTTCTGCTCAGATCTGGTTTTCCGCTCTGCAGACCTGCTCGACTGCTCTAGTCTACCGCTCTGCAGACCTGGTCTTTTGCTCTGCAGACTTGGTCTTCTGCTCTGGTCTGCCGCTCTGCAGACCTTGTCTTCCGCTCTGCAGACTTAGTCTTCCACTCTGGTGTGCCGCTCTGCACTACAGACCTGTTCTGTCGATCAGCTCTGCTGCGTTACGGAAACCAGTCCCTACTGACAGCCTGAGATTATCTGCTTAGGTCATTTTCGACTATAAGTTGAATTTAAATTATGTGTAAATTTTAAATTCAACTAAGCTCCCTAAAATCTCCGGCAACAAATTGTTTGTATCCAACAATCTTGAAACAGATTTTGACTTTGTTGAGATGGCCACAGAACAAACTGTTGAGGTGCAACAGACTTAATACGTGCAGGCTCCCTCCGCCCCGATTGGAACTGTGCCAATCAACCACGGAGAAAAGCCAGAGAAGTTCAGTGGACTGAACTTCAAGAGGTGGCATCAGAAGATGCTCTTCTACCTGACCACGCTCAACCTGGCTCGGTTCTTGACCGAGGACCCTCCCAAGCGAGCTGAGGATGCTGATGCGTAGACCATCAGTACAGTGGAGGCATGGACTCATTCTGAGTTCCTTTGCCGAAACTACATCCTCAACTACCTTGCTGACTCGCTGTACGCAGTGTATAGCATGAAGAGAACGGCTAAGGAGCTGTAGGAGTCCCTGGACAAGAAATACAAGATGGACGATGCAGGGGCAAATAAGTTCATCGTGGGTCGATTCCTGGACTACATGATGGTTGACTCCAAGACAGTTATCAGCCAAGTCCAGGAGTTTCAGGTGATCTTGCACGAGATCCACTCAGAAGGGATGGTTCTGAGTGAAACCTTCCAGGTGGCTACTATCATTGAGAAGTTGCCTCCCGGCTGGAAGGACTTCAAAAACTACCTGAATCACAAGCGGAAGGAGATGAATATGGAGGAACTCATTGTTCGACTTCGCATCGAAGAAGACAACAAGAGTTCAGAGAGAAAGTTGTTCTCTCCGGCTACTGTGAAAGCCAACGTGGTCGAGCACGGTCAAAGCTCGAAACGGAAGAACCCCAAATCTTCCAATATTGGACCCAAAGGAGGCATCAGCAAGAAGAAGTTATCTGGGACGTGCTTCAACTGTGACAAAGTGGGTCACAAATCTTCGGAGTGCAGAAAACCGAAGAAGAAGCAAGAGACCAACCTGAACGAGAGACCATAAATGGACGACCTCTGCGCTGTGGTCTCAGAACTGAATTTGGTTGTTTCAAACCCACGGCAATGGTGGATCGATACTGGAGCCACCAGACATGTCTGCTGCAATAAGGAGCTGCTCCACAACTTTGAAGAAGTCATTGGAGACAAGCTGTTCATGGGGAACTCAGCAACCTCATACATCATGGGCCAAGGAAAGTTGGTGCTGAAGATGACCTCGGGCAAGGATCTCACTCTGAACAATGTGCTGTATGTTCCGGAGATTTGAAAGAATCTAGTATCCGGATCACTGTTAAGCAAGCATGGCTTTCGCATTGTCTTTGAGTCGGACAGAGTTGTACTGTCCAAGAATGGAGTGTTTGTAGGAAGGAGCTATGTATCTGATGGCTTGTTTATGCTCAATGTAATGACAATTAGGCCTAGGATAAATAAAACTGAAAGTTCTTCCACTTATATGCTTTAGTCTTCATGTTTGTGGCATGGTAGACTAGGACATGTTAACTACAATGTATTGCGTAGATTAATAAACATGCAAAGCATACTTACATTCCACCTTGACCCAAAACACAAGTGTGAGATTTGTGTTGAAGCAAAAATGACAAGGTCATCCTTTCAACATATTGAAAGAAGTAACGAACCACTTGACCTAATCCACACCGACTTGTGCGACCTTAAAGGTACACCAACACGTTGTGGGAATAAATACTTCATCACTTTTATAGATGATAAAACAAGATACTGTTATGTGTATCTTCTCAAAAGTAAGGATGAAGCTATAGAGAAATTCGCTCTCTATAAGAATGAGGTTGAAAACCAGCTTAATAGAAAGATTAAGGTGGTTCGAAGTGACTGAGGCAGTGAATATGTGTCACCGTTCGCTGAGTTGTGTGCTGAACATGGGATCAGACACGAAACAATAGCTCCTTATACTCCTTTAGCAAAATGAAGTTGCTGAGCGAAAGAATCAAACTCTTAAGGAGATGATGAATGCTCTTCTATTGAGCTCTGGATTGCCAGAGTCCACGTGGGGGGAAGCTATGTTAACAGCTAATTACCTTTTAAATAAGGTGCCCCGGAAGAAAATAGATAAGAACCCTTATGAGTTATGGAATGGAAGACAATCGTCCTACAAATATTTATGAATGTGGGGGTGTCTTGCCAAAGTGTTGGTGTCTGATCCGAAAAGGGTTAAGATAGGACCAAAGATTGTTGATTGCATATTTATTGGATATGCACATAACAGCAATGCTTATCGATTTTGTGTGTATGAGTCACACATACCGGAGATACACAAGAACTCGATAATTGAATCGAGAAATACCTCGTTCTTCGAGCATGTGTTTCCATATAAGACCCGAGAGAATGCTAGCTCCTCAAAACAGGCAAATGAAACACAAGGCGAAGAAGAAGATGATGATGATGATGAACCAGTTGAGGTTGAGCTTAGACGGAGTAAAAGAGCTTGGGTAGAAAAATCCTACGGATCAAATTTTATCACTTTCATGCTGGAAAGTGAGCCCTGGAGTTACTCAGAAGCAGTAAGCTCGTCTGATGGGCCTCACTGGAGAGAGACAATTGCATCTGAGATAGAATCTATCTTGCAAAATCACACTTGGGAACTTGTGGATCTTCCTCCAGGAAGTAAACCACTAGGTTGCAAGTGGATTTTTAAGAGAAAAATGAAGTCAGATGGCACAATCGATAAATACAAGGCCAGATTGGTAATCAAAGGATACCGACAATGAGAAAGCCTTGATTATTTTGATACATACTCTCCGGTGTCGAGAATAACTTCCATTAGAGCATTGTTGGCTATTGCCGCTCTATGGAATCTCGAAATATATCAAATGGATGTAAAAACAACCTTTCTAAACGGGGATTTAGAAGAGGAAATCTATATAGACCAACCTGAGGGGTTTTCTATGCCAGGATAGGAAAACAAGGTCTGTAGATTGGTGAAGTCATTGTATGGCTTGAAACAAACACCAAAGCAGTGACATGAGAAATTTGATAATGCTATGAAGGAATGTGGATTCGAGATCAATGAATATGATAAATGTGTCTACATGAGAGCCATAGAGAGTGACTATGTCATCTTGTGCCTCTATGTAGATAACATACTTATCATTGGGAGTAATGATAAAATAATCAAATCCACTAAAGACATGTTGAACTCAAGATTTGATATGAAAGACATGGGCCTAGATGATGTGATTCTAGGAATCAAAATTCTTAGAACAATAGAAGAACTTGTTCTTAGTCAGTCTCATTACATGGCCTAGCTGATGGGAGGAATGTGTTTGGTGTCGTTGTCAGCGATCAGTGCAGAGGACACCCAACCTATGCTGACTGGAGATTCCAAGAACTAGGTTTAAAGGGACAACTAATCTGCACTGACTAGACACATTGTGGGGGATAGCTCAATGAAACAGTGACTAGAGCAGGATAAGCCGATGAACTTTTAATGATAAAAAAGAGTAGATGGTAACTCTTGAGGGACCACCTATGTGAGAAAGAAGTGGGGCTGCTTCGAAGAGAATTAGAGGCACAATTCTTAGAGCTTCTCACAGAACCATGTGTGTTCATGGCCAAGAACGAACATACACATGAGAACTGAGTTGTATCAGGGAGAGTCTTGGGTGAGATTTGTCACTGCTTACACAGACGGCAGTATAGTTCAAGGACATCGTGTCTACTATCAACCCGTAAGCAACCAGATCTCCACAAGGGAAGGTTCAAAGGGTAAAACCTACTTATCCTATACTTGACTCAACTGTTGAATGTTATCACATACCCTATCTCCATTCATGTGGGGGATTGTTGAATAAGTGTGAATGGAGAAGAGGTGGAAGAGAAGAAGCTCCATTGTTAATGGGACTTTAGTCCCACATTGGAAGTTTTAAGGTAAGTTTGTTGGTTTATATTGATTCACATACATTGAGGATGTGAACAAATGCATGGGGAGATGCTCTCTCTCACACTTGGGTGCGCAGGGGGGGTGCAAATCCAGGGCCCGGATTTGCACTGAACCAAGTTGACTCATGGGCGAGCGTGACCTGCGCACACGAATGCCAGACCGGTCAGGGCAAAAATTTACCCAAGTGGAACAACTAACATTTTGCCACGTAGATCTTTTTGCTGCTTGTGTAACGGATGCATTAAATAAAAATTAATGCAGAATCAAAACGGCCAATTGCAGTGAGTAATGATCATTAATTGATCATTAGTGTTGTCCTTTGGTATTGAGCTCCTATATAAGGAGGCTGCGACCACAGGCAAAAGGTTACGCACATAACGCAGCAAGCAAAAGCTCTCCACTTTATTTCCCTCCTCTGCCACACAATTCCAGCCCAGCAGAGTGCCCGTGATAGCATTCGGGTACCACTCAGTTCGCCGTGACCACGAGTGCTTGGTGGAATCCACGGTCGACCGTTGTATCCTGGGAAACAGACGACCCGATTAAACCTCGAAGCATAGCCGGAGGTGGGCAAATCTGTTTTAAGGAAACTGCTACTCACAGGCCTTGGTCAGCTCGCCCAGTCGGGATTTTTGCCCTACCTTACTGCCCGGTCAGAATTTCTTCTCTGTAGATCTGGTCTTCCATACTGCACATCTGGTCTCCTAGTCTGTCAAGACTGCTTACCTGGTCAAACAGACCTGGTCATTTTGCTCTGCAGACCTAGTCCTCCTTTCTGCAGACTTGGTCTTCCTTTCTGCAGACCTGCTCAAACAGACCTGGTCATTTTTCTCTGCAGACCTGGTCTTCCTTTCTGCAGACCTGCTGCTCTGATCTGCCGCTCTGCAGATCTGTTCTGCTTCTCTGCCCTGCCACTCTGGTCTTCCGCACTGCAGTGCTGGTCTTCTGCTTTATCCTGCCGCTCTGCAGACCTGCCCTACCGCTCTGGTTTGCTGCTCCGTAGATATGCCTTGGTCTTCCACTCTGCAGACCTGGTCTTCCGCTCTGCAGACCTGGTATTCCACTCAGATATGGTTTTCTGCTCGACTGCTCTAGTCTGCCTCTCTACAGACCTGGTTTTCTGCTATGCAGACTTGGTCTTCTGCTCTACAGACTTGGTCTTCTGCTCTGGTCTGCCGCTCTACAAACCTGCTCTTCCTCTCTGCAGACTTAGTTTTCCACTTTGGTCTGTCGCTCTGCAGACCTACCCTGTCGCTCAGCTCTGCTGCGTTACGGAAACTAACCCTTACTGGCAGCTTGAGATTATATGCTCAGGTCATTTCGACTGTAAGTTGAATTTAAATTATGTGTAAATTTTAAATTCAACTAAGTTCCCTAAAATCTCCGGCAACAGATTATTTGTATCTAACCAAGGGGTTAAATCGAGAGTTAGTTGCAAGCTCATTAAGAGGAATGAGCTTGATTAAAGAAGTAGTGAAACAAGCGAGGAGACTAGGAGATATTGCACACTTCGAAGAGGACAACAAATCCACACATGATTCTCAATGAGTTGGGAGATAGCTGACCTAGAGGAATTCTAAAGTAGCGGCTCACTACGGAAAAAAGGGGATGGACGGGGAAGCGGAGACCGACAACAAATTGCTCCTTAAAGAAAGTAACATACCCCTCGGGAGGGGTAGAAGCTCGATGGATCGCGGAGGGTATCTCCTCAGAAACCTCATAATTATAACGAAGGTCATCTAGATCCACTCCATAGAAAGTAGAAACTCCAGGAGCATAGATAGGTGCAGGGGAAGCCATGTGGAAGATCAAAGCAGGAAGCGGCAGCTAGTCACAGCAGGCGGAGGGAGCCAAGAGAAAGAGGAGGTGAGAAAAGTTTAGAAGATGGGAGAAGGAAATATATTTATAGACGCCACCCCCAGGGGTATTATTGTCATCAAGTATCTGACGGTTCGTAGCATAGATAACTCAAGTCATCAAGGCAAAGGAGTCGTTGGATCGTCATAAAAAGAGGAGCCACGGAGAAAGTGTTAGAAAAAGTAGCGGAGAGAAGTACGAGGGTAATAAAAAGATGTGGTAGCCTCGGGAAGGGACGTAGCTACAGTTATTGCTCTCTTGGGCCTTATAACAATAAATATACTTACAAGAGTAGGCTATCAGAAATCCAGATCGGTAATACTGATCAGGATATAAGGGAGGTTTAAACAGGATCCCGACCGAGGGACAGGCAAACCCTGCTCGTAACTTTTGATAACTGAGTGGTATTAAGGTGGGGAACGCTTAAGGAAGGGGCATACACCTAATAGATCTTGTAAGCAAGTCGGAGGGGACACCAACACAAAATATCCATTAACGGGAAAATGTTCAAAATAAGGTGCTTACACCCGAGCCTAGTTCATTGCAAAGTTATATAAGTAAATACAAACTCATCGTCGTCATCAAAGGAAGGTACCTCATCGTCGTCATCATCGTCGTTCATTGCAAAGTTATAGAAGTAAATACAAGTCGGAGCTGTAAAGAATCAAGGTACCCTCAGCTATCACAGCTTCAAGAACAAATTTATTCTCAAGAAGCTGTTTCTAATTATCGGCCACCTGCTGATACTTCTATGAATCCGGTAGGATACCCTCCAAACCGGACCCTTAAAGATGAGCCAGTTAGTATGGTACCACCGATGGAGCCAAAGGGAACACCTTTTAAAAGAAAAGATACATCAAAATGGTGGAATCTACCAACGACACATCAGCAGACAGGAGCACTACTCACTTTACCAATACAACTCAACAGAGTCGAAGATGTTTTCCTCAGATGGGAGGCGATTACAAAAAATGTAGTTGCTCAGCAGAACTTTACTGATGCACATGACAAGGCAGATTTTATAGAAAATCTATTAGGAGAAACTGAAAGATTGACATGGATACAATGGAGAACACATACCCAGGTGAGTATCAAGAATTATTAAATTCTAGTGATGGAAGAAATGACACTCAGAATATTATATCCCAAATTAGAAGGGTATTCTTGTTGGAGGACCCTTTTCAAGGATCCACTGATATGCAGGACAAGGCATACCGAGACCTAGAGAGACTCTCCTGCTCTCAGGTAAAAGATGTAATTACCTTTCTAAATGAATATATAACTCTAGTTGCCAAAACAGGAAGGCTGTTCATTGGACCAGAATTATCAGAAAAATTCTGGCTAAAGCTACCAGGAGATTTAGGCCGAAGACTCAAAGCTGCCTTTGATGAAAAATATCAAGGCAACACCACTGGAGTCCATCCAAGGGTGATATTTACATACAAATATCTGGAGGAGGAATGCAAGAATGCTGCTTTTAGTAGATCACTCAAAGATTTATCCTTCTGCAACCAGATTCCGATTCCTGGATACTATGATGGACCAAAGAAGAAATATGGAGTCAGAAGGTCAACAACATATAAAGGAAAGCCACATCAATCACATGCCCGAATTGAAAAGAAGAAGCATTTAATCAGAAATAAAAAATGCAAGTGCTTCTTATGCGGCGAAGAGGGACATTTCGCAAGAGATTGTCCAAAAGAATATAAAAATATCAAACGAGTGGCTATGTTTGAAAGTCTGGATTTACCTGAGGAATATGAGATATTATCAGTACAGGAAGGTGATGACAAGTCTGATGCCATATATAGCATTTCAGAAGGCGAAGACCAGCAGGTTAACTCTATCCTTCATAAGGAATTTCTATTTGTTTTCATAGAAAATACAAATTCCTATATGATAGGTAAAACTGGCGGCTGGCAACCCATGGTTAAAGTCTCTAAAGCACAACATGACTGTCAGCATATATGGGAAATAAATGGGGATATTCCTACCAATTATCTTCACTGCCATTGCTGCAAAAGGGAGACTTTGAAGCGCCATAGGATGCATTGTGGAACTTGCAAGATAACATCCTGCGGACTATGCACTAGCAACTACTTTGATATGAAGATCCCAGTCGAAAGGTCCATACCTACCCCTTTTATTCCGACTAATGTTATACAGGAACAGGCTACCTATATAGCATGGGCTAAAACTGAAATTGAGAGACTAAATCAAGAGCTACTTGGTGTACAAGCATTAGCCAGGCTTCAGTCAGAAGAAGCTCAGAAGGCATTCTCTCTCCAAAAGGAAGATCTAATAAGAAACTTTAAAGCTGATGAGTTAGAGTTCACTACCGAAAATGAAGAACTCAGGTTAAAGGTGGAATTTCTGGAGTTAGAAAATCAAGATTTGAAGAAAAGTCTTAAAGATTTACTTCCAACTCTACCTGCCTTAGAAGCCATCGAAGAAGAAAGCGAAGAAATAAATGTGTTTATCAACAATGGCAAGGAGAAGGTCTTCTCTATGGAACAAACAAGGCAGCCAGCACCTAAGAGCAATGGGCTTTTTAACCTTATTGTGGAGCTTGATATTCAAGGAATCGAGAAGTTCAAAGTCAATGCAATACTTGACACCGGAGCTACAACCTGTTGCATTGATCAGGTATCTATTCCCCCTGAATCAATCGAAGATAATACTTTCATTGTTAATTTCAGCGGTATCAATTCGAAGACTACTGCAAATAAAAAGTTGAAAATGGGCAATATGAAAATTGGGGAACATAATTTTCGGATTCGTTACACATATGCATTTCCCCTTACTTTGGGAGGAAATATTACTATGATATTGGGCTGCAACTTTATACGAGCTATGTACGGAGGAGTCCGTATTGAAGGAAATGAAGTAACATTTTACAAAAATATCACCACCATCCAAACACAACAAATAGCAACTGCTGCCCCAGCTATTGAAGAGCTTGAGCTAGAAGAGGAGGAGTACAACCAGATTCAAGAACAGGTATGTACTTGGCAGCTTAGCTCAAAATTAAACGATATGATGCAACGTCTAACCAATACAGGCTACATTGGTAATGACCCTATGAAGTACTGGAGGGCAAATCAAATATTGTGCAAACTGGAAATCAAAAATCCAGATCTTGTTATTGAGGACAAACCCCTGAAACATGTTACCCCTCAAATGCAAGATTCCTTTAGAAGGCATATTAAATCTCTTCTGGATCTTAAAGTTATAAGGCCTTCTAACAGCAAGCACAGGACCACTGCCATTATAGTATACTCAGGTACTACTGTTGATCCAAATACCGGAAAAGAATCAAAAGGAAAAGAAAGGATGGTGTTCAATTACAAACGTCTTAATGACAACACACATAAGGATCAATACAGTTTACCAGGCATAAATACTATTATTCAGCGAGTAGGAAGGAGCAAAATTTATTCAAAATTTGATCTCAAGAGTGGTTTCCATCAAGTTGCAATGAGCCCAGAATCTATTCCCTGGACTTCATTTTGGGTACCAGAAGGACTATTTGAATGGCTTGTCATGCCATTTGGACTAACGAATGCCCCTGCAGTTTTCCAACGAAAAATGGATAATTGCTTCAAAGGTACAGAACAGTTCATTGCAGTATATATTGATGATATTTTGATCTTCTCAGCTACAGAAGAAGAACACAGGGCTCATTTGAAAATCTTACTAGAAATATGCCAGAAAAATGGGTTAATCCTAAGCCCAACAAAAATGAAGATCGGAAGCCCAACAATAGAATTCCTCGGAGCAACTATAGGCCAGTCAACCATAAAGCTACAAGCCCATATAATTTCAAAAGTGGCGGATTTTAAGGATGAAGAGCTTAAAACTACTAAGGGGCTACGTTCATGGCTGGGCCTTCTCAATTATGCCCGTTCTTACATCCCAAATCTGGGAAAAACTCTAGGGCCTCTATATTCAAAAACAAGCCCAAATGGAGAACGAAGAATGAATTCACAAGATTGGCGTCTCATTCGGGAAGTAAAAGCTATGGTTAAAAATCTCCCAGATCTTACTATTCCTCCAGAAAAATGCTTTGTTATCATAGAAGCAGATGGATGTATGGATGGATGGGGAGGGATCTTGAAATGGAAACAACAGAAATATGATTCAAAGGCGTCTGAACAAATTAGTGCTTATGCCAGTGGAAAGTTTTCACCACCTAAATCTACAATTGACGCAGAAATCCACGCTGTCATGAATAGCCTTAATTCTTTCAAGATTTATTATCTGGATAAAGAGGAATTACTTATCAGGACTGATTGCCAAGCTATTATTAGCTTCTTTAATAAGTCAGCCCAAAATAAGCCATCTAGAGTTCGATGGATTGCATTTACTGACTTCATTACCGGCTTGGGAATTCCAGTGCAATTTCAACATATAGAAGGTAATGAAAACATATTGGCTGATGCTTTATCTCGACTTGTCTGCTTAATCACAGGACCATGCATCCTGGAGACAGAAGACCATCAGATCATGGTTCAAATAGAAAGCGCCTTAAAGGAGATGAAAGAGAAGCCCAATCCGCAGGCAACTCAAGCTCTGATCGGAGTTATCAATTCCTGGCTCAATACGAGTCCCTTAGCGGTGGAACCGGCCCATGGGCCTGCACAACACAAGAAAAAGATCTGCGATCACACCTTACCGACATTGAGTGGACAATTGGCCAGCACTCTCTTGACCACATCTGGGAACTCAAGCTTATCCTGGATTCCAAAGAACAAGACTTTATACAAAGGAGCCAACTCAACAGGGGCCTCCACCTCTACTACTCAGATGCTTTACCAGAAGTGACTACTACCAAACGTGAATTATTGAATGCCTTTATTCACATCCAAAGCGTCATCCAACGCATCAGGGCCACTCCTCCTTGAATTATTAAAGACAGAAGCAAGTGGTGGGCCTTCTACCCAACAAATCCAAAGAAAAGAGATCTGCATATCTCTTTAGCTTTAATAAGGATTCTTAAATAGTGGACTGAGCCTCGGGGAGCCGTCCATCTGTCTACGAATCTTTATAGCCTTAGCTGTAAAGAATATAGACTGAGTTGTAAAGGCAAAAGAGATAAGAACGAAATTCACATCCGTGAATGAAGATGGGGCCCAATGAGCACCCTATTCACATGTGAGGTTTCATTCCTTAGCTCTATATAAGCCTTACCATAGCTCATTGCAGAACACACACCGAGTACCGGTACAAGTTCTACTTTGAGATTGTAAGTTCCTTCTTTGTAATTTCTAAGTTCAGTTCCTTTCTTGTAAGCTTAATCTTGTATTTTACTCCTTTATTACACTATCTAAGTTTGCTTGAAAGAAGCGTTTCCGCAATCTTTTTGGTATCAGAGCGTGTTCTCATGGCTGAGTAGTTTCCCATTCAGGGTACTCAAAGGGGAAAAGTGTGTTAAGGTATTACCTGAACTATTGAAGTTCTTTTCAAAACTATAAAAAGATATCTTTCTTTAAAACCCTTGGATTAGCGAATTGCAACTGTTGATCAGTTATAGCGAAGCTTTGGGACATGACTAGCGAATTACAACTGTTGATCAGTTATAGTGAAATCATGTACTGATATAGTATCTGATTAGCTTAAGTTTACTAAGACTTACTGATAGATAGAGTTACGATAAGTCGACCGAGGAACTGCGGGTGGATTACAAAAGAACCAGTCCTAACTTGGCAGTAAAGGGCAAGGGTGCCTAAGAGTAAGTCCAAGGGCACACTGGTGTGAGCAAGTAAGCCTTTAAGAACCTCCTAAGACGTAAGTAGTTCTAAAAAGAAAGTAAGTCCTATGTAAAAGGAAGCTAAAATAGTGTTCAGCTTATGTCTAAACATTGGGAAGAAAAGATACAGGAATGGTATACTAAGTCACACACTTCGAACCTGGAGTACCTTGATTTAGCCCAATCCAACAAACAGCCAACAAAAGGAGAATTAGCTCATAACATCTCGGTAATATACGACCGATTGTGTTTATCTTGTAGAGTGCATCTTAAAAACTTCAAACAAATTCAAGATCAACTACGAGAAGTACAAAGTGAAAATCGAAGGTTAAGGGAAGCCTTAGAAAATCTCACTAAAGAGGTAATAGAAAATAAACCCTTAACTGAGAAACAGTTAAAAGAGATACTTGTTCAGATAACTAAGCAGCCTAAGCTTATTGAACAACGAGCAGTACAGGGTCCAGTGTGGCTATGGAAGGTAAGTGAAAAGAAGAAGAAAAGGCGTATCTAGTTTTGGACTGCTCCTTGGTACGAGAAGGAGCTGGCTCTGAAATAGTCGTGGGAATGGGGACCGAAGGGGTCGAGGAACCCCCAGGTTGATCTCCCGCCGGGTATCTAGCCTACCTGGGAGTCATAGCTGGTGTTGGAGTAGAAGTTGCGACTGCTTGCCCGGGAGTCACAGCTTGGGTTGGAGGAGAGGCTACGATTTCTGGATAAGGGAAGGGAGACATCCGAGAAGGAGTCTTTGCCTTGGCCTTGGAGGCCCTGGAAGAAGTTCGTCCAAAGGGAGGAAGAGAGGGAGATGATTGGATGGAGGAAGTAACCCTTTTCCTCTTGCGTTGAAGACGCAGGCGCTTATCTGAGGGAGGAGAAGGGGCCCGTTCTTCCTCGGGCAACTCCACGGGGACAGAACCTGCTTCAGAGGGCTCAAGTTCCGCAGGGAGTGGGATCGAGGTCCCTGCTAGTTCACTTATGGGGGCCACAGAGGAGGCTGCTAAACCCTTAGTTATCTCCTCTCCTAGGTTCTTCAAAATGTTGTCGGGCATCTTGGACGAGTCGGATGAGAAAGCACGAAACATGGCGGCCTCTGTAAAACAGGAGGGAAATACCTCAGTTAGCGAAGATTGGGAGAATAAGCTGTGTGGTCTTACCAAAAGGAGCTCCTATAGCCGCAGGGACCGGGCTAAGCCCAAAGATATGTAAAAAACCCTCTCGTATAATCACAGACAGGTGGAGTTGCACTCCACCAAGTTTCTCTGAAGCTGTATAATAGTCGAGTTGATGTTGGTGTTCTTGCAGTTCGAAGGCAGAGGGAAGGGTATAACGCCATATGATCGGCCACGATACTGACTCAGGCAGCCGAATAAAGAAAAAATGAGACTTCCAATCTTTGTTGGAAGAAGACATATCCTTAAAAAACATATACTAGACCTGGAATTGTACCATAAATACACTAGCTTCGATCGCTTGAGGGACTAAAAGTGGAGAAATAGTTGGGGGGTTAAGGAAATTTGATACAAGCGGCATAGAATCACCATTCCGCACATGGCGCGGAAGGCATTGGGAGCAAACTGAGAAAGTGGGATGGCAAGGTGCTGACTCAGAGAGGTGAAAAAGGGATGAATGGGAAAGCGAAGGCCTCCGAGGAGTTGGTCTTTGAAAAAAGTTATAAATCCTAGGGGAGGAGAGGACGGATGCTCATTCGGTCTCGTAGGCCGGAGTTGGTAATCGTCAGTAAGGCGTAGATTGGCATGAATCGATGATAGGTCGTTGTTATCCAAGTTAGAAATAAAATACGAGTGCTAGGGTATCTCCCTCTCCTCAACCATGAGAAAAGGTGGAAATGAGGAAGAAGAAGAGGAGAGTACTTACAAAGGACAAATACGAAAACGAATGCTTAGCAGGCGAAAGCAAGAGGAAGTCGAAAGAGCAAAGGAAAGTGAAGCAGGAAGAAGGAAAAAGGTCAAAGGTTGTTGAAGCAAGGAGATTGCGACGACGGACAACCTTTAGGGTTTATAAAGCAAATCCCTTAGGAAGCATTGAAGGGGGGGAAGGTATGATAACTCGAGCCGTCATATCAGAAGGCGAAAGGCCTCTAGGGTCGCGTGCAGAAAAGCGCATATCAATCACCATAATAGGAAAGGTTGGTGGGGCACGTGTCACGCTTCGGTGAAAGGTATTAATGATGGATGTGACAAGGAAATCATGGAAGGAGATCTATGTACGGCAACACTTCAACACAGGAAGACCATACGTCAGGCGGCGAGACGACCATGTGGTTACCTTGGGAAAGGAAAAGAAAGACCATGCGTCAGGCACCCTGATGGTAACGCAGTTACCTCGAGAAATGGGGAGGAAGACGAAAGGAAGCATTGATTTGAATTTGGCGCCCTCATTTAATTTTTCTACCTCGAAAGCAGAGTAAGATATAAAGATGACTTATTTAATTAAAGCTTACGTAAGGTATTTTGAGATTGCAGGGAACATCGCCAGTTACGCACAATTGGCTCGACCTCTAGGTGCAACACCAAAGCAGGAGTTCCTAGACTAATTCCGGGGTCATCCTTCAGACGCCAATTGGATCTCTAGACCAAGTCCGAGGAGTTTCTGAATGACCTCTCGGTCGGGTCCTAGACTCTCACCCAGTGAGAGTTATAAATGAGCCTGCACTCACGCCCAATGACCTCTTTGTCGGATCCCAGACTCTCGCCCCAGTGCCATTTATAAGTGAGTCTGCTCTCACACCTAACGACCTCTCGTCGGTTCCCAGACTTTTGACCCAGTGTGAGTTATAAGTGAGCCCGCTCTCATGCCCAACGACCTCTCGGTCGGGTCCCAGACTCTCACCCCAATGGGAATTATAAGTGAGCATGCTCTCACGCCTCCAAACTCTCACCCCAGTGTGAGTTACAAGTGAGCATGCTCTCACGCCTCCAGACTTTCGCCTAAGTGTGAGTTATAAGTGAGCCTGTTCTCACGCCCAATGACCTCTCTGTCGGGTCCCAGACTCTCACCCCAATGCGAGTTATAAGTGAGCCTGTTCTCACACCCAACGACCTCTCGGTCGGGTCCCAGACTCTCGCTCTAGTGCGAGTTATAAGTGAGCCTGCTTCACATCCAACGACCTCTCGATCGGGTCCCAGACTCTCGCTCCAGTACAAGTTATAAGTGAGCATGCTCTCACGCTTCCAGACTCTCGCCCCAGTGTGAGTTATAAGTGAGCATACTCTCACGCCTCCAGACTCTTGCCTCAGTGCGAGTTATAAGTGAGCCTACTCTCATGCCCAACGACCTCTCGGTCGGGTTCCAAACTCTCGCACCAGTGCGAGTTATAAGTGAGTCTGCTCTCACGCCCAACGACCTCTCGGTCGGATCCCAGACTCTCGCCCTAGTGCGAGTTATAAGTGAGTCTGCCCTCACGCCCAACGACCTGTCGGTCGGATCCCAGACTCTCACCCCAGTGCGAGTTATAAGTGAGCCCGCTCTCACGCCCAACGACCTCTCAGTAGGGTCCCAGACTCTCGCCCTAGTATGAGTTATAAGTGAGTCTGCCCGCACGCCCAACGACCTCTTGATCGGATCCCAAACACTCGACTCAGTGCGAGTTATAAGTAAGCCTGCTCTCACACCCAACGACCTCTCGGTTGGGTTTCTGACTCTCGCCCCAGTGCGAGTTATAAGTGAGCCTGCTCTCACGCCCAACGACCTCTTGGTTGGGTCCTAGAATTTCGCCCAGTGCGAGTTATAAGTGAGTCTGCTCTCATGCCCAATGTCCTCTCGGTCGGATGTCAGACTCACGCCCCAGTGCGAGTTATAAGTGAGACTGCTCTCACGCCAACGACCTCTCTGTCGGGTCCTAGACTCTCGCCCCAGTGCGAGTTATAAGTGAGTCTCCTCTCACGCCCAACGACCTCTCGATCGAGTTCCAGACTCTCACCTCAGTGCGAGTTATAAGTGACCCTGCTCTCACGCCCAACGACCTCTCGGTCGGGTTCCATATTCTCGCTCCAGTGCGGGTCATAAGTGAGCCTGCTCTCACGCCCAACGACCTCTCGGTCGGGTCCCAGACTCTCGCCTCAATGCGAGTTATAAGTAAGCTTGCTCTCACACCCAACGACCTCTCGGTCAGGTCCCAGACTCTCATCCTAGTGCGAGTTATAAGTGAGCCTGCTCTCACGCCCAACGACCTCTCGGTCGGGTCCCAGACTCTCGCCCCAGTGCGAGTTATAAGTGAGCCTGCTCTCACGTCCAACGACCTATTGGTAGGGTTCCAGGCTCTAACCTCAGTGCGAGTTATAAGTAAGGCTGCTCTCACGCCCAACAACCTCTCGGTCAGGTTCCAGACTCTCACCCCAGTGCGAGTTATAAGTGAGTCTGCTCTCCGCCCAACGACCTCGCGGTCGCGTCTCAGACTCTCATCCCAGTGTGAGTTATAAGTGAGCCTGCTCTCACGCCCAATGACCTCTCGGTCGGGCCCCAGACTCTCATCCTAGTGCGAGTTATAAGTGAGCCTGCTCTCACACCCAATGACCTCTCGGTCGGGTTCCAGACTCTCGCCCCAGTGCGAGTTATAAGTGAGTCTGCTCTCACGTCCAACGACCTCTCAGTCGGGTCCCAGACTCTCGCCCCAGTGTGAGTTATAAGTGAGCCTGCTCTCACGCCCAACGACCTCTCGCCCCAGTGCGAGTTATAAGTAAGCTTGCCCTCACACCTCCGGGTGCTCGCCCCAGCACAAGGTATAAGTGAGTATGCTCCCACAACCATAGATATCTCGGGCTGGATTCAATACCCTTACCTCAGCGCAAGTTTTTTGTACTTCGAAAGGTCACACTAAAGAAGCAATACCATGGAAGGGAAGAGAGTACATGAGAAAAAGCATGAACAAGGGCGCACAACATAGCCTGATTAGCATTCATTTGATAAAGCTCAGGGAACATTATTCAAAATATATATTATCATATTAGGTGGGCCAGCCATGCCGCATTCTCTTTCAGATGGCAAGATCAGGCGGGCACTGATGGCTGAAGTGTTGGTTGCTACTCGGAAAGCCTATAGGTTCCACTGTACAAAAATTTTGTACAAAGATCTGAACCTTTTCCTAGCTACCATGTGTTCTTTTAAATTAAATTTTGGATCTCCTGCGGAACTTAACACGTTTGATCCAAAACTTAATCTATTTGTTCTTTTAGGTTTTGACTTGGATCTCCTGCGGAACTTAACACGTTCGACCCAAGTCTCCTTAAGTTATTAATTCCATTAAATATTAATTTCCATAAAAGGTTCCCAGTACTGACGTGGCGAGGCACATGGCCTTCTTGGATATGGGAGCAACCACCACCGACTAGACAAAACCTTTAATAGAAAACTAATATTTAATTTCCTAAAATAACTTTAGGTTAACCAAAGAGAACAATCAAATCACAAGGAAAAGAAAGAAACAAAAGAACACAACTTCGAAAAAACATATTCGAAATACTAGAACGTAAGCCTCTTGTATTTGGTATTATTTCCATAAATAACTAGCATGATGCGGAAATAGAAATTACTAGTTATACCTTGTAGAAAAACCTCTTGATCTTCTACCGTATTCCTCTTCTAACCTCGGACGTTGTGTGGGCAACGATCTACCAAGATGAGATACCACCAACCACCTTCTTCTTCTCCAAGCAAGGTACGTCCACAAACGAAGAACTTTACAAAAGAAGAAAATCAAAATACTAACCAAGCTCCAAGAGATGCTAGCTTTCTCCTTCTTCTTCTTCTTCTCCAAGTAGTATCCGCCACCACAAGAACTCCAAGAGAGATGAAGTATTCGGCCACCACAAGAGGAAGAGAGGAGAGGGTAATGGCCGCCACAACACCAAGGAGAAAGGAGAGAAAACAATAGAGGTTGTGTCTCATGAAGGCACCTCACCCCTTCTTTATTCCTTGGCCTAGGTAAATTAGGAAATTTAATTACAATAAATTTTCCTTAATTTCCTTGACATGATTTAATTGAGAAAATAAAATAATATTTCCCAATTAAACAATGATGGCCGGCCAAAACAATAGGAAGCAAATTGGACAAGTTTCAATCAACAATTAAAACTTTCCTTATTTGTTTCGGAAATTTTAAAAATAAAATTTCTTTAAAATCTCTTCATGGTTAATAAAAGGAATATCTATAATTTTAATTTTATTAACATGTGAATAATTTTAAAGAGAAAATAAAACATCTCTCCAATCTACAAATAAGGAAAGAGATCTAATCTCTTTCTTTAATCTTTTGTAAATCTTTTACAAGAGAGATATTTTAATTTTAATTCTCCTTTAAATTAAATCTTCCACATAATAATAAACATTAAAATTAAATTTTCTTTTTAATTAATTATGGCCGGCCCTACTAGCTTGGGTTCAAGCTAGGGCCGGCCACCTTAAACCCAAGCTTAGGCCGGCCCTAGCTTGGTTCCCAAGCTAGCTTGGCCGGCCCCCTTTAGGTGGGTATAAAAGGTGGGTATATGTGGGTATAGTACTCTATAAATAAGAGGCTACGATAGGGACCGAGAGGAGGAATTGGTTTTGGTCTCCCGATAAAATTAAGCATCCCATGTTCGCCCCGAACACACAACTTAATTTTATCAATGATAATTCATTCCACTAGAGAACTATCATTGAACTACCGCACCAATCCCAAATTACATTTTTGGGCTCCTTCTTATTATGAGTGTGTTAGTCTCCTGTTTAAGATATCGAATGTCCACTAATTAAGTGAGTTACTGACAACTCATTTAATTAATATCTAAGTCCAAGAGTAGTACCACTCAACCTTATTATCATGTCGGACTAAGTCCACCTGCAGGGTTTAACATGACAATCTTTATGAGCTCCTCTTGAGGACATTATCAACCTAGTATCACTAGGACACAGTTTCCTTCTATAATCAACAACACACACTATGAGTGATACCATTTCCCAATTTATCGGGTTTATTGATTTATCGAACTAAATCTCACCCATTGATAAATTAAAGAAATAAATATCAAACATATGTACTTGTTATTATATTAGGATTAAGAGCACACACTTCCATAATAACTGAGGTCTTTGTTCCTTTATAAAGTCAGTATAAAAGGAACGACCTCAAATGATCCTACTCAATACACTCTGAGTGTACTAGTGTAATTATATAGTCAAGATAAACTAATACCTAATTACACTACGACCTTCTAATGGTTTGCTCCTTTCCATTCTGGTCGTGAGCTACTGTTTATAATTTATAAGGTACTGATAACATCATCTTCTGTATGTGACACCACATACTATGTTATCTACAATATAAATTAAATGAACAACTACAAACAAATGTAGATAATTAGACCAAATGTGATTCTTTATTCATAATGAATGTTTACAAAGCTTAGGCTTTCAAGATACACTCCAACAATCTCCCACTTATACTAATGACTGTTGCCATATCTTCTACCATACATCCGATTCCCATTCCTCCACATGCCGATCGAAAGCTTCCGGAAGGGCCTTAGTGAAAGGATCTCCCAGGTTATCCGCCGATGCAATCTTGGCGATGACAACTTCTCCTCGCTTCACGATATCTCGTATAAGCGCCCTATATGTTTACTTGCCTTATGAGCTCGTGGTTCCTTCGAGTTTGCAATCGCACCGCTATTATCACAATAAATTGTGATGATCTTGGGCAAACCAGAATCACATCTAAGTCCATTAGAAAGTTCCCGAGCCATACTGCTTCTTTAGCGCCTCGAGGTTGCTACATACTCAGCTCCATGGTTGAGTCCAAACGCATTTCGCTAACACCTCCATGAAATGGCTCCACCTCCTAAAGTAAACACATAGCCCGATGTAGACTTACTATTGTCCCTATCTGATTGAAAATCAGAATCCACAGGGAGCAAATCATCTGCTTGGTAAACTAGCATATAATCCCTAGTCCTTCTCGTGTACTTTAATATATGCTTTACCGCAATCCAATGTCCTTGTCCAGGTTACTCCGATATTCACGACCATGCCTACCAAAATGATATCGTGTCTCGACATAGCATTGCATACATTATGCTTCCTACACCAAGCATAAGGAACGCTTTCATGTCCTCTATCTCTTTGATGTCTTGGAGACATCTCTTTAGATAGAGCTACTCCATGTCTAAAAGGTAAGAAACCTTTCTTGGAGTCTTGCATACTAAAACGAGCAAGGATTGTATCTATATATGAAGCTTGAGATAGACACAACATTCTTTTCTTGCGATCCCTTATAACTTTGATCCCAAGAATGTGTGCACATTCTCCTAAGTCCTTCATATCAAATTGTTTGGACAACCATACCCTTACGTCTGATAATACCTTGACATTGTTGCCAATTAACAAAATATCATCTACGTATAGTACAAGAAATACCACCACGTTTCCGTTACACTTCTTATATACACAAGACTCATCCGGACTTTGAATAAATCCATATGACTGGATTACTTCATTAAACCGGATGTTCCAAGACCTTGAAGCTTGCTTTAGTCCATAAATGGACCGATTGAGCTTGCACACTAGATGCTCTTTGCCTTTTTCAATGAACCCTTCTGGTTGCTTCATATGGATGTTCTCTTCAAGACTTCCATTAAGGAAAGCTGTCTTGACATCCATTTGCCAAATCTCATAATCCATATGAGCAGCAATGGATAAGAGTATCCGGATAGACTTAAGCATGGCTACCGGTGAAAAGGTCTTCTCATAATCGATTCCCTCTTTCTGAGTGTACCCTTTCGCAACAAGCCTAGCTTTGAAGGTTTCTACCTTCCCGTCTGTCCCTCTTTTCCTTTTGTAGATCCACTTGCATCCAACGGCTTGTACACCATCAGGTGGTTCTACAAGCTCCCGGACCTTATTAGAGTACATGGACTCTATTTCGTAATTCATTGCCTTTTGCCAAGATGTCGCATCTATATCTTGGAGTGCTTCATCATATGATGGGATCGGGTTCATGTTTACCCGGATCAAGTCCAAGACTCTCCAAAAACATGAATCTTTCAGTCTGTTACAACCCTCCCACTACGACGAGGCACCGTCTGTGGTTGTGTATCATGTGTGACACGTGTTGCATCTTGTGGTACTTCATCTTGTATCGTTGGTACTGAAGTAGACATGTCCTCTAAGTTCTTCTAAAACAACTTTACTATCGGCTTGTGATCCATTATATAGTCTTCTTCTAAAAGCGGGCATTGGTGCTAACAATGACCTTCGTCTTTAGGACTATAAAATAAACCACCTTTCATTCCTTTGGAATATCTTACAAACACGCGAACTTCTGACGAGATTCTAACTTATCAAGATCTGGTTTTAGCACATGTGCCGGACTACCCCATATCCGAATATGTCTTAGACTGGGTTTTCGCCATTCCACAATTCTATGGGAGTAGAAGAAACCGATTTAGAAGGTACTAAGTTCAAAATATGTTTCCCGAGCATATCCCCAAAACGAATTTGGTAATTCAATAACTCATCATTGATCTAACCATCTCCATAAGAGTCCTATTCCTTCGCTCGCCACACCATTCTTGGGGTGTTCCGGTGCGCATAATTGGGATTGAATCCCTCGATAAGTAATTCCTAAACTCTCCTAAGAGGTATTCGCCACCACGATCTGATCGTAGTGTCTTGATACTTTTACCTAGTCGCTTCTCCACATCACCCTTGTATTCTTTGAACTTATCAAAGCACTCCGGACTTGCGCGCATTAGGTAAATGTATCCATATCTTGAATAATCGTCTATGAAAGAGACAAAATATTCAAAACCTCCTCTTGCCCGGACATAGACCACACAAATCGGAGTGAACCAACTCTAACACTTCTTTGGCTCTATACCCTTGGCCTTGAACGGCCTCTTGGTCATTTTACCTTCTAAGCAAGATTCACAAGTTGGAAAATTTTCCAACTCTAATGAACTTAAAAGTCCATCGGCTATAAGCCTCTGAATCCTACTTAAGTTAATATGACCAAGCCTTAGATGCCAAAGATATGCTTGGTTCATTTCTGAAGGTTCTTTTCTCTTATTAGAATTAGAAGATGAATTATAAATTTCCATGTTTTGCTTTGTGGAAGAATTTGGATTTAAAATATACAAATTGCCAACTAATGCACCAGAACAGATAATCACTTTATTTCTTTTAATAACTACATCGTTATTGAAAGAAACTGAATATCCATCTAAAAACAGTTTAGAAACTGAAATTAAATTCTTTCTAAAACCGGGTACATAAAGACAATTTCTTAAAACCAAATTTCTATTTCTACTAAAAGATAAGTAGACGCCTCCCACTGCAACAGCTGCCACCTTAGTAGCATTGCCCATGTAGACAGTAATCTCCCCTTCAGATAGGGTTTCCTGGAACCCCTGCAAGGAATTGCAGTGGCTCCTGTATCTACACACCAGGTGCTGGTAGATAACACCGCTAAACATGTTTCAACAACTAGAGTATGAGATATACCTTTGTTTTGGTTCTTACGAGGACAATCCGCCTTCCAATGTCCTGCCTGCTTGCAGATGAAGCACTTGCCCTTCGGCTTCTTCATTCCAGCATTGAGATTTATTCACTTTCTTTGCTGAACCGCTTGTTTCTTCTTCTTCTTACCTTTCGTTTAGAAGTAGAACCATTTTCAACATAGTGAATTTGAGCATTGTGACGAAATAACCCTTCTGCGAAGTTCTGTCAGTAGTTCCCCTAATGAATAAATCCTTTTATTCATATTATAGTTCAAGCGGAACTGCTCAAAACTTCTAGGTAGGGTTTGGAGGATCATATCGATCTGGGTTTCCCATCAATTTCTCCTCCAAGGATCTTCAGATTCGTTCGGATAAGCCATCATGTTTAGGATATGATCCCTTACAGGAGTACCTGGTGGTTGTCATTATCTTTCTCATAGCTTCTTGTCTAGAAGCCCTATCCCGATGACCAAAGAGTTCCTTGAGATTGTTCATAATATCATAAGTCGTTGGTAAATCTTTATGTTGATGTTGCAATACATTTGACATTGAAGCCAAAATGTAACACCGCGCCATCTCATCCGCTTACCCATTTCCTATGATATTCAATCTCCTCTTGGGTAGATTCACCAATAGGTATCAGGGCAATGGGTCGAAAGTCATATTTATATCTTTCAGCAGTAAGAACAATATCCGTGTTTCTTTTCCAATCTATGTAATTTGGTCCAGAAGTCTATTTTGTTGAAGTATGATGGACAAGGGTTGAAAGTCATCCTAAGAATCACAAATAACTTTTGGTCGAACTCTAAATTTAGAATAATATTGATTCCTCAAACAATACTATTTTAAATTAACCAACACCTTAAATCACCGTGAATTTTGTATGCCACGTTAGTGTGGACGTATACAAATTCAACATTTGTAAAGGAGGGTTTTAACCCATTAATTTTATTATCTTGTCAACCTAACTTTTGACAAATAAAATTAATAGTTGGTATTATTTGGTCACACAAAGTGACTCCGATTGGGAGGATACTATTAGATGTGTCTAAGTGTACACCATTACTTGACACTAAGTCCATTAATAAGATTATGCCCCTTCCGTTGGGGAAGATCACACGCTCTTAATTAACTTCCTATAGTCATCCAAAATTGAAGTCTCTAGTGATCCGCAAACAAGCTCATCCGTTATGGAGGAAGGCACTCGAGCCAACGCAAGCTTGTTTGCATCACTTACAAACCAGTAATGGAGACCATGGGATTTACTTAAAATCCTCTCCCACTTAGTTATTTATAAATGAGGAATTTTAACTATGCTAGCCTACTAAACTTGTAAACTAACATGCACACACAGCACAATATAAAAGCAATAAATAGAAAATCTAATTTTCAACTATTATGGCTTTTATCTTTAATTGTCCTCCGTGTGTTGTCATCCGAAGCTGCTGCCATATTTGGCCACCGCCACCGGGTCTAACTGTCGCATCCATCTTGCTCCGAGTTCCGCTGCCTCTGGTCCTTAGAAGGTTCCACGCTTTGCAAGATTCGATCCGCGACATAAATAGAATTTTACATTTTGATCCTATATTCCATAAAAGGAATGTACATGTATCTAGATCAAAAATAAAATCCTAATAAAACTAAATACAGCTCCTGCTGTATTTTAATACAATCATGCACACACATATAAATTGCCCTTGACATGTCCAAGGGTCCAATCACACACATAATTAACTAAAAGCCATAATAGTTGGATCCTGCATCCACAAAGTTAGCACATCCTACTATTATCCTGCCTAAATTATGTATGACATGTGCATAATTAAACTAAATACCAAATACACAGAGGCAAAACCCTAGCTCTGATACCAATTGTTGGTTGCTACTCGGAAAACCTATAGGTTCCACTGTACAAAAATTTTGTACAAAGATCTGAACCTTTTCCTAGCTACCATGTGTTCTTTAAAATAAATTTTGGATCTCCTGCGGAACTTAACACGTTTGATCCAAAACTTAATCTATTTGTTCTTTTAGGTTTTGACTTGGATCTCCTGCGGAACTTAACACGTTCGACCCAAGTCTCCTTAAGTTATTAATTCCATTAAATATTAATTTTCATAAAAGGTTCGACGTGGCGAGGCACATGGCCTTCTTGGATATGGGAGCAACCACCACCGACTAGACAAAACCTTTAATAGAAAACTAATATTTAATTTCCTAAAATAACTTTAGGTTAACCAAAGAGAACAATCAAATCACAAGAAAAAGAAAGAAACAAAAGAACACAACTTCGAAAAAACATATTCGAAATACTAGAACGTAAGCCTCTTGTATTTGGTATTATTTCCATAAATAACTAGCATGATGCGGAAATAGAAATTACTAGTTATACCTTGTAGAAAAACCTCTTGATCTTCTACCGTATTCCTCTTCTAACCTCGGACGTTGTGTGGGCAACGATCTACCAAGATGAGATACCACCAACCACCTTCTTCTTCTCCAAGCAAGGTTCGGCCACAAAGGAAGAACTTTACCAAAGAAGAAAATCAAAATACTAACCAAGCTCCAAGAGATGCTAGCTTTCTCTCCTTCTTCTTCTTCTTCTCCAAGTAGTATCCGGCCACCACAAGAACTCCAAGAGAGATGAAGTATTCGGCCACCACAAGAGGAAGAGAGGGAGAGGGTAATGGCCGGCCACAACACCAAGGAGAAAGGGAGAGAAAACAATAGAGGTTGTGTCTCATGAAGGCACCCTCACCCCTTCTTTTATATTCCTTGGCCTAGGTAAATTAGGAAATTTAATTACAATAAATTTTCCTTAATTTCCTTGACATGATTTAATTGAGAAAAATAAAATAATATTTCCCCAATTAAACAATGATGGCCGGCCAAAACAATAGGAAGCAAATTTGGACAAGTTTCAATCAACAATTAAAACTTTCCTTATTTGTTTCCGGAAATTTTAAAAAATAAAATTTCTCTTTAAAATCTCTTCATGGTTAATAAAAGGAAATATCTATAATTTTAATTTTATTAACATGTGAATAATTTTAAAGAGAAAATAAAACATCTCTCCAATCTACAAATAAGGAAAGAGATCTAATCTCTTTCTTTAATCTTTTGTAAATTTTTACAAGAGAGATATTTTAATTTTAATTCTCTTTTAAATTAAATCTTCCACATAATAATAAACATTAAAATTAAATTTTCTTTTTAATTAATTATGGCCGGCCCTACTAGCTTGGGTTCAAGCTAGGGCCGGCCACCTTAAACCCAAGCCTAGCTTGGTTCCCAAGCTAGCTTGGCCGGCCCCTTAGGTGGGTATAAAGGTGGGTATATGTGGGTATAGTACTCTATAAATAAGAGGCTACGATAGGGACCGAGAGGAGGAATTGGTTTTGGTCTCCCGATAAAATTAAGCATGTTCGCCCCCAACACACAACTTAATTTTATCAATGATAATTCATTCCACTAGAGAACTATCATTGAACTACCGCACCAATCCCAAATTACATTTTGGGCTCCTTCTTATTATGAGTGTGTTAGTCTCCGTGTTTAAGATATCGAATGTCCACTAATTAAGTGAGTTCTGACAACTCATTTAATTAATATCTAAGTCCAAGAGTAGTACCACTCAACCTTATTATCATGTCGGACTAAGTCCACTGCAGGGTTTAACATGACAATCTTTATGAGCTCCTCTTGAGGACATTATCAACCTAGTATCACTAGGACACAGTTTCCTTCTATAATCAACAACACACACTATGAGTGATACCATTTCCCAATTTATCGGGTTTATTGATTTATCGAACTAAATCTCACCCATTGATAAATTAAAGAAATAAATATCAAACATATGTGCTTGTTATTATATTAGGATTAAGAGCACACACTTCCATAATAACTGAGGTCTTTGTTCCTTTATAAAGTCAGTATAAAAGGAACGACCTCAAATGATCCTACTCAATACACTCTGAGTGTACTAGTGTAATTATATAGTCAAGATAAACTAATACCTAATTACACTACGACCTTCTAATGGTTTGTTCCTTTCCATTCTGGTCGTGAGCTACTGTTTATAATTTATAAGGTACTGATAACATCATCTTCTGTATGTGACACCACATACTATGTTATCTACAATATAAATTAAATGAACAACTACAAACAAATGTAGATAATTAGACCAAATGTGATTCTTTATTCATAATGAATGTTTACAAAGCTTAGACTTTCAGTATACACTCCAACATGAAGTTATTGGCCTGACTTGCTTGCTCCAACTGAGCTCTTACCTGAATCAGTTCCGTCTTGATATGTTGAAGGGAGCGGCGTTGTTGGGCGATAGTTTCACCTTTTATATGGTTTTCTTCATGAAAAAGGGTTAAAGAATCCTCATGTTTTATCTTCATATATGTAATAAATTGGGTCTGGCTCTTCAAGTCTGCATAAGCCTTATGCTTCAAAGCCGATTCAGCTCGGGTCCGGGACTTAGCCGCTAACCAGAGTTCCTCCATCTCTCGAAGAAGGGAAGACTGAAGGTCCCTACTCTGAGTCATCTCCAATAATGCCTCATCTTTCTGTGCAAGTAACTGAGTCAGATGGGTAAGTTGGTGACGTAGAAATGATACTTCGACAGACTTTGTTACAAGTTCGATGGTGTAAGGGAGCACAGGGAAAGCATAAGGGTAGGAGTGGGATCATCTCTTCTTAAAGAGATGAAAATAAAGCGTTTTCCTCGGGGCATACAAATACCTCTGGGAAATAATGTCGCCTTTAACGACACGATACATATTCCTTGGACTGGGGATGGATGCAATAGCCTAAACACCCGAGAATCATACTTCACCTGAGAGCATGATAAATTCCCAAGGACCAGGGGAAAGGGAGAAGTGATTAATGTCTCGATAAGAGGGTCAAGTGAAATCGGATTCTAGTCTAGTCAGTCGGTCCTGAGCCTCCTTTGACTAGGCTTGAGGGAGAGGATTGTGATACGGTGCATAAGGGTAGGGTCTGGTTAAGGGGACGTGGCAGTCAGAAGTCAAGGGGACGTGGCGGTTAGAAGTCAAGGGGATGTGGCGGTTAGAAGTCAAGGGGACGTGGCTGTTAGAAGTCAAGGGACGTGACAGTCAGAAGTCAAGGGAACGTGGCAGTCAGAAGTTAAAGTTGGGAATTCGAACAGGTTACTCGAGCGAGAGGCCCAGGGTGGGAATATAGATAGGTTGATCAATCGGGATACCCAGGACAAGAGTTCAGCATGGAGGCTCGGGCAAGATACCCAAGTAGGGAGTGCAGATGGGGTGATTAGGTTGATATGTCCGGGTCGAGAAATCAGACTGGTAACACAAGGAACAGAGAAGGAGGAGAAAGAACCGTCTCTACGAGACAAGTTTTCTCACAGTAGACTTATATATAAGATCTTGATGCGCTAGGTCAAGATTCACAGATCAAGGACTTAGAGGTCAGGACTTACCAGTCAGGAAATGCAGGTCAGGACTCACAGATCAAGGCTTACAGTTCGGGCTATACTGGTCAAGATGGGTAGATCATGCTTACAGGTCAGGCTGTGCAGGTCAAGATTTACAGATAAGGACTTACCAGTCAGGATATGCAGGTCAGGATTCACAAATCAAGGCTTACAGTTCAGGCTATACTTGTCAAGATGGGCAGATCATGCTTACAGGTCAGGTTGTGCAGGTCAGGATTTACAGATCAGGACTTATTAGTCAGGATATGTAGGTCAGGATTCATAGATCAGGGCTTACAGTTCGGGCTATACTGGTCAAGATGGGCAAATCATTCTTACAGGTCAGGATTTACAGATCAAGACTTACCAGTCAGGATATGCATGTCAGGATTCACAGATCAGGGCTTACCGGTCGTGCTATACTAGTCAAGATGGGCAGATCATGCTTACAGGCCAGAATGTACATGTCAGGATATGCCGATCCGGATATACTAGTTGGGATCTCCGGGACGGACCTTCTTGAATGCTATTCAGTTATACCCAAGCTGGGTTCCCTCCCAGACGATTGATCATCGAGAGCTTCTCCCTTCAAGTCGGTAGGGAACTACACGACAACTAAGCCATAGAATCGTAACCACTTGTCAGAGAATAATTGCGGTGTGCCAGGGTATATTCCAATGGTCTGTGTCTCGCTGCTAAAAGAACCTTCCTTTAACCTACGACAGGACACCACGTGTCACTTACCCTCATACAAGATCTGAGATCCGACATTTCCTAACATCTGTCAGAAACTAGAAGTCTGCATTGTCATATAAAAAGGGGTGTCCTCTCCTTTATGCAGGTACACTCACTCACCTTTTCGCATCTGTCTTCTACTTTCTGCAATTTTTACATTTCTTCTAGGGAAAAAGTGTTGGTGCAGGAAGCATCCGACGATCGAACCTAAGTTTTGATAATGGCAAAGGGATTCAAAGTTAAGATTCTCTGTTATCTAATATGTTGAATGAGTGTTTCAGGAAATTCTTAACTGCGGTTAGGCAGGTGAAAATCCTAGGGGGTGGTAACCCTAGGTCCTAGGGGGTGGTAACCCTAGGTGGAGAAAAGTCCTAGCTGCGGTTAGGTAAAGGGAAAACCCTAGGGGGTGGTAACCCTAGGTCATAGGGGGTGGTAACCCTATGCGGAAAGTCTTGGCAGGTCGATGGCTTCAGGCAAAAGTCCTAGGGGGTGATAACCCTAGGTGGAAAGTCCTGGTGTCGCGAACCAGGTGAAAGACTGGACTAGCCGGGGAAGCGGATGTCCAGCAGAAAGTCCGGAAGCATCGAGTGCTGAGCAAAAGTCCAGTCGATCTGGAGGATCGACTTGAAACAGTAGGCGTCGGGTCGACCTAGGGTTTCCGGTTGGAAATCCGAAGTCAGACTCGGACAATCCGAAGACTGTCAGTTATTCCTTACTATGTTTTATCAGATTCTAACACTGTCTTGCAGGGGATTTTGCTCGGACTAACCTTGTTTTGCAGGTGAGGAACCTGTTGGAAAAAGGTGGTCCAGGCGCCCGGGATGGATCCGGGTGCCCGGAGGTCCGGGCGCCCGGGACCAAACTTTATCCTTGTCGCGACTTCGCCACGTGGAGCATCCTGGTTGGTTGGCCACGTCACACTCCAGGCGCCTGGAAAGGATCCAGGCGCCCGGAACCGCATATAAAAGGAGGGTTGAGGTGCAGCTTCAAAAGACAACGAATTCTAAGTGATCTTGCATCAACACGCTGCTCCAAAAGACGCTCCGAAGTGCTACTACAAGTGACCGACGACCCGAAGCTTCAGAATTAGCATTTCTTGTTGTCGGTATAATTTTTTATAGCCTTTATTTGTACTCATAATTGTAAACCTTTAACGAGCTTATAGTTGTTGCCCACCGGAAGCGATCAAGGATCGCGGGCCTTCGAGTAGGAGTCGACTTAGGCTCCGAACGAAGTAAAATCGACCTGTCTCTTTGTGTTGTCTCTTTATTTTATTTTCGCTTATTCCGCTGCACGTTTTAACTCCGATAGTTTTCCGATAATCGAACGAAATAGCCACGAGCGCTATTCACCCCCCTCTAGCGCTTCTCGATCCAACAATTTATTGTAGGATCGAAAAGAATTTAGATATCTCCACAATGGTATGATATTATCCACTTTGGGCCTAGGCCCTCATGGCTTTGCTCTTGGGCTCTCCCCAAAAGGCCTCATGTCAATGGAGATATCTTTTCTCTTATAAACCCATGATCTTTCCCATGTATTTCCAATATGGGACTATGTTTGCAACCTTGCAACCCCAACAATCCCCCCCCTCAAACAAAGGACCATAGACTTCCCACGTCCGATCCTCGACCCACCAGGTCTTCCTGCCCCTCGATCCACCCGACCTACTAGGACTTTCTTGCCTAGTCGCAACTAGGACTTCCTGCCTGGTGTCTAGTCCTCTTGATCCGAATATAGGAGCCCTCACTTTCTTTGTTCGAGGTCAATATTGTACTCGCATGGCTTAATCAGACCATAGCTCTTGTGCACAGTCGGCGGTTAAACCTTCTGGCAGTCCGGGCTCTGATACCAATTGTAGGATCGAAAAGAATTTAGATATCTCCACAATGGTATGATATTGTCCACTTTGGGCCTAGGCCCTCATGGCTTTGCTCTTGGGCTCTCCCCAAAAGGCCTCATGCCAATGGAGATATCTTTTCTCTTATAAACCCATGATCTTTCCCATGTATTTCCAATATGGGACTATGTTTGCAACCTTGCAACCCCAACAAAAAGTACCTGACTTGAGCGTCGGAGGGCCTGCTCCGGGGACTTTTTTCCTGGTTCTTGGTCTCTAATGGGGAGGGGGTTAGTCTGTGTGTGCGCAGGAAACTATCGCTTCATCATCCTCGTCATCACCCCCCGTCAACAGCTCGTGGACCTTGCTTGTGCATCACTGTACTCATAGGAATTCACCACCGCCCTCCGTCAACGCCAGCGACAGCTCAGCTAACCTCTATCTGACTCAGATTCTGGACGGGATCATGGAGGTTCCTCATGATTTTATTTTCAAATTACCTTTTAACTTATCAATATTTTAGAAGCTATCAACTAATTATTATAAGATATATATAGAAGCTGTCTAGTAAATGTTATTATATATTTAGGATAAATTAAGAATTTAAAATATATACAGTATAAAAGACTAATAGCTATTTCAACATACAAAAGATATTCAATAGATATTACAATATATAGAAATTACTCAATAGTTACTATAACATGTAAGATGAATATAATTTAAAATTTATAATGTATAGAAATTACTCGGTAGCTATTATAACATATAAAAACCACTCGACAGCTACTACAATATATAAAAGTTATCGAATAAATGGTACAACGTATTTAGTATAAATAGCTGGAAGCTTCTTGTTGACGGGTGACTTATATTGAAGGTTAATGTGAGGGATTTTATGGAAGAAAAATCTGTTAAGATTTTTCGTAATAAAATTCTGTTAAGATTTTATATAATAGATTTTTGTTATAATTTTTCATAACAAAATTCTGTTATGATTTTACTGGGTCTGGGTTTAGCATTATTTATAGGGATCATTGTAAACCTATTGTACAATAATCATAAAATTCATGGAATCTTATTCTCTTGTGTAGAGAGAATTCTAATAAAGCTTCGATTTTTTTTGTAAAGTAGGTACGTCGCTGAACCACGGTAACTCTTCTTCTTTCTCTTTTTCTTCCTTCCTTATGTTTGCTCTTCTTTTGTGCATCTTTTTCTTGTTGCTCCGCACAATCTCTTTTCTCTCTTCCTCTTCTTCCGCGTTAGAGGTTGAGAGGTGTTGTTGCCCCCTTCTTTGTGCAACAATTGGTATCAGAGTTATAGATTTTGGCGGATTTCTTCAATATGTCGGGAACAACTTCTGTGAAGTTTGATATAGTGAAGTTTGACGGAATCGGAAACTTTGGATTATGGCAGAGAAGAGTCAAGGACTTATTGGTGCAACAAGGCATGGCGAAGGCGCTAGGAGAAAGGAAACCGGAAAGCATGGAGAGATCAGATTGGAAAGAACTTTAGGCGAAGACAGTAGCAATAATCAGACTTTGTCTTACAAATGATGTGATGCACCATGTCATGGACGAGGAGTCATTGATGATAGTTTGGCAAAAGCTAGAAAGTCGATACATGTCAAAGTTATTAACAAAAAAATTGTATCTCAAGCAGAAATTATTCGGACACAGAAAATTGTTCAAGGGTTGTCTTACCACGCCAAAGATCAAAGCTTCCTCAAAGAACAAGTAAAAAAGTCACGTCATGAGGAACTAGTCGAGTACTGGTCCAAAGAGAGTCTTTTATATTTGCTGTTTCAAAATTGAAGACCCGAACTATTGGTGTAATTTTGCCAAGGCAGTTGGTGTAGGTATTTATCGTCGATCCATAATATTTTAAGTTGCTTTTCTTGCTAAACTACCTGAACTCGAATTTTATGTAAATCAGCCATAGTAAAAATAGGATAAATCATTGAACACGTGAATGCGTAAATGCTAAATTAGAATCTTGGAGGGAAACACTAGAAGGGAAATGTTTTAAGCTTAGTAGATTAAAGACAGAATATATGGAATTTAAGTTTAACAATATTAGAAGTAATGAAACAATTGTTAAGATAGGAGACGACGAGTTGCCTGGAACCGAGAGATTTAAATATTTAGGATCATTTTTATAAAATGATAAAGGGATTGAGAGAGATGTCTTACATAGAATACAAGTACGATGGGTGAAATAGAGGGGAGCGTCGAATGTTTTATGTGACCGTAAAGTACCTCTTAAACTTAAAGGTAAGTTCTATAAAACCACAGTTAGACCTGCTATGTTATATGGAGCTAAATGTTGGGCTATGACTCGAGCACATAAGCAGAAGATGACAGTTGCAGAGATGAGGATGTTAAAGTGGATGTGTGGTTATACGAGGATAGATAAAATAAGAAATGAGAACATTAGAGAGAAAGTCGGAGTTGCATCTATTGAGGAAGAACTCCGAGAGGCACGTTTAAGATGGTACGGACATGTACTTAGACGACCAATAAATGCTCCAGTTAGACGATGCGAAACTATGATAAATATTCATATCAAACGAGGAAAAAGAAGACAAAAAAAAACTTGGTTAGCAAAAATAAAACAAGATAATTATATAAATATAAATGATGATATAATAAGAGATAGAGTTCAATGACGTAAAATGATTCATACAGTCGACTCCACCTAATGAGAAAAAACTTAGTTATTATTGTTGTTATATTGAACACAACAACAATTAACATGCATTATTGGAATGATAAAAGATGCATCACTTTATATTTATATTTTGGTTGGAAGAACAAATAAGCTCATCACTTTATATCAGTCGCCTCGACAATGTTCAGTCTTAGAGCAACCACGTTTGTAAGGGTTGGCAGGGCTGCCTTGGTGGCAGTTGAAGTAGGTGGTGCTACGACGAGAGCAAGGTATTTGATCGCCTCTGTGAATAGCCCCGTAGCTGATGCCTTCAGCTGGATGTGCAGATCAAGAAAGGATGTGCATCAGTGCATGCATGGCGTAAACATTAGCTAACAATATATATATATATACAATCAAATATCTTGAGATAGCTAGACATATTCAATGACAAATGTGTACGTATGTTGCATGCAGTACCAGATTTGACCAGCACAAGGGAAGAGGAGAGGAGAAAGGCGACGAAGAGAAGGAGGAGAAAGCAGTGCTGCTTGGAAGCCATTTGGATCGCTAAGATTTTTTTATTTAAATTGTGCCTTGACGTCCTTGATGATTGATCATATTTATAATCTGCGGGTGGATCCTCTTATCCGTAAAGATTGAAACGCGCCAACAGACTGGCAATTAATTTTTTAATAAAATTTTAATAAAAAGAAAATGGGCCTGGCTATTTTTTAAAAATAAAAAAAAATATATATAATTAATGCACCTATTATATATAACTGCACAAATGCAAAATAATATGGCGAATGATTTTTATATGTTCACGAAGAATTCTATATTTTATCCTATCTGATGTGATTATAATTGACTACCAAAATAACTTTAAAATTTCCAACAAATATTTTAAAATTATTTAAAATGATGCCCTATTATTATATTTTTATATGGAATAATCTAATTTTATATGTTCACGAAGGATTCTAAATTTTATCCTATCTGATGTGACTATAATTAACTACCAAAATAACTTTAAAATTTCCAAAAAATATTTTAAAATTATTTAAAATGATACCCTTTTATTTGTTGGTTACTAAAAAAAAAAGTATGCTCTGTCATCTAATTGCCTAAGCGAGCGCTAACATAAAAGGTGTGTATTGAAAGTATATTTCTCAAGCAAGACTTTAAAGTGATTTATAAATTATAAATTTATAATTTTTATATAAAGGTCTGTGTCTAGGTCTAATTTTAATTTTTATTCATTTTTTAAAGAAAATATCCACTTTTAATCTTAAATTACATTAATTTTATTTATTTCAGATAGTTTTATAATCAATAATTATTTTTAATTATGTGTGTTATTTCTTTTAAACCTAATAACTCTTTTTGATCTTTCAAAAATATATGTCCTCATATATATAGGTGATTTCATATCTTTCTCATTTCTGATCGATGTTGTGTATCCGTTTTTTTTCCTCTCAAGTAAATATTGCGTATCCGTTTTTTTTCCTCTTAAGTAAATATGTATCTCTCTTTTTTACTTAAGTTTTACTCTCAAAGAATATCTTTTTCTCTCTCATTGATAATATTTCTTCATCATTTCATTCCCATAAATAATGGGAATAAGGGTTCCTTATCCCTTAAGGCAAAATAGTATACTATTTTTTTTAAAAAAATCAAATTATTCTTTTTCTATTTTTAATACATAAATAAAAAATGATCATTTTATATATATATATATATGATCCTGTTCGAAAGTCGAGGCGGTGGACGCTAGAGAAGTGGCGGTCCAGTTGACTATACGTGGATCTCCTGCTGGTTGAGCTTGCAACCACAAACCATCAGTGCCGAGCCAGGGAGGGGTTCCCCGGCGTTGACCCTCTAATTCTCAAATCAGATCATCGGCGACAAGAAAGCGAAGTAAAGGAGCGGAGCAAAGAGAAGCAGCGTAATAGTATCTACAATAGAACTTACTTAACTTCGTCGAAGCTTGAGGCCCTTTGTATAGGGCTCCGGGGACGCGCGTGCACACTTCTCGAGACATGCACGCTTTCTCAAAGCTTACCCTGAAAAGACGTGTCAGTAAAGTGTCCCTGACATCATACCTCAACGACCCGAGCATATCTCTGACAAGACAGTGGAAGCTTCCGTCGTACGATCTTCTGCCTGACCATGCCGTCCACCGCGCCGCCTGTCTGTGGCACTGGTTCCCAGAAGGATATCACCACCTGCTCCTTTTGTCTGTTACCGGGTCGAACGGAAGAGCCGCTCAGCCAATCCTCACCTATCCGGGCGGTTGTCTCTCCTGGGGACTATGCTCCCTAGGGTCGAGCAGGTTGGCCGCTCAACCAACCTTCCACTGTCCCAACTTCCTTGCCATGCCGACCGGGCAGCCATGCCTGCATGTTGTCCGCTCGGTTGTGTCTCCGATGTAAGTCTGAGCGGGCCATCCGCTCAGTGTATGCTTTGCCACCGGTTTTGTTTTCTGAGCGCCAGAAGCTGGTGCGCTGCCGAGCTGTGATGATGTTGTGCCAGATACCCCTCAATTTGATCGGGCGAGTGTGCCATCCGATCGGACAATGACCCGAGATCGCTGACCGCCCTGACTTTGACCTCCATCGTGGCAATGAACCTCTACAGGGCGAGCCCCGCCTTACCATCGGATCAGTCAACATTTTATACTAGAATTGAGTATATTTTCTATTAAATTGAGTACGATTCTTTTTCCAGATGGAAACTATACTAAATTTTCTTTAAATGGTACTCAATTGGATGGAAAATCTACTAAAATTTCTTTAAATGATACTGCATTTAGGTACAAATAGTTTAAAACAAATATAATTCCAGTTAAATTCAGTATTTTAAACTAGAATCGAGTATATTTTCTATTAAATTTAGCTTGATTTTTTCTGCTTAATATAATTTCTCCTAAATTCAGCATCATTTAAAGAAAATTTAGTATATTTTCCATCCAATTGAGTACCATTTAAAGAAAATTTAGTATATTTTCCATCTAATTGAGATGAAAAAAGAATCGTGCTCAATTTGATAGAAAATATACTAGATTTTAGTTTAATGTACTAAATTTAAAGACCGACTGGAACAACTCTCTATCTGGGGACAAAATAGAGGGTTGACCGACACGTAGGGAGAGGCGCCGCCTCGCCTGATACTGTTCCACCAAGCATTGTTCCAAACGCCTTCAGAAATCGCACAAGCAAATTTAAGAGAGGTTCTTCCTCGGATGAAGTCTCGTTCGGGACGCGCAGAAAAGCAAAGCCCCCCGATACCACGCCTCGCCTGAGCTGGTCAACAAGCAGTTTTCTGAAGAGATTATACAGGATCCTTTACCGAGGCACTATGCCCCCTTGGCGATTGGAGAGTACAATGGTTCAACCGATCCGGACGACCATCTCGGTAAGTTCGACAACGCTGCTACTCTCCATCTATATACTGACGGAGTCAAGTGTCGAGTCTTCCTCACCACTCTGTCCGGCTCGGCACAACGCTGGTTTCGGAAGTTGCCGGACGGATCGATCCGGAGCTTTAAAGACTTTCGGACGACCTTCCTTCACCACATTGCAAGCAGCAGGCGCTATCAGAAGACAACTGTCAATTTATTTTCTATGAAGCAGGGTCCAAGGGAGACTCTCCGAGCCTACATCCAGCACTTCAACCAAGTGGCAATGGACATTCTCTCGGTCTCGTCTGAGACCATGATGAACGTGTTCACGCAAGGGCTCGTCGAATGGGACTTCTTCCGCTCGCTCATCAGGAAGCCACCTCAAGACTACGACCACATGCTGAAGAAAGCCAATGAGTACATCAACGTGGAGGAAGCTCAGGCAGCAAGAAGAAAGGAAATGCCATCCAAGCCGCCTTTGTCGACCGAACGGAAGGTGACGAGCAGCCATCAGCCTCCTAGAGTGCCTAGAGCAGAAGGAGCGCGACCACACCTTGAGCCGAGGGCACATGTCGCTCAGCACGTGACTGTCAGACAACCAAAGTCGAAAGGAAAGGTATGGACTTCCATGTTCTGTTCTTTCCACCAATCAACCACCCATAACACCCATGACTGTCGCGGGTGTTGGTGCGGTTAGCACTAACGGTTTAACCCAGGTTTGGATGAATGAAAAAATAGGTTAAGTTAGTTTTGTTGTTGATCCAACACTCTGATCGAGTGTGCAGGAGAAGTCCAGACAGGTCGACGGGCTGACCGGATGTCTGGAACGAAGCCCAACTAGGTCGATGGATTGACCGGATAACTGACACGAAGTCCAAATGGGTCGACGGGCTGACCGAACATTTGGCACGAAGTCCAGCTAGGTCGACGAGCTGACCGGATAGCTGGCACGAAGTCTAGATGGGTCGAAGGGCTGACCGGACGTCTGGAAGGTAAGTCACTGGAGGGGAGTAACTGTAAGGATGCGCTCCCAGGAAGGGAACTTAGGCGCCGATCCGACTTAGAGCCATTTCGAAACTCTAAGTCGAGATCTTGACTAGATTCCGGTCTCGGGGAGACGAAATCTATTTCATACTCTGTGTTCTGTTAATCATAAATTGTTCTAAGATTTTATTTTGCAGGATATATATATTATTTGTCTCTGTTACGATTTTATCAGGTCTGGGTTTAGTATTATTTATAGGAATCATTGTAAACCTATTGTACAACAACAATCATAAAAGTCATGTAATGTGATTCTCTTGTGTAGAGAGAATTCTAATAAAGCTTCGGCTTTTTTGTGGAGTAGGTACGTCGTCGAACCACGGTAACTTTCTTTTCATTCTCTTCCTCTTCCTTCCTTGTGCTTGCTCTCCTTTTGTGTGTCTTTGTTTTGATGCTCTGCACGATCTCTTTTCCCTCTTCCTCTTCTTCCGCGTTAGAGGTAGAGAGGTGTTGTTGCCCCCTTCTTTGTGCAACAATTGGTTCAGAGCTACAGATTTTGACGAATTTCTTCAATATGTCGAGAATGACTTCTATGAAGTTTGATATAGTGAAGTTTGACGGAACCGGAAACTTTAGATTATGGCAGAGAAGAGTCAAGGACTTATTGGTGCAACAAGGCATGGTGAAGGCGCTAGGAAAAAGGAAACCGGAAAGCATGGAGAGATCAGATTGGGAAGAACTTTAGGCGAAGGCAGTAACAGCAATCAGGCTTTGTCTTACAAATGATGTGATGTACCATGTCATGGACGAGAAGTCACCGGTGGTAGTTTGGCAAAAGTTGAAAAGTTGGTACATGTTAAAGTCATTAACAAAAAAATTATATCTCAAACAGAAATTATTCGGACATAGAAAATTGCTCAAGGGTTGTCTTATAACGCCAGAGATCAAAGCTTCCTCAAAGAACAAGTAAAAAAGTCGCATCATGAGGAACTAGTCGAGTACTGGTCCGAAGAGAGTCTTGTATATTTGCTGCTTCGAAATTGAAGACCCAAACTGTTGGTGTAATTTTGCCAAGGCAGTTGGTGTAGGTATTTATCGTCGATCCATAATATTAATTGTTGTTGTAGGTACGGACATGTATTTAGACAACCAATAAATGCTCCAGTTAGGCGATGTGAAATTATGATAAACATGCATATCAAACGAGGAAGAGGAAGACCAATAAAGACTTTGTTAGTAACAATAAAATAAGATAAAATTTATTTAAATATAAATGATAATATAATAGAAGATAGCGCTTAATGACGTAAAAAGATTCATACAGCCGACCCCACCTAGTGGGAAAAGACTTTATTGTTATTGTTATTGTATTGAACATAACAACAATTAACATGCATTATTGGAATAATAAAAGATGCATCACTTTATATTTATATTTTGGTTGGAAGAACAAATAAGCTCATCACTTTATATCAGTCGCCTCGATAATCATCAAGAGTATTGATGTCTGCAGCAACAGGAGAAAGATGGATGATCCTGTCTGAGAAGCTTGACAAAACAGAGAGCTAGAAGGAAAAAACTTACTGCCTTGATGAAGAATAATACCTGACTGACTGAATGCCAATTCGAGAAACCCAAAGCGGATTGGGGAGAGTAGAATCACAGAATACCTTCCTGGTGTAAAGCCCCAATGGCGAGAAGGAAATCTAATAGGAGAAAACCCAAATCTGGAGCTTCCAAGGCTTCCTGCGCACAAGAGACCGACCAACACTATCGTCAGTGACCTAAGACCGGGGTGGTAATCCCTGGCTAGGCCCTCCGACGCTCAAGTCAGTGATCTCTCTTGGTCTGGAAGAAGGAGGAAGAAAAAGAAGATGAACAGTAGTCGAAAATTAGGGTTATGAGTGTGCGCAATGATGTGAACTTACCTAGCCAACGGAGAGGATTTCCCTTTTTATACCACTTCATATAACCTCCGTAGTCATAAAATGGACCCTGGTTTGTTAGAGTTTGTTATGAGATGACGTAAGCTGTGTACTTGTGGTAAATGACTTTTAAGGAATCTTTTTTGTACCCCAGATGTACCTTTTTTGTCGTCTAGTACATGCAAAATAGTATAAAAACACATTTCTCGCCAAATATATAACACCTGTTATACAATCATATACTACAAATATCTTCATTAACTATTTTATTTAAAATATTTACTTCTATCCTGTTTCACAGGTCCTTTTAAAGTATTTCTATAGTTCCTACTTGCCCCTCCTGTTTTTGCTATATCATAGATAGCTTAATATAACAATGTTCCTTGTGTCGGTCGGAGCTGGGCTTAACTAGGTTTGATAAATTATTAGTACCTCTCATGAGACTCCTGGGGCAATGCCCGTCTGTGCTCCTCTATGTTTATTATCCCAACTAGCACTGGGCTATATTTTATCAAGTATGTGATTTTTATCAAGTATCTTTTCAAGGTATTATTCAGCTCGGCCGATATTGGATTTCCTTCCTGAAGGCATGTCTCGATCGATACTGGTCTACTCACTCGGAAGTATATTCCGGTCGATATTGGCCTTCCTCTTTTGAGGTATATCTTGGCTGATCTTAGCCAACCTCCTTGGAGGTATATCTTGATAGATATGGGTCTGCCTCCTTGGAGGCATATCCCGGTCGATATTGGTCTTCCTTCCTAAAGGTGTGTCTCGATCGATATTGGCTTGCCTCCTTGGAGGCATATACCGGCCGATATCGGCCTACCTCCTTTGAGGTATATCCCGGTCGATATTGGCCTACCTCTTTTGAGGTGTATGCTGATCAATATTGGCCTACCTCCTTTGAGGTATATCCCGACCGATATTGGCCTACCTCCTTTGAGGTATATCCCGACCGATATTGTTCTTCCTCTTCAGAAGTATGTCCTGCTCGATATTGGCCTACTTCCTTTGAGGTATATCCTGGCTGATCTTAGCCAACCTCCCCGAAGGTATATCTCGATCGATACTGGCCTGTTCATTTGGAGGTATACCCCGACCGATATCGGCTTACCTCATTTGAGGTATATGTTGATCGATATTGGCTTACCTTCTTTGAGGTATATCCCGGCCGATATGAGCCTTCCTCCTTGAAGGTATATCTCGATCGATACTGACTTGTTTATTTGGAAGTATATCCCGACCGATATTGGCCTACCTCCTTTGAGATATATCCCGACCGATATTGATCTATCTTCTCCGCTTGATTATCTCCTTTCCCTTCCTTATCGGGGATCCATGAAACCTAACCCATATCACTAGCCTTCCCCTTAAGTCTAGTCGAAGGAGGTGTAGACGACTGACTAGACACAAGTCTGATTTTATTTTTTCCATACCCGTGACTTTGCCACAGGTACTAAAGTGACCTTACAAATTTTATGTACAACTATCTTGTGAACCTGAGTACAGTGATCCCGTGAACCTTAGTACAGTGATTCCTTGGGTCCTTTGATCCTTTAAATAGGGCTACAACCCTCTCTTCGTTCATCACCCGCCTCAGTTCTTTTCCTTCCTTGCTAACTTTTCCTGCTAAGAGTATGGTCTGGGATCCCCCTCTTTGGGGGTGATTCTTGTTGGACAAGGCGAGATCTATGTATGAGTTTATTCAAGTTTTTACTTTGGCTACTCTAGGGTTTGAGAAACCCTCCCAAAGAACGACGTTTCTCGAGGTTTAGAATCTCCAACTGAAGGCGCAACTGCTCTAGAGACTCAACGAGCTTCAGAGGAATTCTCCTTACTCACGGAGGACCAACAAAATAGCCCATGGATGTCGCTACGAACGCGTAGCCCATGTTACCCTTGGGCTAGGATTGGTTGCTCTAGTTGCAGAACTCTAGGGCTCGAACATGGGAGAGGCTCTTTCAGTCACCTTTGCACCATGGCTTGAATAGATCTGTCCCCTTCCCCTTGCTCTTGAGTCTCCCCGCTTCATAGTTTCCTTCATCCCGGGCAAAATATTGTCACTTCTGTCGCCCGGGCCAGCTTCCTTCGTGCCTGGTAAAATATTTCCACTTTTGTTGCCCGGGCAAGCTTTCTTCGTGCCAGGTAAAATACTTCCACTTCTGCTCCATGGTAAGTTTGACTCCAGTGGGATTGACATTTGCTAAGCATTTCGAGAGCTTATGTCTGTAATTTTTGTTGACTTTTCTAGGTTTAATTTTTTGGAGAGGAAATGTAATGTTATGTATTTAATCAGATTCTAAATGTAAATTCAAACAATCTTTTGTATTGAATCGGGTAACTCTATTGAATCCCTTTAATTTCTAAGGATAGATGTGATGTTGTGCCCCCCCAATATTCACTCATATGTCATAGACATTGTTACTTCGATAAATATTTCCTTGTTTTATTACAGACAAGGTTGTCTCGGTCGATATTATACTTACTTATTGTGGCTAATCGTTATACCGACCGATATTCACTTGTTTATCACAAACAAGGTTATCTCGACCGATATTATACTTATCTATCATAGCTAAAGTTATGCCAGCCGATATAAGTAAAAATTATCTCGATCAATGCTAGTTTACGCTTTATAATGATACTAACTTAGGACATGTTATATGCCTAAATAGCTATCCTTAGTTTTTCTTGTCCTCAACCTGGATTTAGTCAAACTCAATCTCTCTTCCTTTATTATGCCTAGTAAACTATGTCTTCTTTCAAAATTTCCTTGCTTGTGATTGACTTTTCCCCTAGTAAGAGAATGTCGGAGGCGTATAACGAGGTGTTACCAACCCCGGCGTGATCCGATCTGTCGCGTCCAACATAAATATTTCTTTATGATTATGTGACACATACTTTCTCTCTCTGCTACGTCATGTAAGTATTTGTCCTTTTTCCTGTAATCCTCAACGTCTACTGAGATAAAAATATTTTGATCTAACGACGGCTATGTATTTTTCAAAACCCTAAACCCTTTGTCTTCTTTTCAACTTTGTCCCTTCCTTTCTTGCCTTAGCGTTCTTTTCTTGCTGCAGTTTTTGATCAAATCTCGTGCTCACCGTTTCCCGGCGGTCTCTTTTCTTGCTTCCAGTAAGTAACTTGTTGTTATGCTAGCCTTTATTTCTGTCTATGGCTGAGGAAACGATTGCTCCTTGGTATGTCCAAATATCTTCTTCCTTTGATAAAAATGCTAGGCTTACCATCCGCCGTCAATATGAAATCCCTAGGGAGTATAGCATCTTAATCCCGAAACCAGATGATCATTCTCATCGTCCCCCCGCTAATTGCGTGACTTTTTTCAAGGATCAGTTGATAGGAGGTTTAGGTTTCTCATTCCTCCTTTCTTAATCGAAGTAAGCCAGTATTTTGATATTCCTTTGCAGCAGTTTACACCTAACGCCTTTCGTTATCTGTGTGGTGCTTACATGTTATTTCGTCTATTAGATATCCCCCCTACTTCTCAAAATTTCTTCATGTTTTCTTACTCGAAGTGTTCGGAACCTGGTGTTTTCTTGTTCCAGTCCTGAACTAAAATGGTCCTTTTTGAGGATATGCCCTCGTCTCTTAAAGCTTGAAAATCTCGTTTCTTCTTCATAAAGTTTCCAGGACCCATTCCTTGGTCTCATGCCTGGAAATCCTCCTTACCCCCCTTGCCCGACATCAGGGAGTTTCACCTTCATCCTTCTTTTCCTATTTATTGTGAGAAGTTGTTAAGTCGTCGACTTTCTATTCCCAAGTGGCTGAGAGTCGATCTTCTATACTTATTCGGTCTAAGCCCCGTCAAGCCTGCTACGTAAGGCTCTTTAGGTAAAATCCTGCTTCTTTCTTGTTGATTTTAACTAACTAAAATATTTTTATTTTCTATGTAGTGGAAAACTTTTATTCTGCTTTAATCGATGAAGAACTGCGTCTGGAGGAGGACGCAATTCGCGCAAAAGAAAAAGAGCTTCTTGCTGCCATCACTCCTCCGCCTCCAATCGAAGATCCGTCTCCTTTAGCTGAGGTACCCAGCTCTCCGGCGGTTCCTGAGGCTCCCGAAGGTCTTCCCGCAGAAATCCCTGTTGTTTCTTTGCCCACTGTTGCTTCACCAGTGGCTGCTGCTACCTCATCAGCCACCCCCTTCCTATCATTGAACTCACGTCTCCTGGGAGTTCTGGTAAATTGATAGTTGAAGTTGCTACCAGCAAACGCCCTGGACGCAAACTCACCAGGGCTCCCCCTCCCAAAAGGAGACTCATCCTTCCCGCCAATGAGCTTGTCTCAGAAGGTTTTGCTCCTGCTGACCTTCCTTCTGACGAACCTACTTTGGCTGAGCTCTATCCTTCTCTAACCTTCTCTGCCTCACCCTCTTTCAGCACTAGTGCCCCTGGTGATGCTTCTTTCACCTTTTCATTGTCTATTCCAGAATCTGGATCCTTACCTTCCTCACCCTCTTCTTATTTAGTCTTTGCTCCTCCATCTGTTCCTACTTCCTCCTTCTCCGCGGGTTCTTCTGCTATTCCCGTCCTCCCCATATTGCTAGGAGGTTCCTTTGCTAATGCTTGGGAGAAAGTTCGTCCTATTTTTGAAGAACTTACCACTCCCAAAATAATTGATCGTTTTTCCCATAGTGAGAATCAGGTATGTTTATTAACGTCTACTTTTTATTCATCAGTGATTATATCATAATCCTTTATTATATTTCTAGCGATGGATAGAAAATATGGGCTTGTCTCGGCTAATGCACAATTTATACAACGAGAATAAGAAGCTGAGATCCGAAAACGACAAACTGAAACAGCAAGTTACTGAGTTATCTTCTGCCACATTTTCTGCTGCTTCAAAGAAACAACTTGAAGTTCAAATTGAAAGTCTCCAGACACAGTTCAAATCAGCTATGGATCTTAACCAAGAATTAACTTCCAATTTGGAGAAACGGACAATTGAGCTTGGCAAGTTAAAGGCTGATTATGAATCGGCATTGGCTAAAAAACTTAAGGCCTTGCAGCTGAAGGATGACAAAATAACTTCCTTGAATACTTCCCTGAATTTAGCTAAAACCGAGGTCTCCACCAAAGAAGCCGAACTGAAGACTTCCCAAACGGCTTTGGTTGTCTACAAGACTAATGAAGATACTCGCTACAAGGAAAGGGCCACTATCATGATTAAATCTACTAAGTTCAACAGGCCGATCGTGAAGTCGATCCTAGCAGCCTTCAATGCTGGAGCTGAAGGGGCAGTGCGACAATTGAGAGAGGAAGACTTTTTATCTCGTGATCCCCCTCCCAACTTCCTGAACCGTCGCAAACTTCTCGAGAACAGGCCTCCTGATCTGTTTCCTCAGCTGACCTTAGAATGATTTTCTTCCTTGAATCCAAATCCTTATAAAGTGGGTTAGGATTTTGTGATGACAATCTAGTAAACTCATGTAAAGTTGATCCTCCCTTTTCATTGTTAAACCTGTTCTTCCTCATGGCGATTGTTTGTTTTGTTTAAATATATTGAATGTCACCTGGCCGACCACCATAAAACTTCGCTCAACATATTATAATGTTCTTTATTTTGACCGTTCTATTGTGACCGGCCGGTGTATGTCAACGCTGATAAATACCGTCCGATGTTTTATAGCTAATTGTGTCCCGTTCAATTTAGTACAGTCCTATTGCACTATTCTCAATATTGGTCGATTTGTTATACTCGATTAATTTATACTTGTATTTATGCATGTCATCTTATGTATTATACTTAACCAAATTTCATATGGTTTTATCATGGTGGATGTCACCTGACTTACCATTATAAACCTCTGATCGACATATTAGAATAGTATTTATCTCGGTCGGTCTACTATGACCGACCGATTCATATTCATATTTATGAATCTCGTCTGGTATTTTTTGACCAAGTCTTGTTTGCTATGCTAATTTTGACATCCATTAGTTTACTATACCCGGTCGATATATCCTTATGCGGGAATATATCGACTAATGCCTCCTACTCAACTTTTATCCGGTCCATTATGCCCATCTGGGTTTGTTGTTTTATTAAACAAATAATCTAAACTTATAGTACCTGACCGATGTTCCTCATATTTGTCGGACTCTAAAATTATATCTAGGGAAACTTGGTTGTATTTTTCGAGGAAGATTACTCACCTTAATAAATTCGATTTTATCCTTTAATGTCATTACCTATTTATGATGGTTGGAATTCCGAGTACTTTTCCTTTTAGTATTTCTTCTGCTATCTTCATTTGGGGGGTTTAGCACAGGACCGAAAGGAAAACAAGGGTTTTAAGAAGTTCTCTTCCGCTTTCTAACTTTTTCCTTCATCTCCCTCGGCTCATCCTCCTTTTATTGTTCCACCATGGCTACTTCCTCTCCTGTGTGGTTTCTCTTGTGCGCTTCTGATCTTACGGAGACAGAGGGGGTGGACTTAAAGGCGACTTATGATTTTCCTTCTTATATAGTTCGCCCTACTTCACTGGATAGTCCACATCTTCCTCCTTTAGGGTGTATATTTATCTTCCGAGAACAAGTCCTACAAGGTTTTCGATTCCCTCTTCATCCCTTTTTTTTTTTTTTCTGATGTTAGTGTATACTTCAATATTCCCCTCAACCAGCTTATCCCTCAGTCTTTTTCTATCCTCATGGATTTCATTGGAGTATCTAAATTGCTAGATTTTCTTTTATCCTCTCGTCTTTTTCATCACTTCTTCGTTCCGCGCCAGGTAGACATGGGTGTCTTCAAGTTTCAGTCTCACCCTAAGGCTATTTCGTTTAACCGCATTCCCCCTCAAGGGGAATGACACCATAAAGTTTTCCGTATGCGTCTCCCTTCTCCTTCTCCTTTTCCTATCCAATGGATATATGATTTACCTCCGGTTCCTAGTACCCATAATCTCCCCAGTGATCCCTCTGTTGCCTTTGCTTTATCTAAACTGAGGGGAGCAAAATTCAGCTTGCCGCATTTAATTGTGGAGGGTTTGATGTTTCCTTTTGGGATAAGCAATATTGACACTCCCTTGGATGACTCTTTCGGTACGTATAAACATTTCACCCTACGTTTACTGATTGATATATCTTCTTTATAATGGTGCTTAATTCCTGTGTTTCAGCTAATGCTCTTCTTCCGGCTTTCATGTACAAGAACCCTACTATGACTAAGTCCTTTGTGAATAATCTCGGAAAAGAGTGGTTGCGAACTCGCCGAGCTAATCCTAATTCCTCTACCCTGGGCCTGCTGTCTAAAGAAGAGCAACAAGCAGAAGCTGTTGCATCCATGGAAGAGGAAGAAGAACAACCTTTTATTGCCTTAATAAAAAAGCCAAAGCTTACTGAGGATGCTTCCTTTGGCGATCTTTTTGGTACTTTTGTGCAAGTTCCTCTTGTTCCAGCGTCTATTTCTCTTGAGAGAGGTAAGGCACCGATGTCCCCTACCATATTATTTCCAATCCTACTCTCAGGATGATGAGACCTGCTCTGCTCATCCCTTCTTCTTCTGCTATTATTTCAGCTTCTTCTGCTTCTGCTTCTGAGATGGCCGTTATCCCTTCTATATCTTCTCAACCTCTTGCATTGGCCTTACCTCCTTTGGCTTCTGGGCCGCGAGCAAAACGAACACCTTGCCGTAGATCTTCTCCTAGTGTCGGGCCCTCAGTGATTCGCGTTTCAACGATTGAGTCAGCACCCCTTGCATTGCCACCTTCCATCCCATCTAGTTCTTCTTCTGCTGCTCTTGTTTCTACTACTTCTTTCCCTTCTATTGCGTCTTCTTCCTCCCTACCTCCTTCTTCCTCCGTTCCCCCGTCTTTATTCAAACAAGCTATGGGTCTACCTTCCCAAATGGGATATGCCTCTGATCTGCCTAGTTATGGCTCCCTACAACTACAAGGCCTATTGGCTGAATCTTGGCTACATGGCCAAGAACAACTAAGGGGCATTAGTCTTTCAAATCGGGCCGACCACCACAGTCGTCAGGCGGTCGCTGTAAGTATTCTTAGTTATATGTTGTTAACTTCTTATCACTATCTCTAACTGTATCATTATTTTGTTTAGTTCCTTGCCTCAAGTCTTCACATAGACCAGCTACTTATGGCTCGGGACCGGGAGAACAATAAGCTAAAAGCTCAAATAGAGGCATTGAAAGCTACTCTACCTCCTTCTCATGATGACCTGACTCAATTGCAAGAGAAAGTGGCCTTGCAATATCAACAACTAAGGGTATTGAGGCAGGAATTACAAGAATCACAACAATTATTGAAAGACAAAGAGCTTGCAAGGAGAACTTTGGAGCTACAGGTGGACCGATTACATTCTGGTCTTCGACTGGAAATTACTTTAAAGGAAAAAGCTCTCTCAGACGCTTCTCATAAAAGCCTTGTTTTAGAGAAAATAGAGAAGCTTCATAATATCTGTCTTTCTGAACAAGCTCAAGACCTAGCCTCTCATGATTTCACTATCCTACAGGAACAAGAGCAAAGAAAGGCTCAAGATGTCGAGCTGTCACTACTCCAAAAGGAACTGGAACAACTCAGATTGGAGAAAGATGCTTTAAAAGATCAAAACACTAAACTACAAGCTGATTTTCAGAGTTATAAGGAGCAGGAGAAGAACCAATGGAAAGAGTGGTGCCTAGCTTATCTAAAGTCTCCGGCGCTTGTTCAAGAATATGTCCGTCGAATGGTAGGGGCTTTAAATCATTCTGTGTCGGGAATTCTTCAACAACTGAGAGAGGGTGGTTATCTACCTAATGAACCTCCTCCTTCATTCATAAGCCGTCATAGACTTAACAAAGAACTATCCGCAGATTTAACAAGTCATTTTAAGTAAGCATGGTTGTGTATTCAAAAAGATGGGCAATGAAAAGATTTGTAACGAAAAGAATTGTAATTGAAAACTTTGTAATTAAGTGATTGCAACATAGGGGAAAGTTTTGATACTTGCCTGTTTCCTTTTCCATCTTGTGTTAGCTTGAGATGGCTCCCTTTGAAATGTTTCCAGATATTGAGTATAAGTGCTATTTTATTCAAGAATTCCTTGCTTGATTTTTGAGATTAAATCTTGTCTTAATAAACTTCTTTGCTGAGAACATCTTCCACGACCATATAACTTTAATCAGTAACAATTTCCATAATCTCCCTAAGTTTCACTCAGATAGGTATGTGTCAAGTATGCTTCATACTTCAAAAGAATGAATAATCCCGAGCGATTTCATATAAGGAACTTTATAAGATTCCTGAGCTCCGAGCCGGGAATAATACTCCGAGCGATTTTAAATAAAGAACTCCATGTGAACGGGTCTCCAGATAGGAAATGTAACGTATGTATAGAATCCCCCTCGAACCTTGGCTTTTGATTCAGTGTAGAATGTCAAACGATTTTTGTGAAGAAATCTGTATAACTTTGAATTTACCTTGATAATATAATCCCGGTCAATTAGGCTCTGTGATAGTTTAAAGTCTCCGGTTCCTCCTATTGGGGTTGCAAGGTTGCAAACATAGTCCCATATTGGAAACACATGGGAAAGACCATGGGTTTATAAGAGAAAAAGATATCTTCATTGGCATGAGGCCTTTTGGGGAGAGCCCAAGAGCAAAGCCATGAGGGTCTAGGCCCAAAGTGGACAATATCATGCTATTGTGGAGATATCTAAATTCTTTTCGATCCTACACCTCCCATGAAGACCCGTCCGAGTTACTTCATGAGATTTCTCAATCGACTATGTTCTGCGATAGTTTAAAGTCTCCGGTTCCTCCCATGAAGACCCGTCCGAGTTACTTCATGAGATTTCCTGATCGACTATGTTCTGTGATAGTTCAAAGTCTCTGGTTCCTCCCATGAAGACCCGTCCGAGTTACTTCATGAGGTTTCCCGATTGACTATGCTTTGTGATAGTTTAAAGTCTCCGGTTCCTCCCATGAAGACCCGTCCGAGTTACTTCATGAGGTTTCCCGATCCACTATGCTTTGTGATAGTTTAAAATCTCCGGTTCCTCCCATGAAGACCCGTCCGAATTACTTCATGAGATTTCCCGATCGACTATATTCTATGATAGTTTAAAGTCTCCGGTTCCTCCCATGAAGACCCGTCCGAGTTACTTCATGAGATTTCTCGATCGACTATGTTCTGTGATAGTTTAAAGTCTCCGGTTCCTCCCATGAAGACCCGTTCGAGTTATTTCATGAGGTTTCCCGATCGACTATGTTTTGTGATAGTTTAAAGTCTCCGGTTCCTCCCATGAAGACCCGTCTGAGTTACTTCATGAGATTTCCCGATCGGCTATGTTCTATGATAGTTTAAAGTCTTCGGTTCCTCCTATGAAGACCCGTCCGAGTTACTTCATGAGATTTCCCGATTGACTATGTTCTGTGATAGTTTAAAGTCTCCAGTTCCTCCCATAAAGACCCGTCCGAGTTACTTCATGAGTTTTCCCGATCGACTATGTTCTGTGATAGTTTAAAGTCTCTGATTCCTCCCATGAAGACCCATCCGAGTTACTTCATGAGATTTCCCGATCGACTATGTTCTATGATAGTTTAAAGTCTCCGGTTCCTCCCATGAAGACTCGTCCGAGTTATTTCATGAGGTTTCCTGATCGATTATGTTCTGTGATAGTTCAAATTCTCTGGTTCCTCCCATGAAGACCCGTCCGAGTTACTTCATGAGGTTTCCTGATCGACTATGCTTTGTGATAGTTTAAAGTCTCCGGTTCCTCCCATGAAGACCCGTCCGAGTTATTTCATGAGATTTCCAGATCGACTATGCTTTGTGATAGTTTAAAGTCTCTGGTTTCTCCCATGAAGACCCGTCCGAGTTACTTCATGAGATTTCCCGATCGACTATGTTCTATGATAGTTTAAAGTCTCCAGTTCCTCCCATGAAAACCCATCCGAGTTACTTCATGAGGTTTCCCGATCGACTATGCTTTGTGATAGTTTAAAGTCTTCGGTTCCTCCCATGAAGACCCGTCCGAGTTACTTCATGAGATTTCCCGATCGACTATGTTTTATGATAGTTTAAAGTCTCCGGTTCCTCCCATGAAGACCCGTCCGAGTTACTTCATGAGATTTCCCGATCGACTATGTTCTATGATAGTTTAAAGTCTCCAGTTCCTCCCATGAAGACCCGTCCGAGTTACTTCATGAGTTTTCCCGACCGACTATGTTCTAATGCGAAATTATAATGTTTGCACTGACCTTGTAATGATTTTAAAGCTTCTGAGTTTTTCTTAGGGGAGTTGAGTAGGTCCTTAGGGTTCCCAACTGTTGATCGTTCGAATAGATTATAAAAGTTCGGCCGATAATTGTCAATCTGTGTGAACCACATTTATTTCTTGGGCGATGTTTGTCTTGCATTGTATCTATTGAAAGAAATAGAGTACATAAACTTTAAGCATACTTGTCCTCAGTTCACCAGGAACTTACTTCAAATAATTACGATCTGTTCCTTCAGATGTATTCTTGAATGGTATGTTCTTGTTAGGTTCGGTAAGGTTGTAAATGATTTGCACTCCAGGGGCGTTTGAGAATTCTTCCTTCAGTATCCTGGAGTTAATATGAACCCGATGCGAGCTTTTCCACCACTTTGTAAGGTCCTCCCCATTGTGGTACTAACTTACTAACATCCCTGACAGGTTTAATACTCTTCCATACTAGATCTCCCACTTAGAAAAATCTAGGGATAACTCTTCTGTTATAATTTTGCCTCATTCGTTGTCGATATGAGGCGAGACGAGTTGCAGCTTTATCTCTAATTTCCTCTATCAGGTTCAGCTCCATGAGTCGTCGACCATCATTATCTGCATCATATAATTGTTTTCTATCAGATTCTACTCCCACCTCAATGGGAATTATTGCTTCTCCTCCATAAACTAATTGAAAGGGAGTAATTCCTGTAGCTTCTCGAGGTGTAGTACGGTATGCCCAAAGAACGCTGGGTAATTCATCTACCCAGCTACCTCCGACATGATCCAGTTTAGTTTTTAAACCTCTTATAATTTCTCTATTGGTTACTTCCGCTTGACCATTACTTTGCGGATAAGCTACAGAGGTGAAGGCCTGAATAATACCATAACTTTTGCACCAATCTAAGATTATATCCCCTTGAAATTGTCTTCCATTATCAGAGACTAATTTATGAGGAATGCCGAATCTGCATATGATATTTTTCCACAGAAATTTAATAACTGCATCTTCAGTAATCCGGGCAAGTGGTTTTACTTCTACCCATTTAGAAAAATAATCCACTACTACCAATAAAAACCTTCTTTGTGCAGCTGCCATAGGAAATGGTCCTACTATGTCCATGCCCCATTGATCGAAGGGACATGAGACTATAGAGGTCCTCAATAACTGTGTAGGATGATGCAAAGTATTTTGATGTTTCTGACAAGAAATACAAGTTCTTACCAGCTTATTGGCATCCTCGTGTAGAGTAGGCCAGAAATATCCTGCTAGTAAAATTTTACGAGCCAAGGATCTTCCTCCTATATGACTACCACATGAGCCTTGATGAACCTCCTGTAAAATAAATTGTATATCTTATGTGCCAATACACTTGAGCAGAGGTCTAGAAAAAGCTCCTTTATATAACTGTTCTCCTATCATAGTGTACTGAGCAGCTCTTTTCTTAAATATCCTTGCTTGTTCTGCATTACTCGGAAGAATACCCTGCTGTAGATACAATATGATTTGGGCCCTCCAGTCGCCGTGTATTTCTGCATCAGCTTGTCTTTCGATACAAGATATTAACAGAGTTTGTTCCACTGGTCGATCCAAATTCCATGGTGTTATAGCGGAGGCCAGCTTAGCCAATTCATCTGCTACCTAATTTTCAGATCGAGGAACCTTTTGTATATTTACTTCTTGAAACTGGGACTTTAACTTATCAAATGCCTCAGCATATAACTTGAGTTTGTCATTATTAATTTCAAAATTACCTGATAGTTGTTGGGCTGCTAATTGAGAATCAGAATAGATGAGGACTCGAGCTGCTCCTATATGCCGAGCGGCTTGCAATTCAGCTATCAAGGCTTCATATTCTGCCTCATTGTTAGTAGCTTTGTAATTTAATCTGACAGAGAGTTGGAGTCTGTCTTCCCTTGGAGATATAAGAAGAATACCAATTCCGCTACCTTGTCTGGTTGAGGAGCCATCCACATAAATTTTTCAAATATTTTCTTCCTTAAGGCCTTGAACTTCTATAATGAAATCTGCTAGAGCTAGTGCCTTGATGGCCGAGCGGGGTTGATATTGTATGTCATATTCACCAAGTTCAGTAGTCCATTTGATCAGCCGACCTGATGCCTCTAGGTTGAGTACCACTCGTCCGAGGGTACTGTTGGTCAATACAACAATTTCATGTGCTAAGAAATATGAGCGCAACCTCCGAGCGGTCAACACTAATGCATAAGCCAACTTTTCTAGTGTAGTATATCTACACTCAGCTCCTTTTAATAAATGGCTAGAGAAATATACAGGTTGTTGTTCCTTCCCTTCTTGCCTAACTAATACAGAGTCTACAGCGTTTTCATTAGCTGACAAATATACCCAGAGGGTCTCTCCTACTATAGGCTTAGCTAATACAGGAAGAGTAGATAAATAATCTTTTAACTCTTGGAAGGCCTTATCACATTCCTCGTTCCACTGAAATTTGTTTGCCTTCCGGAGTATTTTAAAGAAATGGAAGATACGATCGGCCGACCTGAAAATGAACCTAGACAAGGCTGTAATCCGGCCAGTAAGTCTTTGAGCTTCCCTCATGTTACGCGGAGGCTCCATGTTCTGAAGCGCCTTGACTTTGCTCGGGTTGGCCTCTATTCCTCGCTTAGACACTATATATCCCAGAAAATTTCCCCCTTTTGCTCCAAATAAACATTTGCTCGGGTTCAACTTGAGCCCATATTGCCTCAATGTCTTGCAGGTCTCCTCTACATCCCTGCACAGATCAACATCTTGAAGAGACTTAATCAAGATATCATCAACATATACTTCCATATTTCTTCCAATTTGATTTTGGAAGACCTTATTCATAAGCCTCTGATAAGTTGCTCTTACATTTTTTAGTCCGAAGGGCATAACATTATAACAATAAGTACCTTCAGATGTTATAAAACTGACCTTTTCTTGATCCTCTTTAGCTAGGGGGACCTGATGATAGCCTTGATAAGCGTCTAGCATAGAGATGTACTCACACCCAGCATTGGAGTCTACCAGTTGATCGATTCGGGGTAACGGATAATAATCTTTTGGACAAGCCTTGTTGAGATCCCGGAAATCAATGCATACTCGCCATTTGTTTCCTGGCTTAGAGACTAGAACCACATTAGCTAGCCAGCTAGAAAATTGTACCTCCCTGATGTAACCAACCTCCATGAGTTTAGTTATTTTTTCCTTAATGATTTGGTTTTGCTCCGCGCTAAAATTTCTTTTTCTTTGCATGACCAGGCGGGCATCTGGGAAGACATGTAAAGAATGCTCCATGACTTCAGGAGAAACGCCCGAGACCTCTTTGGGCGTCCAGGCAAACACATCATTATTCTTCTTCAGGCATTGCACCAGTTCGGCTTTCAGAGTGGGATCAAGATCAGCCGCAACATAAGTAGTAGCTTCAGGTTGCCCGGTCTGAATCTGGACTTCTTCCTTTTCTTCATAAACCAGCACAGGCGTCTTTTCCTGAATGGCATTGAATTCCATTTTTTGAATTTTTCGGGCAGCATTAGCTTCAGCCCGAACGATCTCTACATAACATTTTCTAGCTGTCTTCTGATCACCTCGTACTTCTCCAACCTGATCATCAACAGGAAATTTAATTTTTTGACAGAAAGTAGAAACGACCGCCCTAAACTCATTTAAGGCCGGTCTACCCAGTATCATATTATAAGAAGACGGGGCATCCACCACCATAAAATAAGATCTTCTTGTTCTCATTAGGGGCTCCTCCCCTAGAGATATGGCCAGCTTTATTTGACCAAGCGGTTGTACTTCATTACCCGTGAATCCATATAGAGGAGTTACCATCTGTTGAAGTTCGCTCGGGTCGATCTGTAATTGATCAAAGGCCTTCTTAAAAATAATATTAACAGAACTACCAGTGTCAATAAAGGTACGAGAAATAGTATAGTTGTCTATCACGACCTTGATTATCAAGGCATCATCATGGGGTATTTCTACCCCTTCAAGATCTCTAGGTCCGAAACTTATTTCGGGACCGGCTGCTCATTCCATGCTACACCCCACAACATGAATCTCAAGTCTTCGTGCATGTGCTTTTTTGGCTCTATTAGAATCCCTATCAGTGGACCCACCTGCGATCATATTGATATTTCCCTGGGCGGCATTACTCCTATTTTCTTCTTGTCTGGCTGTCATGGTTTCAGAAGGAGCCTTCTCCGATACCTGGCTTGTACCGGCCAGGGCAGGCAACGTATCCTGCCGAGGCTCAACCGGGCGATATTCCAATTTGAGTGGACTTTGCTGCCTAGGATACTGCTGCCGATAATAGTTTTGCCTTTGGTAGCACTCCCTATTTGCTCTTTTATTTCTTAAAAAAAAACAGTCTTCGGTATGATGACTGCTAGTTTTATGATAAGTGCGCCATCTTCTTGGTGCCTTTGGCTGTATCTCCACATATTGTACTGCTTGCGGGCGATATTCTGGATGGCGATGAGGTGGATGAACTGCCCGAGGTCCTCTAGGTGGAGGAACAGGAGTAGGAGCTTTCTCCTTAATCGGAGTAGGAGAAGAAGTAGTGCCCTCTTTTCTGTGGGCGGCTTGAGCTTCCTCAACATTAATAAATTCAGTGGCTCGTTCAATTAAGGAGTCAAAATTGGCAGGAGGATTTCTTACCAGATCTTTAAAGAAATCATTATCATTTAAACCCTGAGAGAAAGCATTCACTAAGATTTCAGTAGTAGCATTGGGTACATCGATAGCTACCTGATTGAACCTTTTGATGTAGGCTCGGATGGACTCTTTGGATGCTTGCTTAATTGAAAATAGACTCCAAGGAGTCTTATGATACCTTTTGTTGCTAGAAAAGTGATGTAGAAAAACTTTCTTGAAGTCCTTGAATTTTCGGATAGATTTTTCTGGTAGTCTCTTGAACCAGCGTTGTGCGACTCCTCCGAGTGTAGTAAGAAACATCTGACATTTCACCCCATCAGAGAATTGTTGTAATAATACTACATTCTCAAATTTCAATAGATGATCCTCTGGATCTGTGGTTCCAGTGTACTCGCCGATCTTAAGATTTTGATACCGCTTAGGAAGCGGATCATCCAGTACACTTTGAGAGAATGGAGAGATGACTTTTTCTGGTGAGCTATCACTAGTTATCATTTTAATCTTACACTTTTCTCTATCTGGTGCTTCGCCAGAAGATTCTTGGAACACGGGCCTTCGACACCCCTGCTCCATGGGAGTGCGAAGAAAGGCTCGCGGACATGTTTAAAATTCCTGCTCCAGTAATGGAGACCGTGGAATTTATTTAAAATTCATCTCCCACTTAGTTATTTATAAATGAGGAATTTTAACTATGCTAGCCTACTGGACATGTATACTAACATGCACACACAGCACAATATAAAAGCAATAAATGAAAAACTATTTTTCAACTATTATGACTTTTATCTATTGTTGTCCTCCATGTGTTGTCATCCCAAGCTGCTGCCATATTTGGCCACCGCCACCGGGTCTAGCTGTCGCATCCATCTTGCTCATTGTTCCGCTGCGCCTCTGGTCCTCAAAAGGTTCCACGCCTTGCAAGATTCGATCCGCGACATAAATAGAATTTTACATTTTTTGATCCTATATTCCTCGAAGGAATGTACATGTAAACTAGATCGAACATAAAATAAAAATTTACATCCATCGATCTTATATTCCTTAAAAGGAATGTACATGTAATTAGATCAAAAATAAAATCCTAATTAAAAACTAAATACAGCTCCTGCTGTATTTTATAATACAATCATGCACACACATATAAATGCCCTTGACATGTCCAAGGGTCCAATCACACACATAATAACTAAAAGTCATAATAATTGGATCCTGCATCCACAAAGTTAGCACATCCTACTATTAACCTGCCTAAATTATGTATGACATGTGCATAATTAAACTAATACCAAATACACAGAGGCAAAACCCTAGCTCTGATACCAATTGTTGGTTGCTACTCGGAAAACCTAGAGGTTCCACTGTACAAAAATTTTGTACAAAGGTTTGAACCTTTTCCTAGCTACCATGTGTTCTTTTAAATTAAATTTCAGATCGCCTACGGAACTTAACACGTTTGATCCAAAATTTAATTTATTTGTTCTTTTAGGTTTAGACTTGGATCTCCTGCGGAACTTAACACGTTCGATCCAAATCACCTAAGTTATTAATTCCATTAAATATTAATTTCCATAATTGGTTCCCAGTACTGACGTGGCGAGGCACATGGTCTTCTTGGATATGGGAGCAACCACCACCGACTAGACAAAACATTTTAAGGAAAGCTAATATTTAATTTCCTAAAATAACTTTTAGGTTAACCGAAAGGAACAATCAAATCACAAGGAAAAGTAAAAACAAAAGAACACAACATCGAAAAACATATTCGAAATACTAGAATCGTAAGCCTCTTGTATTTGGTATTTATTTCCAAAAATAACTAGTATGATGCGGAAAGGAAAAATTACTAGTTATACCTTTTAGAAAGACCTCTTGATCTTCTACCGTATTCCTCTTCTAACCTCGGACGTTGTGTGGGCAACGATCTTCCGAGATGAGAAATCACCAACACACCTTCTTCTCCTCCTTGCTAGGTTCGGCCAAAACAAGAGCTTCACCAAGGATGAAGAAAACCACCAACCAAGCTCCAAGGGATGCAAGCTTTCTCTCCTTCTTCTTCTTCTTCTTTTCCAAGTAGTATCCGACCACCACAAGAGCTCCAAGGGAGATGAAGAATTCGGCCACCACAAAGAGGAAGAAAGAAAGAGAGGATGGCCGGCCACAACACCAAGGAAAAGAGGGAGAGAACAATAGAAGTTGTAACCCATAAAGGCACCCCTACTCCTTCTTTTATATTCCTTGGCTTTGCCAAATAAGGAAATTTATTTATAATAAAATTACCTTAACTTTCCTTGACAATAATTAATTAATAAAAATTAAATAAAATTTCTTAATCAATTAATCATGGTCGGCCACCTCAAATAGATAAATTAGGAGAGTTTCAATCAACAATTAAAACTTTCTTATTTGTCTTTGGAAATTTTAAAAAATAAAATTTCCCTTTATAATCCCTTCATGGTTGATAAAAAGAAATTTCTATAATTTTAATTTTTCAACATGTGAATAATTTTTAAAGAGAAAAATAAAATATCTTTCCAATCTACAAATAAGGAAAGAGATCTAATCTCTTTCTTTAATCTTTTGTAGATCCTTTTAAGAGAGATATTTTAATTTTAATTCTCTTTAATAAATTATATCTTCCATATAATAAAAAAAAAAAATTAAAATTCTTTTTAATTTAATGGGGGCTGGCCACCTAAGCTTGGGTTCAAGTTAGGGCCGACCACCCATGAATTAAGGCTTGGCCGGCCCTAGCTTGAACCACAAGCTAGCTTGGCCGTCCCCTATATCATGGGTACAAAGGTGGGTATAGGTGGGTATAGTACTCTATAAATAAGAGGCTACGATAGAGACCGAGAGGAGGAATTGGTTTTGGTCTCCCGATAATATTAAGCATCCCGTGTTCGCCCCGAACACACAACTTAATTTTATCAATAATAATTCATTCCACTAGAGAACTATTATTGAACTACCGCACCAATCCCAAATTATATTTTTGGGCTCCTTCTTATTATGAGTGTGTTAGTCTCCCTGTGTTTAAGATGTCGAATGTCCACTAATTAAGTGAGTTACTGACAACTCATTTAATTAATATCTTAATCCAAGAATAGTACCACTCAGCCTTATCGTCATGTCGGACTAAGTCCACCTGCAGGGTTTAACATGACAATCTTTATGAGCTCATCTTAGGGACATTATCAACCTAAATTACTAGGACACAATTTCCTTCTATAATCAACAACACACACTATAAGTGATATCATTTCCCAACTTATCGGGCTTATTGATTCATCGAACTAAATCTCACTCTTTGATAAATTAAAGAAATAAATATCAAATATATGTGCTTGTTATTATATTAGGATTAAGAGCACACACTTCCATAATAACTGAGGTCTTTATTCCTTTATAAAATCAGTATAAAAGAAAACGACCTCTGATGGTCCTACTCAATACACTCTAAGTGTACTAGTGTAATTATATAGTTAAGATAAACTAATATCTAATTACACTACGACCTTTTAATGGCTTGTTCCTTTCCATTTTGGTCGTGAGCTACTGTTTATAATTTATAAGGTACTGATAACATCATCTTCTGTATGTGACACCATATACTATGTTATCTACAATATAAATTAATTGAACAACTACAACAAATGTAGATGATTTGACCAAATGTGATTCTTTATTCAAAATAAATGTTTACAAAGGCTTAGGCTTTCAGTATACACTCTAACAATCTCCCACTTATACTAATGACTAAGCTGCCATATCTTCTGCCATACATCTGATTCCCATTCCCTCCATATGTCGATCGAAAGCTTTCGCCGGAAGGGCCTTAGTGAAAGGATCTGCCAGGTTATCCACTGATGCAATCTTGGCGATGACAACTTCTCCTCGCTTCACGATATTTCGTATCAGGTGGTACTTGCGCTCTATATGTTTACTTGCCTTATGAGCTCGTGGTTCCTTCGAGTTTGCAACTGCACCACTATTATCACAATAAATTGTGATGATTTTGGGCAAACCAGGAATCACATCTAAGTCCATTAGAAAGTTCCTGAGCCATACTGCTTCTTTAGCTGCCTCAGAGGCTGCTACATACTCAGCTTCCATGGTTGAGTCCGAAACGCATTTATGCTTAACACTCCTCCATGAAATGGCTTCACCTCCTAAAGTAAACACATAGCCTAATGTAGACTTACTGTTGTCCCTATCTGATTGGAAATCTGAATCCGTGTAACCCACAGGGAGCAAATCGTCTGCTTGGTAAACTAGCATATAATCTCTAGTCCTTCTCAGGTACTTTAATATATGCTTTACCGCAGTCCAATGTCCTTGTCCAGGGTTACTCTGATATCTGCTAACCATGCCCACGACAAAACAGATATCAGGTCTCGTACATAGCATTGCATACATTAGGCTTCCTACAGCCAAAGCATAAGGAACTGCTTTCATGTCCTCTATCTCCTTTGATGTCTTCGGAGACATCTCTTTAGATAGAGCTACTCCATGCCTAAAAGGTAAGAAACCTTTCTTGGAATCCTGCATGCTAAAATGAGCAAGAACTGTATCTATATATGAAGCTTGGTACAGACACAACATTCTTTTCTTGCGATCCCTTATTACTTTGATCCCAAGAATGTGTGCACAATCTTCTAAGTCCTTCATATCAAATTGTTTGGACAACCATACCCTTACGTCCGATAATACCTTGACATTGTTGCCAATTAACAAAATATCATCTACGTATAATACAAGAAATATCATCACGTTTCTGTTACACATCTTGTATACACAAGACTCATCCGGACACTGAATAAATCCATATGACTGGATTACTTCATCAAAACCGGATGTTCCAAGACCTTGAAGCTTGTTTTAGTCCATAAATGGGCCGATTGAGCTTGCACACTAGATGCTCTTTGCCTTTTTCAATAAACCCTTCTGGTTGCTTTATATGGATGTTCTCTTCAAGACTTCCATTAAGGAAAGCTGTCTTGACATCCATTTGCCAAATCTCATAATCCATATGAGCAACAATGGATAAGAGTATCAAGATAGACTTAAGCATGGCTACCGGTGAAAAGGTCTCCTCATAGTCGATTCCCTCTTTCTGAGTGTACCCTTTCGCAACAAGCCTAGCTTTGAAGGTTTCTACCTTCCCGTCTATCCCTCTTTTCCTTTTGTAGATTCACTTGCATCCAACGACTTTTACACCATCAGGTGGTTCTACAAGCTCCCAGACCTTATTAGAGTACATAGACTCTATTTCAGAATTCATTGCCTTTTGCCAAGATGCTGCATCTATATCTTGGAGTGCTTCGTCATATGTTCGGGGATCAGGTTCAGGTTTACCCGGGATCAAGTCCGAAGATTCTCCCAAAAACATGAATCTTTCAGGCTACCTTACAACCCTCCCACTACGACGAGGCACTATCTGTGGTTGTGTATCATGTGTGACACGTGTTGCAGTCTCTTGTGGTACTTCATCTTGTACTGTTGGTACTGAAGTAGACGTATCCTCTCTATGTTCTTCTAAAACAACTTTGCTACTGGGCTTGTGATCCATTATATAGTCTTCTTCTAAAAACTGGGCATTGGTGCTAACAATGACCTTCTGGTCTTTAGGACTATAAAATAAACCACCTTTCGTTCCTTTGGGATACCCCACAAACACGCGAACTTCTGTACGAGATTCTAACTTATCAGCATCTGGTTTCAGCACATGTGCTGGACTACCCCAAATCCGAATATGTCTTAGACTGGGCTTTCGCCCATTCCACAATTCTGTGGGAGTAGAAGAAACTAATTTAGAAGGTACTAAGTTCAGAATGTACACTGCTGTTTCCAGAGCGTATCCCCAAAACGAATTTGGTAATTCTAAATAACTCATCATCGATCTAACCATCTCCATAAGAGTCCTATTCCTTCGTTCTGCCACACCATTCTGTTGGGGTGTACCAGGTGCAGACAGTTGAGATTGAATCCCGACGTCTGATAAGTAATTCCTAAACTCTCCTAAGAGGTATTCGCCACCACGATCAGACCGTAGTGTCTTGATACTTTTACCTAATCGTTTCTCCACATCAGCCTTGTACTCTTTGAACTTATCAAAGCACTCGGACTTGCGGCGCATTAGGTAAATATATCCGTATCTTGAATAATCGTCTATGAAAGAGACAAAATATTCAAAACCTCCTCTTGCCTGGACAGACATAGGACCACATAAATCAGAGTGAATCAATTCTAACACTTCTTTGGCTCTATACCCCTTGGCCTTAAAAGGCCTCTTGGTCATTTTACCTTCTAAGCAAGATTCACAAGTTGGAAAATTTTCCAACTATAATGAACCCAAAAGTCCATCAACTATAAGCCTCTGAATCCTACTTAAGTTAATATGACCAAGCCTTAGATGCGAAAGATATGTTTGGTTCATTTCCGAAGGTTCATTTCTCTTATTTGAGTTAGAAGATGAGTTATAAATTTCGATGTTTTGCTTTATGAGAGAAATTAGATTTAAAGTATACAAATTGCCAACTAATGCACCAGAACAGATAATTGTAGGACCGTTGGGCCGGCTAGAGGGGTTGGTAAATAACCTATCAATTAAAAAAAGACAACCCTTCCTCGAACTCTTTAAACTAACACTTGTAAAATGAATTAAGCAGATAAATAAAAGCATAAAAGAAATGACGAGGCACCAGATGTTTACTTGGTTACAACCGATGTGGTTGTTAATCCAAGGAAGATTAAGCTCAAAAACTCCTTCAGGCGGAGAAGCCTCTTACAGCGTTTAGGCACAGAAAATAGAAGCTTAACTACAACTAAAGCATACAAGTGTTTGGAAATAGAATGATCGTGATTGTTGAAAAGCTTCTGGACCAAGGCTATATTTATAGCCTTGGTCGGGGCGCCTGGAAGGGTTCCGGGCGCCCTAGGGGGGGATAAAATTTATCCCCCAACGGTTGGATCGAGTCAAAGCTCGATCCTGTGAAAAAGTCACTTCCGGGCGCCCCGAAGGGTTCCGGGCGCCCCGGACAGTTCCGGGCGCCCCGGAGCCAAAAGTCAACCGCCCCGGAGCCTGGTCCGGGTCTTTCTGCTCCGGCTCCGCTTGCTTGGGTGATCTCTGACATCCGGAATAGGGCTCACCCGAACCCATCTTCCGGTCTTCTCGAGCGTGCTTTCCTCCGGCTTCTCGTCCCTCGGAATTGCCACGTGTCCCTTCTCGTCCACCAGCGTACTCATCCGCAGACTTCGTCCCTCGGTCACACCCCGTGCCGACCTTCACGCTAGCTGCGTCTCTTGCTCCCCGAGCAATCTTCCGCTCCGGCTTTCGTATCTCGAAACCACCGCGCGCACTTCCTTCTCGTCCACCGGTGTACACTTCCGTAGCACCTCGTCTCTCGGACGCACCGCGTGCCATCCTTCTCGCTAGCTGCGTCTTCCGCTCGAGTACCTGTGCTCCTATGCTCCTGCACACTTAGACATCAGGTTAGAAACAACGCAGGACCTAACTTAACTTGTTGATCACACCAAAACAACCTTGGGGTTCCAACAATCTCTCCCTTTTTGGTGTGATCAACCCAAGTTAAGCTAGGGTCAAAAATATATATGAAATTAAACAATTTATTGCAATAATGTGCAACAAGATAGAAAAAATTAAATTTCAAAAAATTTTAATTTAAAATTTGTCCCTCCCCCTAGACTTATACTTTCCTTCTCCCTCTTTGATCACAATAAAATGGGGTTTAAAATTCTAAGGGTTTAAAGACTTAGAAAATTTTGAAAAGTTATCTGTTAAAATATTTCTAAGTCGACAATAGCTTTTTGAAAAGTTTCTAAGTTAAAAAAAACTTTCTAAGCCCAAAAAGACTTTTATGCAAGAAAATTTAAACATTAAAAAAAATTCTATGCATTTATTTATTTATTTAGTTCTTAATTCTATTTATCAGAAAGTTTTAAATTTCCATTTTAACTTATCATAATTTCTTAAATCAATCTTTTTCAGATTTAAAACCGCAAGTATTAAACATGTAAAAATTTGTATCATGTTAATTTCTATTTTTTGAATTTTTACTTCACAAAAATATTTGAATAGCATAAATTTTAACTTGATAAAATTTTTTGACAATATAAGAAGTTCTTTCAGAAATGTGCAAAATTCGTTCGAAAGACTATTTTGTGATTTGCAAGAATTTGACGACAAAAATTCTAACTTGCAAAAATCTTTTAACAGTCGATCTCTTAATCCGAAAAATTCTTTCGATAACCTATTTGGAAATAAATCTTTTGATAAAGTACTTAATTCGCAAGAATCTAGTTTGCAAGATTTGTTATACAAAAGTTTTTCTGAACCGAAAATCTCTTTTGATGAATCAATTTCTAATTCGAAAAAATCTTTAAGCAGCTTTTCGACTGGTTTAACCAATTGATTAGAAGATGGAGACCATACCTGACTTACCTTTTTGGCCATTGATTCTCCCCTTGTCGAGTTGCTTTCTTCTGACAACTCTCTCTCTTCATCGATGCTCATTGAAGAAGGGTTTTCTTTATCCTCGGGATGGACCTCGGCTGCTGTGGCTGTTGCAGCACTTACCTCGATTTTGGACTCTTCAGATGGCAGATCGGTGTTGTAGTCATCCTCGACTTTGGTTGGTTCTTCGTAGATCTTCAAGAACTTTTCCCAAAGTTCTTTTGCGTTTTTGTATTCGCCAACTTTACCGAGATCTTCACTTGATAGCACGCTTAGGAGATGAAATTCTGCCCGAGCATTTGCCATAGATTCATCACGTTGCTTGTAGGTCCAGAGGCGTAAATCGAGTTTCTCTCCGTTCGAGTTCTTCGGTGCTTCATAACCAGATTTTAAAATTAAAGAAATACTAGGGTCTGAGTTAAGGTATACCTCCATTTGTTTCTTTCATGAAGAAAACTCCCCCTCGAATGCTGGTGGATATTCGCTAGCTTTGGCCATCGTTTTGGTGCTTCAGACGACGGTTAGTCCTTCTGAGGCGTCTCGGCTCTGATACCACTTGTAGGACCGTTGGGCCGGCTAGAGGGGTTGGTAAATAACCTATCAATTAAAAACAGACAACCCTTCCTCGAACTCTTTAAACTAACACTTGTAAAATGAATTAAGCAGATAAATAAAAGCATAAAAGAAATGACGAGGCACCAGATGTTTACTTGGTTACAGCCGATGTGGTTGTTAATCCAAGGAAGATTAAGCTAAAAAACTCCTTCAGGCGGAGAAGCCTCTTACAGCGTTTAGGCACAGAAAACAGAAGCTTAACTACAACCAAAGCATACAAGTGTTTGGAAATAGAATGATCGTGATTGTTGAAAAGCTTCTGGACCAAGACTATATTTATAGCCTTGGTCGGGGCGCCTGGAAGGGTTCCGGGCGCCTTGGGAGGGATAAAATTTATCCCCCAACGGTTGGATCGAGTCAAAGCTCGATCCTGTGAAAAAGTCACTTCCGGGCGCCCCGAAGGGTTCCGGGTGCCTCGGACAGCTCCGGGCACCCCGGACAGTTCCGGGCGCCCCGGAGCCAAAAGTCAACCCAGTTAACTTTTGATCCGTGCTCTCTTCTCCGGTTCAACTCGCCTCTGGTCCGGGTCTTTCTGCTCCGGCTCCGCTTGCTTGGGTGATCTCTGACATCCGGAATAGGGCTCACCCGAACCCATCTTCCGGTCTTCTCGAGCGTGCTTCCCTCCGGCTTCTCGTCCCTCGGAATTGCCACGTGTCCCTTCTCGTCCACCAGCGTACTCATCCGCAGACTTCGTCCCTCGGTCACACCCCGTGCCGACCTTCGCGCTAGCTGCGTCTCTTGCTCCCCGAGCAATCTTCCGCTCCGGCTTTCGTACCTCGGAACCACCGTGCGCACTTCCTTCTTGTCCGCCGGTGTACTCTTCCGCAGCACCTCGTCCCTCGGACGCACCGCGTGCCGTCCTTCTCGCTAGTTGCGTCTTCCGCTCGAGTACCTGTGCTCCTAAGCTCCTGCACACTTAGACATCAGGTTAGAAACAACGCAGGACCTAACTTAACTTGTTGATCACACCAAAACAACCTTGGGGTTCCAACAATAATCACTTTATTTCTCTTAATAACTACATCGTTACTAAAGGAAACTGAATATCCATATAAAAACAGTTTAGAAACTGAAATTAAATTCTTTCTAAAACTGGGTACATAAAGACAATTTCTTAAAACCAAATTTCTATTTCTACTAAAAGATAAGTAGACGTCTCCTACTGCAACAGCTTCCACCTTAGTAGCATTGACCATGTAGACGGTAATCTCTCCTTCAGATAGTCGTCGGGTTTACTGGAACCCCTGCAAGGAATTGCAGACATGATCAGTGGCTCCCGTATCTACACACCAGGTGTTGGTAGATAACACCGCTAAACATGTTTCAACAACTAGAGCATGAGATATACCTTTGTTTTGGTTCCTACGAGGACAGTCCGCCTTCCAATGTCCTGACTGCTTGCAGATGAAGCACTTGCCCTTCGGCTTCTTCACTCCAGCTTTAAATCCTGTACTCTGAGATTTATTCACTTTCTTTGCTGAGCCAGCTTGTTTCTTCTTCTTCTTTCCTCTTGGTTTAGAAGTAGAACCATTTTCAGCATAGTGAATTTGAGAATTATGACGAAATAATCCTTCTACTGCTTGAAGTTCTGTCAGTAGTTCCGCTAATGAATATATCCTTTTGTTCATATTGTAATTCAGGCGGAATTGCTCAAAACTTCTAGGTAGTGTTTGGAGGATCATATCGATCTGGGTTTCCCCATCAATTTCTCCTCCAAGGATCTGTATTTCTTTTAGATAATCCATCATCTTTAAGATATGATCCCTCACAGGAGTACCCTCTTGTATGGTGGCTGTCATTATCTTTCTCATGGCTTCTTGCCTAGAAGCCCGATCCTGATGACCAAAGAGTTCCTTGAGATTGTTCATAATATCATAGGCTGTTGGTAAATCTTGATGCTGATGTTGCAATACATTTTGACATTGAAGCCAAAATGTAACACCGCGCCATCTCATCTGCTTTTACCCATTTCCTATGATATTCAATCTCCTCTTGGGTAGATTCACCAGTGAGTGCATCAGGACAAGGCTCAGTCAGTACAAACTTATAGCTTTTAGCAGTAAGAATAATGTCTAGGTTCCTTTTCAAATCTATGTAGTTAGGACCAGTAAGTCTATTCTGTTGTAGTATGATGGACAGTGGGTTGAAAGTCATCCTAAGAATCACAAATAACTTTTGGTCAGAACTCTAAATTTAGAATAATATTGATTCCTCAAACAATACTATTTTAAATTAACCAACACCTCAAAACACCGCGAATATTGTATGTCACAATAGTGTGGACGTATACAAATTCAATATTTGTAAAAGGAGGGTTTTATCCCATTAATTTTATTATCTTGTCAACCTAACTTTTTGACAAATAAAATTAATAGTTGGTATCCTTTGGTCACACAAATAATAGCAGTGACTCCGATGGGGAGGATACTATTAGATGTGCCTAAGTGTATACCATTACTTGACACTAAGTCCATTAATAAGATTGTGCCCCTTCCGATGGGGAAGATCACACGCTCTTAATTAATTTCCTATAGTCATCCTAAATGGAAGTTTGTTCTAGTGATCCACAAACAAGCTCATCTGATATGGAGGAAGGCACTCAGAGCCAACGCGCAAGCTTGTTTGCATCACTTACAAACCAGTAATGGAGACATAGGGTTAGAAAGTGATCCTACATCTTTCCAAGAAGTCAAATAATGCTCTAACCCTGAAAGGTGTATTAACGCCATGCAAGAAGAGTTAAAGTCTATGGCTGACAATGACATTTGGGAACTTATCGAATTGCTTGAAGGAAAGAAGTCCGTTGCCTGTAATTGGATATTTAAAACCAAGCGGGATTCAAGGGGTAATGTCGAAAAGTATAAGGCTCGTCTTGTTGCCAAGGGATTCACTCAGAAAGAAGACATTGATTACAATGAGACTTTCTCACCTGTGTCAATGAAAGACTCCCTGAGGGTAATCATGACACTTGTGGATCATTATGATTTGGAGCTACATCAAATGGACGTAAAGACTATATTTCTTAATAGCGACATAGAGGAGTCTATATATATGGTGCAACCAGAGAACTTTGAGTCTAACGACTCAAAGCACCTAGTATGTAGATTAAAGAAGTCCATTTATGGTTTAAAATAGACATCTCATCAGTGGTACCGAAAATTTGATCAAGCGGTTATTGTTGGTGCGGAAAGCATCAGACGATCGAACCCAAGTTTTGATAATGGCAAAGGGTTCAAAGTTAAGTCATTTTATGATCTAACAAGTTCATGGAGTTTGCAGGAAAGTCCTAAGTGGTACTTAGGCAAAAGTCCTAGCTGTGGTTAGGTAGGTGGAAAACCCTAGGGGGTGGTAACCCTAGGTCATAGGGGGTGGTAACCCTATGCGGAAAGTCTTGGCGGGTCGAGAGCTTCAGGCAAAAGTCCTAGGGGGTAACCCTAGGTGGAAAGTCCTGGTGTCGCAAACCAGGTGAAAGACTGGACTAGCCGGGAAGTGGAAGTCCAGCAGAAAGTCTGGAAGCTTCGAACGCTGAGCAAAAGTCCAGTCGATCTGGAGGATCGCACTGGCAACAGGTAAATCTCCTGAGTGAAGTAGGTGAGGATGCGTTCCCCGTAGAGGGAACAGTAAGCATCGGGTCGACCTAGGGTTTCCGGTTGGAAATCCAAAGTCAGACCTGGACAGTCCGATGGCTGTCGATTATATCACTTATGATATGTCTGTGCTAACTTTGTTTTGCAAGGTTTGTGTTTGGGACTAACACATTTTGCAGGAACAAAGAAACACATTTGACCTCAGATGAACAGTGTCCGAGGCGCCTCCATGGGGCTTGGAGGCGCCTCGGGTGCAAGCCGAAGCCAGCTGTCCAGAGGAGCTGGAGGAGCCTCGGAGGAAGCTGGAGGCGCCTTGGACCAGGCGTTGGAGGCGCCTTGGACCAGCCTTGAGGCACCTTCAAGGGGATAAGGCACGACCAGATTAGAACTGATCCACGTGTGCGACTCGGCGGCCTGGAGGCACCTCAGACAGGCTTGGAGGCGCCTCCAGCTCTGTTTAAAAGGGTGGTCGAGGCAGCATCTCAACATATTAATGCTAAAGCAATCTTTCATCGACCTACTGCCTACGTGATGACCTTGAAGTGCTATTTCAAGTTCCCGACGACCCGGAGCTCCGATATTGTTTGATTCTGTCGTCGGTATAAGTTTTATTTGATTATTGCACTTATTGTAACTTACATTTGTACAAACTCTTTGCGCGATATAGTTGTTGCCCACAGTAAGTGATCAATGATCGCGGGCCTTGGAGTAGGAGTCGCCACAGGCTCCGAACCAAGTAAACGACCTGTGTCTTCTGTGTTTGTGTGATTCTTTCTATTTATTCCGCTGATTTATTACTCGAATGATTTATGATTCTGAAACGTGAAATAGCCACGAGCGTTATTCACCCCTCCCTCTAGATCTTCTCGATCCAACAATTGGTATCAGAGCGGGGTCACGTTGATCTGGTGCAACCACTGATCGCGTAATTTTTTAGTGGTATTTTCAATTTTTATGGAGTCAATTAGAATCTAGCTTAATAGCTACATTCTAATTATTTTTTTGAATCGATTTTAGCTCGAAGCTGGTGCAACACCACTCGAGCAAGTAATCTTAATTTTATTTCCCGCACTGCTAATCCAAGACCTAGTCTTGGGGCATTTCTATTTTTCTTTGTTTTTGCATATTATCAATGGCCCAACAAGAGAGATTCAACACCGTTCATCCCCCACTCTTCACCAGAGAAGACTTCGGATATTGGAAGGGGCGAATGGAAACCTTCCTCAAAATACAGTTCGACACGTGGATGATCATCAAGACGAGATTGCAACTACTAACCGATGAAGACGGCAAGCCTACACCTTGCGAAAAATGAGAACCAACCCTAATCAAGAAGGTGGAAGTCGATGCCAGAGCAACCTGCACCCTCCAGTGCGGACTAACCAAGGAAGAGCTCAATAGAGTTGGACCATTCTCCAGCGCAAAAGAGCTATGGGAGAACCTGATCGAACTCCACGAGGGCACCTCCGACACCAAGGTGAGTAAAAGAGACCTTTTGTTTAATAAATTATATAATCTGAAAATGTAGGACAGAGAGACAGCAAGTCAACTCCACTCACGCATACAAGACATTCCCAACTCCCTCCATACGATCGGGCAAAGAGTCGAGAATCGGGACATCATAAGGTACGCACTCAACGCTTTTCCGAGGAGTACATTGTGGGCATCAATGGTAGATGCCTACAAAGTCTCCAAGGACTTATCTTCCATTAGATTAGATGAATTGTTTTCGGAATTCGAACTGCATGAATAGACTAATACACAGCCAACCGAGAAGGGTATTGCTTTGGTTGCAGGTACCAGTTGAACACGCGAACCAAGATCACGGCGAAGAACTGAACCGGAGTCGAAAGACGAACCCGACTAAGACAATGAAGATGACGAATTGACCTCCGAGCTCGTGAATCTTGTGAAGAAGCTCTACAAGAAGAAGAAAGGCTTCAACAAGAGGGACCTAAAGAAAGCAGTCCAATCCAAGGAGAGTCAACCAAGCTCTAAAGTCAAGTTCGAAGTAACTTGCTACGGGTGCAACCAGAAAGGGCACATCAAGCCCAACTGCCCAAATTAGAAGGATGCAAAGAAGCAGAGGAAAAAGAAGGTGCTGAAAGCAACATGGGACGAATCCTCAGAAGAAGATACCGATGACAAAATTGATCAAACTAGTCTACTTGCACTGATGGCCCGAGACCAGATCAATCTGTTCGAGAGCGAGAGCGAGTCGGAAGCCGAGTCCCAGCGAAGCCACGGATCCGTATCCATTTCCGAAGGGCCTGACACCGCTGTAAGTATTCCTCGGTTAAACAATTTAGTTAATTACTTATTACGCAAATTAGCTAAATCAAACCTTAAGGTCAAGTCACTTCTAAAGGAAGTAGCAGTCCTTAAAGAAGTGACCAACTCCAAAACCTTGTCTGACCCTGTTCAGACTAGAAATTCAACTCAAGTTCAAAAACTTGAGGAAAAAAATTCCAATCTGAAAACTCAGGTCAAGGATTTGAAAAATACATTAGAACGGTTCTCTTTAGGCTCCAAGAAGCTTGACCTGATTCTTGGGACACAAAGAGTCGTTTACAACAAAACTGGGCTAGGCTATAAAACTAAAAGAAAATATAGATCTTACTTGTCATTAATAAATAGACAAAATAATAAATCAGTCCAAGCATGGGTAACCCAAGTCTAACCTGGTTAATCAAGTTGGACTTGGTCAATATTGGGTCCCTAAGGATCAAATACATTACTTCGATAGATCATACCAAAGTTATGATCCAGGGGGAGCTAGAAGAAAAACAATAAACATAAAATTAAATTAAAACTCAAAGTTAAATTAAAATTTAAATAAAATCAAATTAAAATTAAATTCAGAAATTAAATTCTTACAAAATCTTAAAAATCCAAGGGAAGGCTCCAGAATAGCTGGCACCTCCAAACTTAATCCACCTGACAAGGGTAACCAAGAGTAGACTACCCGGCAAGGTAATTAAGGTTAGATTAAAAAGGGTTAGGGTTAACTTGATTCACGGTACTGGTGAAATATTGGATGATAGTACGTTGGGGAAGCTTAGTCATCGCATGTCTAGGAAGATATGGCTTCGACCTGGTGCATTTGGCTAAGTGGAACTAACCGAAGCTACCCTTTATGGATCCTAACCAGTTAGACCAAGGTTTTGTACTAAGTTCAATAAGTAGGACTATTTGGAAAACCTTGAAGCATGGTTACTTTAATGATGTCCTTGTGACTCACCATAGTCCAAAAGTTTATCCAAAGAATGTCTATTTGTTGAACCCAAAGCTAAACCCGAATCTAACACAAAGTTAAACCAAACCCTAAAATTGAACCTAATTCATCTAATAAAAATTATAGGATTACCTGATTGAAAATTTAGATCGGGTGAGATGACTAAGGAATAAAAAAAATATAAATCAAATTCGAAATTCAAATTTAAATTCAAATTCAAAATTCAAAATTAAAATTTGAATTAAAATTAAAATTCAAATCAGTTTCCTACCTTGACTCTTAAATGTTTTACTTGTTTTCAAAATCTGCTTCAGTTTAAAATTATATTTCTAAATTCTAGGCAAAATTTTATTTTCAAAATCTCAATTTTACTAGTTTTTCAAATTTGGACTTAGCCTAGGCTCTACCTTAGAAATCATGCTCCCCTAGAATTCAGCCAGAGCATCTCACAAACACCTAAGCTTACCTTGATTGTGCTTGAAAAATATAGGATGGTGTGAGATGCATAGGGTACAGCCTGGACTCAAGAATACTTATATCTGTGCATCGATATAAGTCTGGGCGTTAATATACAGTAATCAAGTCAAGTCATCCAGCCCTAGTCAAATCTAACTGGATCTATTGACTTAACTTTACTAACCAAGTGAAAGTTGTTGTCCTCTAGGCAATCAGCTAGTAGCTAGATGGTTAGAATTGTGGCCAAGAAATTAAGTATTTAATTTTTTTTAAAGGTTACTCAATTTGAACATTAGGGCTCTGATACCTTTCTAAAAGAACCTAATTAACTTGCAATCAATTTAACTCAACTCATGCTTGGACTTTCAGATTTAAACTTACTGCTCCTCCTCGGCCATTAAGTATTTTGGAATTCATTATTCGTTTAAATATTTTTTTACCTTTTTAAAACTTTTGAAAATTTAATGAAGTTTTTCCTTTTCTTTCCAAAGTTATGATTCAAAAAGCTTGCACCAAATTAAGAAAATATTTTCCAACAAAGCTTTTCGAATCTATCTAACAAAGTTTGAAAATTTTTCTAAAGATTTCAATTACGTTATTTTTCAAAATACACTTGTTACTTAGTTGAAAGAAATATTCTCTCTTTGGACATTTAGCTAAGAGGTCTACAATGAAAATTAATTATAAAAAGCTAATTGTTGAAAAATTCTTTAAAATTAAGAAAATCCTTAAGTTTAATGATAAATCTTTAAATAAAATCTTTAAAAGCTTAAGTTTTCAATATTTTGGCTAAACATAGTTGTTCTATACTTGAACTATTTTTACTTAGCAAATTTTTTTTTGAATGTTTTGAACTTAAACATAGTTTACTTAACTCAGATGTTTTGAATGTTACTTTTTGGACTTCAACATTTTTTTACTAAGTTTTTCCTACAAAGTTTTTTGATATATGGTAAAGGGGGAGAGTAGGACAAAAAAAAAATCAAATTAAGGATAAGAGTTAAAAAAATTCAAATTAAGGAAAAGAGTTCTCTTATTAAGGGGGAGCCTTAACCTTGAGAATATTTAATTTGCCTTAACTTTTATAAAGTTTAAAATGTCTTTAGCTTGTACTTAACATGTTACTTAAGTATGCTTTCCTTTGTGCTTAAACTTCTCATTAAAAAGCATGCTTATGTTTATTTATGCATTTTATTTTACTTAACTTTGAATTTGAGTTGCCATAATAAAAAAGTGGGAGATTGTTAGTGTGGAAAGCATCAGACGATCGAACCCAAGTTTTGATAATGGCAAAGGATTCAAAGTTAAGTCGTTTTGTGATCTAACAAGTTCATGGAGCTTGCAGGAAAGTCTTAAGTGGTACTTAGGCAAAAGTCCTAGCTGCGGTTAGGCAGGTGGAAAACCCTAGGGGGTGGTAACCCTAGGTCATAGGGGGTGGTAATGTTGGATCGAAAGTGCTAGATGGGGGGGTGAATAGTGCTCGTGGCTTTCACTATTTTTGAATTCGTAAATCGTACGAGTTTAAGCAGCGGAATAAAGAAAAGGGGAACAAAACAATACACAAGGACACGAGGAGTTACCTAGTTCGGAGCCTGTGGCGACTCCTTCCCCAAGGCTCGCGATCGTTGATCACTTATTGTGGGCAACAACTATATCGTGCAAAAGTTTGTACAAATGTAAGTTACAATAAGTGCAATAATTAAAGAAAACTTATACCGACGATAGAATCTTAAAGTAGCGGAGCTCCAGGTCGTCGGAAACTTGTAGCAGCACTTCAGGGTGTTTTTGAGGCAGCGCGTTGTAGCTTAATCACTTAGAAATTGTTGTTCTGAGCCTCTGCCTCGACCCTCCTTATAAACAGTGCTGGAGGCACCTCCAAGCCTGTCCGACGCGCCTCCAGGCCGCCGAGTCGCACGCGTGGATCAGCTCTGATTTGGTCGCACCTTATCCCATTGAAGGCACCTCCAAGCTGCTCCAAGGTGCCTCCAACGCCTGGTCCAAGGCACCTCCAGCTTCCTCCGAGGCGCCTCCAACTTCTCTGGACAGTTGGCTTCGGCTAGCACCCGAGGCACCTCCAAGCCCCATGGAGGCGCCTCAGACACTGTTCATCTGAGGCTAAGTGTGCTTCTTTATTCCTGCAAAATGTGTTAGTCCCAAACACAAACCCTGCAAAACAAAGTTAACACAAAAATAATATGATAGATATAATTGACAGTCATCGGACTGTCCGGGTTTGACTTCGGATTTCCAACCGGAAACCCTAAGTCGACCTGACACCTACTGTTCCCTCTACGGGGAATGCACCCTCACCTACTCCACTCAGGAGATTTACCTGTTACCAGTGTGATCCTCCAGATCGACTGGACTTTTGCTTAGCATTCGAAGCTTCCGGACTTTCTGCTGGACTTCCGCTTCCCAGCTAGTCCAGTCTTTCACCTGGTTCACGACACCAGGACTTTCCACCTAGGGTTACCCCCCCCCCTAGGACTTTTGCCTGAAGCTCTCGACCCGCCAAGACTTTCCGCATAGGGTTACCACCCCCTATGACCTAGGGTTACCACACCCTAGGATTTTCCACTTGCCTAACCGCAGCTAGGACTTTCCTGAAACACTCAATTAAGTGCGTTAGATCACAAAACAACTTAACTTTGAATTCCTTTGTCATTATCAAAATAACGGTCGATCGTCGGATGCTTCCCGCACCAATAATCTCCCCCTTTTTGATTATGGCAACTGAAATTCAAAGCTAAGTAAAATAGATGCATAAAGTTTAAGTAAGCAAGCTTAATAAATTTTAAATGTCGGCATGGTTAAACTAAAACTTAAACTTTGTCAGGCTCTCCCTTAATAAAGGCTTTAAATTTTTCTTTTGAATTTCCCTACTCTCCCCCTTTGCCATTTATCAAAAAAAATAAGCATGTTTGAAAAAAATCTTAACTTTTCACTAAGATTTTAGGAAAAAGATAAGAGGAAAAAAAGACTAAGAAAGGATTCCTTAAATTACTTTGTTTTAAAAGCAATATTTCTTGTAAATCAAATTCGCTAAGTAAAATAATTTGAGCTCGAAGTTGGTTTTCTAAAACTTTATCAATTAATTTTGCTAGAGAAAGATTTTTCTTTGTAACATAGTAAAAACTATAGTTTCAAACATTTTCTTTTAAAAATTCCTTAGGACACTTAGCTTTTTATAATTCATTCTAAACTTTAGCCAAAGTCTAAAGATCAATTTTTCTTTCAACTGAGTTTAAAAGGCTAATAAAAAGTTGACTTTGAAATATAACTTTAGCCAATTTTGAAGCCTAGTTGAATTCTTTGAAAAACATGTTTTAGAATTTGAAAAGCATCTTGGAATAATTTGAAGTTCTTAGCTAAATTGTGAAAATCTGTTAGAAAGTACTTAGCTAAATTTTCAACAATTATTAAGGGAGAGATTTGAAAGACTTAGCTAAATTTTCAATAGTTATTAAGGGAGAGATTTGAAAGACTTAGCTAAATTTGAAAAATGCTTTGTTGGCAATTATTAATTTCAAAAATACTTTTAAGAACGGCTAAGGCTAAAAAGAACAAAATGATTTTTGAAGGGAAATTTTTGGAAGTAATAAGCTAAATTTTGCAAAAACTTAGCTAAATTTGAGGGGATTTTTCTTTTAGACGAATAGTCAATTTAAAACTTTTTGAAGGCAAAAGAGGAGCTTAAAGCCTTAATGTCCAAGCATGAGTTGAGTTAGATTGATTTTAAATTAGCTAATTTCCTTAAGTAAGGTATCCGAGCCCTGATGTTCAAGCCAGAGTGAACTCAAAAATTTAAAAGTCAAGCACTTAGGTTCGCGGCCACATGTCTAACCATTTAGCTACTAGCTGATTACCTAGAGGGCAACAACTTTCACTTGGTTAGTCAAGTTAAGTTAATAGATCAAGCTAGATTGTACTAGGGCTGGATGACTTGACTTGATTACTGCTAATTAGGTGTTTAACCCCCAGACTCATATTGATGCACAGATATAAGCATTTTTTAGTCCAGGCTATGCCCTATGCATCTCACACCATTCTATGTTTTTCAAGCACAATCAAGGTAATCCTAGGTGTTTGTGAGATGCTCTGGTTGAATTCTAGGGGAACATGATTTCTAAGGTAGAGCATAGGCTAAGTCCAAATTTGAAAAACTAGTAAAATTGGAATTTTAAAAACAAAAAATTTTGCCTAGAATTTAGAAATATTATTTTGAAAACAAGTAATACATTGAAAAGTGAAGGTAGGAAACTGATTTGAAAATCAATAACTATTCTACCCAACACATTCCTATTTACCTTCTAAGTGCACTGAACTCAAGTTCAGGTAAGGGTTTTGTGAAAATGTTAGCTAGGTTTGATTTGGACTCAACATAGCTGAGTACAATTTCACCCTAAGCTACATGATCCCTTACAAAATGGTGTTTTACTTCTATGTGTTTGGTCCTAGAGTGGTGAATTGAATTTTTGGTTAAATTAATTGAACTCACATTATCAATTAAAATTTTTGTATTTTTGTATTCTAGCTGATAGTTTTACTGTATGCATCATCCATAAAAGTTGGGAAGCACATTCTCTTAGGGCTATGTATTCAGCTTCAGTAGTGGATAGAGCAACACAGTGTTCCTTTCTGCTTGACCAACTTACTAGGCACTGACCTAGAATTTGGCAACTACCACTTGTGCTTTTTCTATCTAATTTGCACCCGGCATAGTTTGAATCAGAATAGCCAAAAAGATCAAGGGTGCAAGTTCTACGGTACCAAAGTCCCACATTTAGGGTGCCCTTAATGTACCTAAGTATCCTTTTAACATATATTAGGTGTGATTCTTTTGCACATGATTAGTATCTTGCGCACATACCTACTACAAATAAAATATCGGGTCGACTTGCAGTTAGGTAGAGTAGGCTACCTATTATACTTCTATAGTATTTTGGGTCTATTGGTTTTCCTTCTGGGTCAGAATCAATGTTGCTATTTGTTGCCATTGGAGTGTTTATAATTTTTAAGTTTTCCATGCCGAATTTTTTAATTAGTTCTTTAGCATATTTGGTTTGATAAATATAGATTCCATCTTTGGTTTGTTTAATTTGTAAGCCTAAGAAAAAATTGAGTTCCCCCACCAAACTCATCTCAAATTCGTTTTCCATTAAATTAACAAATTCTTTTAAAAGTTTAGTGTTGGTTGAGCAAAAAATTATGTCGTCGATATAGATTTGGGCAATAAAAATATCTTTTTCTATGGTTTTGACAAATAGGGTCTGATCTATTTGTTGGTTGCTACTCGAAAAACCTAGAGGTTCCAGTGTATAAAAATTTTGTACAAAGGTCTGAACCTTTTCCTAGCTACCATGTGTTCTTTTAAATTAAATTTTGGATCGCCTGCGGAACTTAACACGTTTGATCCAAAACTTAATCTATTTGTTCTTTTAGGTTTTGACTTGGATCTCCTGCGGAACTTAACACGTTTGATCCAAATCACCTAAGTTATTAATTCCATTAAATATTAATTTCCAAAATTGATTCCCAGTACTGACGTGGCGAGGCACATGGCCTTCTTGGATATGGGAGCAACCACCACCGACTAGACAAAACTTTTTAAGGAAAGCTAATATTTAATTTCCTAAAATAACTTTAGGTCAACCGAAAAGAACAATCAAATCACAAGGAAAATAAAAACAAAAGAACACTATATCGAAAACAAATTCGAAACACTAGAATCGTATGCCTCTTGTATTTAGTATTATTTCCAAAAATAACTAGTATGATGCGGAAAGAAAAATTACTAGTTATACCTTTTAGAAAGACCTCTTGATCTTCTACCGTATTCCTCTTCTAACCTCGGACGTTGTGTGGGCAACGATCTTCCAAGATGAGAACCACCTAGGCACCTTCTTCCTTCTTCCTTCAAGTTTCGGCCAAGCACAAGAACTTCCAAAGGATGAAGAATTTTCCACCAACCAAGCTCCAAGAGATGCATGCTTTCTCTCCTTCTTCTCCTTCCTTGATCCGGCCACATCCTCCAAGCTCCAAGAGATGATAGATTTCGGCCACAACAAGAGGAGAGAAGAGAAAGGGAAGGGCCTACCACCACACCAAGGAAAAGAGGGAGAAAAATAGAATAGAATCCTTTTTCTTGAAGCCTCCTCTACCCCTCTTTTATAATCCTTGGTCTTGGCAAATAAGGAAAATTTAATAAAAACTTCCTTAATTCTTTTGCCATTGAAAAGAAAAATTTATTTAATTAAAACAATTTTCTCTTTTCAAATTACAATGGCCGGCCATAACAAATAATATCTCCAAGCAAATAAAATTTTAAACACCAATTAAAACTTCCTTATTTGCTTCTAGAAATTTATAAAAATTTCTCCAATAATTTTATCCCTTCATGATTGGTTTATAAAAAGGAAATTTAATAAATTAAAATATTTCTTTTAAATATGTGGATAAAAAGAAAGTTATCTCTATAAATTAAAATCTCTTTTAATCTACAAATAAGGAAAGATATCAAATCTTTTCTTAATCTTTTGTAGAAACTTATAAAAGAGAATATTTAATTTTAAACTCTCTTTTAAATCATGAACATGGTTAAAAAGGAAAGTTTTCTTAAAATTTAAAATCCTCCTTTAATCAACAAATAAGGAAAGATTTCAAATTTTAAACTCTCTTTTAAACATGTAGATGATTTACAAATAAGGAAAGTTTTTACCAAAAATTAAAACCATCCTTTTAAACTACAAATAAGGAAAGAGATTAATCTCTTCTCTTAATCTTTTGTAAAAAGCTATAAAAGGAAATTTTTAATTTTTAAACTCTCTTTTAAAATCATGATATCCACATAAGAAATAATTTTAATAAAAATCCTGTTTAATATTCTAGTGGCCGGCCACCTAAGCTTGGGACCCAAGCTTTGGCCGGCCACCTACATGGCTCATCCACTTGGTCTTGGCCGGCCCTAGCTTGGGTTCCAAGCTAGCTTGGTCGGCCCCATTGGATGGGTAAGTAGGTGGGTATGCGGTGGGTATAAATCTCTATATACTAGAGGTTACGATAGGGACCGAGAGGAGGAATTGGTTTTGGTCTCTCGATAAAATTAAGCATCCCGTGCTCGCCCCGAACACACAACTTAATTTTATCAATAATAATTCATTCCACTAGAGAACTATTATTGAACTACCGCACCAATCCCAAATTACATTTTGGGCTCCTTCTTATCATGAGTGTGTTAGTCTCCCTGTGTTTAAGATAACAAATGTCCACTAATTAAGTAAGTTACTGACAACTCACTTAATTAATATCTAGCTCCAAGAGTAGTACCACTCAACTTCATCGTCATGTCGGACTAAGTCCACCTGCAGGGTTTAACATGACAATCCTTATGAGCTCCTCTTGGGGACATTCTCAACCTAGATTACTAGGACACAGTTTCCTTCTATAATCAACAACACACACTATAAGTGATATCATTTCCCAACTTATCGGGCTTATTGATTCATCGAACTAAATCTCACCCATTGATAAATTAAAGAAATAAATATCAAATATATGTGCTTGTTATTATATTAGGATTAAGAGCACACACTTCCATAATAACTGAGGTCTGTGTTCCTTTATAAAGTTAGTATAAAAGAAACAACCTCTAATGGTCCTACTCAATACACTCTTAGTGTACTAGTGTAATTATATAGTTAAGATAAACTAACACCTAATTACACTACGACCTTCCAATGGTTTGTTCCTTTCCATCATGGTCGTGAGCTACTGTTTATAATTTATAAGGTACTGATAACATGATCTTCTGTGTGTGACACCACACACCATGTTATCTACAATATAAATTAATTGAACAACTACATTTATCACAAATGTAGACATTTGACCAATGTGATTCTTATTTCTAGATAAATATTTTATACCAAAAGCTAGGCTTTTAGTATACATTCTAACACTATTTGACCTTGGTTAAAGCCCTTGGATATTAGGTAATTAGATAATCGTTCATACCATGCCCTAGGTGCTTGTTTTAGTCCATATAAAGTCTTTTTTAGTCTAAATACATGGTTTGGATGATTTAAGTCTTCAAAACCTGGGGGTTGACCTACATGTACTTCTTCCTTAATAACCCCATTCAAAAAGGCTGACTTGACATCCATTTGGCATAATCTAAATCCTTTATGTGCTGCATAAGCCAGCAGCATCCTAATGGATTCGAGTCTAGCTACTGGTGCATAGGTTTCGTCATAATCTAAACCTTCAACCTGATTGAAACCTTTGGCTACTAGTCTGGCTTTGTTTCTAACTATTTCACCTGATCATCTAATTTGTTCCTAAATACCCATTTGGTGTCAATTATGGACTTATCTACGGGTTTAGGTACAATTTCCCAGACTTGGTTTCTATCAAATTGGGCTAACTCTTCCTGCATAGCAATGATCCAATCTGGGTCAGGTAGGGCTTCCTCTATAGTCTTAGGCTCAATTTTAGAAATAAGGGCAATCTGGCTCAAGTTTCTATAAGAAGACCTAGTTCTCACTCCTAGGTTTGGATCACCCAAAATTTGGTTAGGTGGGTGAGTAGTACTTATTCTTATTGGTCTTATATTTGTGTTAGGAGTTAGTTCCTCTGGTTTACTAATGTTAGGTTGAATTTCATCATCTTCTGTAATTTTTGGATTGATGTCAACGTTTTCATTTATATTAGGTAGGTTATTGTCTTCATCAAAGATTACATTAGTTGTTTCTTCAACTTTTAAAGTATTTTGGTTATATACACTAAAGGTCCTACTAGTTGAGGAGTATCCTAAAAAGATTCCTTGGTTTGATTTGGGTGTAAATTTTCTTAAGTAATCTTTAGTGTTTAAAATATGAACTTTACATCCAAATACTTTTAAATAGTTTAAGTTGGGAATTTTATTATAATATATTTCATAAGGGGTTTTATTGTGAAGTTGTTAATTAGAATTCGATTTTGAATGTAGTTTGTCGTATTTATTACTTCAGCCCAAAATTGATGATTTAAGTTATACTCGCTTAACATAGTTCTAGCAGCCTCTTGTAGGGTTCTATTTTTCTGTTCCACTAGATCGTTCTGTTGAGGGGTTCTAGGGCATGAAAATTTATGTTTGTATCCATTAATCTTACAATGGTAAACTTTTGATTTTCAAATTCACCTCAATGATCACTTCTTATTCTTTTAATTTTGGTGTCTTTTTCATTTTCTATTAACTTGCATAAATTATTAAAAATTTCAAAGGTTTCATCCTTCGTCTTTAGAAATTTTACCTAAGTGAATCTAGAGTAATCATCAATTATGACTAAGCAGTACTGGTTCTTACTTAGTGATTTGGCTCCACGTGAATTAAATAGGTCTAAATGTAGGAGCTCAAGTAAGGAATCAGTTCTATCTAGGTTGGTTGACTTGTGGGTTGATTTGGTTTGCTTACCTTGTTGGCAAGCTTGACAAACTGTATTTTCTAGGTTTCTTAATTTGGGTAGCCCTCTAACTAAGTCATTTTGACTGATTTTTGAAATGAGTTTGACATGAGTGTGACCCAGTCTTCTGTGCGACAGGGTGATTTCCTCTTGTCGTGTCAAGAGACATTTTATTGATGATTTGGGTAGATCAATTATGTAGATGTTATTTTTCCTAAATCCCTTAAGTATGACGTCGAGGTTATCAGTATTTTTAACTAAACACCTAGATGTATTAAAAATAACTAGGTAGCCACTATCACACAATTGACTTATACTTAGTAAATTAAAGTTAAAATTTTCAATTAACAAAACATTTCGAAGAATGAAATCAGAACTAAGTTCGATATTACCTTTTCCGATTACCTTAAGTTTACCGTCGTTGCCGAATGCAACTGATCCTAGGTTCTTGTATTTGAGCTTAGTGAACTTCAATCTATCTCCAGTCATATGTCTGGAGCATCCACTATCCAACATCCATTGATCCAATTCCTACACATAAGGTATTTGAATTCGATTCATTTCGATGGATCAACAGATAGTTTGATTGACATAAGCTCTCTAATTCTCCATCTTACTAATTCTATATTAACAATCAGTTATGCCTTTGAGTGATTGTTAGATAGTTGATTTTACTTAAGTGAAAAATATTTTAAGTTAATTAAATTTTTGAAAAATATTTTAAGTTAATTAAATTTTTGAAAAATATTTAAGTTAATTTAATTTTGAAAAATATTTTAATTTTTGAAAAAATATTTAAGTGAATTTAATTTTTGAAAACTATTTAAGTTAATTTAATTTTTGAAAGCTATTTAAGTTAATTTAATTTTTGAAAACTATTTAAGTTAATTTAATTTTCAAATTCAAATTGACTTTAATTTATGTTCCTTAGTCATCTCACCCGATCTAAATTTTCAATCAGGGAATCCTATAATTTTTGTGAGATGATTTATGGTTTAATTATAAGGTTTGGTTTTAACCTTGTGTTAGATTCAGGTTTAGCTTTGGGTTCAACAAATAGACATTCTTTGAATAAACTTCTGGGCTATGGTGAGTCACAAGGACATTATTAAAGTAACCATGCCTTCGAGGTTTTCCAAATAGTCCTACCCATTGAACTTAGTACTAAACCTTGGTCTAACTGGTTAGGATTCATAAAGGGTAGCTTCGGTCAGTTCCACTTAGCCAAATGCACCAGGTCGAAGCCATATCTTCCTAGACATGCGATGACTAAGCTTCCCCAACGTACTATCATCCAATACTTCACCAGTACTGTGAGTCAAGTTAAACCTAACCTAGTTTAATCTAACCTTAATTACCCTGCCGGGTAGTCTACTCTTGATTACCCTTGTCGGGTGGATTAAGTTTGGAGGTGTCAGCTATTCTGGAGCCTTCCCTTAGATTTTTAAGATTTTGTTTGAATTTGATCTTAATTTGAATTTAATTTAATTTCAATTTTAATTTGATTTGATTTAATTTGAATTTTAATTTAAGTTTATTTTTAATTTAGTTTTATTTTTATTGTTTTTCTTCTAGCTCCCCCTGGATCATAGCCTCGATATGGTCTATCGAGGTAATGTATTTGATCCTTAGGGACCCAATATTGACCAAGTCCAACTTGATTAACTAGGTTGGACTTAGGTACTCATGCTTGGACTGATTTATTATTTTGTCTATTTACTAAGGACAGGTAAGATCTATATTTTCTTTTAGTTTTATAGCCTAGCCCAGTTTTGTTGTAAACGGCTCTTTGTGTCCCAAGAATCAGGTCAAGCTTCTTGGAGCCCAAAGAGAACCGTTCTAATGTATTTTTCAAATCCTTGACCTGAGTTTTCAGACTGGAATTTTCTTCCTCAAGTTTTTGAACTCGAGTTGAACTTCCAGTCTGAACTGGGTCAGGCAAGGTCTTGGGGTTAGTCACTTCTTTAAGGACTGCTATTTCCTTTAGAAGTGACTTGACCTTTAGGTTTGACTTAGCTAATTTGTGTAATAAGTAATTAACTAAATTGTTAAGTCGAGGAACACTTACAGCTGGGTTAGGCCCTTCGGAAACGGATACGGATCCGTGGCTTCGCTCGGACTCGGCTTCTGACTCGCTCTCGCTCTCGGACAGTTCAATCTGGTCCCGGGACATCAGCGCAAGTAGACTCGTCTGATCGAGTTCATCGTCGGTGTCTTCTTCTGAGGATTCTTCCCAAGTCACTTTCAGCACCTTCCTTTTCCTCTGCTTCTTTGCATCCTTCTGATTTGGGCAGTTGACCTTGATGTGCCCTTTCTGGTTGCATTCGTAGCAGATCGCCTCGAACTTGACTCTTGAGTTGGGTTGACCCTCCTTGGATTGTACTGCTTTATTTATGTCTCTCTTGTTGAAGCCCTTCTTCTTCTTGTAGAGTTTCTTTACAAGATTTACTAGTTCGGTTGTCAATTCATCGTCTTCATCGTTTGAGTCAGGTTCGACTTCTGATTCCGGTTCAGTTCTTCGCCGTGATTTTGGTTAGCGTGTTCGACTACTACCTGCAACCAAAGCAACCCCCTTTTCGGTTGGTTGTGTATTAGTCTGTTCATGCAATTCAAACTCACAAAATAACTCATCAAATTTTATAGAAGATAGATCCTTGGAGACTTTGTAGGCATCTACCATTGATGCCCACAATGTACTCCTTGGAAACGAGTTTAGTGCGTACCTTATGATGTCTCGATTCTCGACTTTCTGCCCGATTGAATGGAGGGAGTTGAGAACGTCTTGTATGCGCGCGTGGAGTTGACTTGCCATCTCTCCTTCCTGCATTTTTAGATTATATAGTTTATTGAATAGAAGATCTCTTTTACTAACCTTGGTGTCGGAGGTGCCCTCGGGGAGTTCGATCAGCTTCTCCAAAAGCTCTTTTGCACTAGAGAACGGTCCAACTCTATTAAGCTCCTCCTTGGTCAGTCCGCACTGGAGGTTGCAAGTAGCTCTAGCATCAACTTCCACCTTTTTGATTAGGGTCGGTTTCCATTTTCGCAGGGTGTCGGTTTGCTGTCTTCGTCGGTTGGCAGTTGTACTCCAGTCTTGATAATCATCCAGGTATCAACTGGATCTTCAGGTAAGTTTCCATTCGTCCCTTCCAGTACCCGAAGTCTTCTCCGGAGAAGAGCGGGGGGCGAACGGTGCTAAAACCCTCTTGTTGGGCCATTTGTTAAATATGCAAAACAAAAATAGCAGAAATGTTCCAAGACTATGTCTTGGATTAGCAGTGAGGGAAATAAAGTTAAGAAATAACGAACTCGAGTGGTGTTGCATCACCCTCGAGCTAAAACCGATTCGAAAAAAAAATAATTAGAATAGAGCTATTAAGCTAATTCTAATTGACTCCGTAAAACTGAAAATACCACGAAAAATTACGTGATTGGTGGTTGCACCAGATCAATGCAACCCCGCTCTAATACCAATTGTTGGATCGAAAGCGCTAGAGGGGGGGGTGAATAGCACTCGTGGCTTTCACTATTTTTGAATTCGTAAATCGTACGAGTTTAAGCAGCGGAATAAAGAAAAGGGGAACAAAACAATACACAAGGACACGAGGAGTTACTTGGTTCGAAGCCTGTGGCGACTCCTACTCCAAGGCCCGCGATCGTTGATTGCTTACTGTGGGCAACAACTATATCGCGCAAAAGTTTGTACAAATGTAAGTTACAATAAGTGCAATAATTAAAGAAAACTTATATCGACGACAGAATCTTAAAGTAGCGGAGCTCCAGGTCGTCAGAAACTTGTAGCAGCACTTCAGGGTGTTTTTGAGGCAGCGCGTTGTAGCTTGATCACTTAGAAATTGTTGTTCTGAGCCTCTGCCTCGACCCCCCTTATAAACAGTGCTAGAGGCGCCTCCAAGCTTGTCCGAGGCCCCTCCAGGCCACCGAGTCGAACGCGTGGATCAACTCTGATCTGGTCGCACCTTATCCCATTCACTTCAAGAAAAATCCTCATAGACATCGGTGGAACAACAACGATTTTAAGCAAAAACCGATGTCTTTGAGTATTTTACACTAGTTTTTCCAAAAACCGATGTCTATGAGCGCAGATTTTCGCTCATAGACATCGGGTTTTTAAGCGATGTCTATGAGCGCCTTTTTTCGTTAATAGACATCGATTTTAACAGCGGTTTTTAAAATCCGGTGTCTATGAACCAAAATTCTCGCCGACTTTCTTAGCGCGCTTTCTTTTGGGCTTCTCCTCGCCCACCATAAATCGAAACCCTAATCCTCAGGCGCCGATCCCGCTCCTCAGGCGCTTTCTTTTGCCTCTCGCTCCTCAGGCGTCGATCCCAGCTCCCCCCGCCAACTGCACTCCTCCCTAGCCCCCGGTGCCTTCCCCAAATCGAGTCCCTCCCGCTCTTCCGCGATGTGCCCATACTCGAGCGCCAGGCGCTCTTTCTCCGCAAACTCCGGATCTGCTCTGTGCTCTTCAACTTCCCTGATACGCTCAAGTCAGCCAGCGAGAAGGAGGTGAAGCGGCAGACGCTGTCGGAGCTCGTCGAATTCGTGCAATCTGGTTCCGGCCGGCTCAACGAGCAGGTACAGGAAGAGCTCGTCCGTACTGTGGATGTCAATATCTTCTGCAGTCTCCCTCCGGCTTCCCATGAAAACACCGGCGTCGAGCCCACCGACCCGGAGGAGGAGGACCCCTACAGGTGGGTGCGCCGAGACGAGTGCTTATTTTTTTTTCATTTTGTTTGTTGGGCGTACAATTTGAAGGCGACAGAGAGCGTCCTCCCTCACACGTTGTCGTTGCCTTCTCTTCCCGTAGTGCGCTGCTGCTGCTGCTACTATTTTTGAGCTTTTTGCCTGACTACTTGCATTGTTTTCACTCCCTGCATCGTTGGATTTTGAACTTCTTGAACTTGTCTTCGGATTCAACCTCAGATTCTGGGTTGCTTTGCTTCAAGATCACGGTTTTAGATCCCATACCTTGTGAAGAAGGGTCAAAAGTCCCTTTCTTTTTTTCTTTGTCCTTCTCTCTTTCCTTCTGATTTGGGTATCCGACTGTGTCTTCGATCTGTTGTATGTGAGAAGCTCGTGAGTAATGTAGCACATTAGGAATATTACATCACATCTGCTTGTTCTATCCCATGCATAGCTTTGTCGTCTTTCTTCTTTCTTCTTTCTTCTTTCTTCTTTCTCCTTGCGAGTTAGTATTTCTTGACCCTCTTTCTTCCCTAAACCTCTTCAATAGACCTCTTTCTTCCCACGAGGTTCAGATTGTCGCAGGTCCTTGGGAGTGTTTGGCAAGCTAACTTACAGCCACTGCATGAAGGAGTGCTGCAACGATGAGAGATGATGATCCAAAGAAAAGCAAGGTTTTTTTTTTTTGCAAGAAAAGCAAGGTTTTTTTTTTGCAGGAACAAAGAAGCACATTTGACCTCGGATGAACAGTGTCCGAGGTGCCTCCATGGGGCTTGGAGGCGCCTCGGGTGCAAGCCGAAGCCAGCTGTCTAGAGGAGCTGGAGGCGCCTCGGAAGAAGCTAGAGGAGCCTTGGACCAGGCGTTGGAGGAGCCTTGGACCAGCCTTGAGGCTCCTTCAAGAGGATAAGGCGCGACTAGATCAGAACTGATCCATGCGTGCGACCTAGCGGCCTGGAGGCGCCTCGAACAAGCTTGGAGGCGCCTCGAACAAGCTTGGAGGCGCCTCCAGCACTGTTTAAAAGGGTGGTTGAGGCAGCATCTTAACATATTAATGCTAAAGCAATCTTTCATCGACCAATTGCCTACGTGATGACCTTGAAGTACTATTTCAAGTTCCCGATGACCCGGAGCTCCCATATTGTTTGATTCTGTCGTCGGTATAAGTTTTCTTTAATTATTGCACTTACTGTAACTTACATTTGTACAAACTCTTTGCGCGATATAGTTTTTGCCCATAGTTAGCGATCAACGATCGCGGACCTTGGAGTAGGAGTCGCCAAAGGTTCCGAACCAAGTAAACGACCTGTGTCTTCTGTGTTTGTGTGATTCTTTCTATTTATTTCGCCGCTTTATTACTCGAACGATTTATGATTCCGAAACGCGAAATAGCCACGAGCGTTATTCACCCCCCCCCCCCCTCTAGCGCTTCTTGATCCAACAGTTATCTTATTTAGATTTAAAGAGAACCCCGTTGATCAGTACATATATGTCAAGTTCAGTGGGAGCAAGTTTGTTATACTTGTTTTGTATATGGACTATATATTGCTTGCGAACAATAATAAGGGTATGCTGCATCAAACCAAGTCATTTTTATCTGATAATTTTGAAATGAAAGATCTTAGTGAAGCATCCTTTGTTTTAGGCATACAGATCTATCGTGATCGTTCAAGAGACATTCTTGGACTTTCACAACATGCCTATATTAAAAAAGTGCTTCTAAGGTATGGTATGCATAACTGTACACCCGGTGACACACCTGTCTCAAGAGGTGACAAGTTCAGCTTGCAGTAGTGTCCACGGCTTGAACTTGAAATAAAGGAGATGGAGCAATTCTCATATGCTTCAGCAGTGGGAAGTCTCATGTACGCACTAGTTTGTACTCGACCAGATATAGCATTTATAGTTGGGATGTTAGGCAGATATATTAGTAACCCAGGACTATCACACTAGAAAATAGTAAAGATAGTGATGTGATATTTACAAAGAACTAAAGGACATATGCTCATGTATCGGAGATCAGATCATTTGGAGGTGATTGGATATTCAGACTTCGATTTTGTTGGATGCTTAGATAACAGAAGATCTATTTCAGACTATATTTTCAGGCTTGTTGGAGGGGCTATATCTTAGAAGATCGTCAAACAGACGCTAGTAGCCACTTATACTATGAAGGCAGAGTTGGTAGTATGCTATGAAGCATCCAATCACGGGATTTGGCTGCAGAACTTCATCACAACATTACAAATTGTTGATGACATTGAATGGCCACTGAGGATCTACTGTGATAATAAAGCCGTAGAACTTTATGCCAAGAACAACCGCAGTTCGTCGAAATCTAAACACATCGACATCAAGTTTCTAGCGGTTAAAAAAAAGAGTTCAGAGTTGTCAGATTATGGTAGAGCACATCAGAACAGATTCCATGTTGGTTGATCCACTCACCAAAGGCTTTGTGCCTAAGGTGTTTCATGTGCATGTTGTGGATATTGGAGTTCTGGAAGAAGAACTCATCTAGTAGGAGTCTGTATTTATTTTTATTGCTTTATGTTGATTAATAAAGATAAACATTTATTTTGATTATTGTACGTACTTAAAGTTCAAAATATTAATGGGAATTTATATGCTTGTTTGACACTCTGACTATGATATCATCATTTACTACTGTTGTTTAGCATTTCGTGTTTATAAATATAATATAGATTCCTTTTGGAATCATACAGTTTGGATCATGATTTGCTATTACAGTTTAGAATAAAATATTTTGCAAATATGATCTGACCTCTTTTGAGGTCATCTTTGGACCAATTAGAAATTGACATGTATTGATCACATTTCATGTAATTTATACTCTACACATCTACATCTTGATATATGTCATTAATAATATTGGTATTGTGATTACTGTTGGGGCTTGTTACGATCATATATAATAGCTATGAACTCTTTAGTTCTATACCAATGAAGTTAATGGCCCAGATTATTTATAGGGATTTTTTCTACCAATAAAGTTTGATATCAACTAAAGTTTTACTTGTATTTCACATACAACTCACATATAGCCCAAGTGGGAGATTGTTGATATAATTATCTCTATTAGGTGGACTTATTTGTAAGTTGCACACGTGAATACGATCCGAACCCTTTAAAGTGATACAACTTATGTCTAGTGGGTTTCGGGTAATTGGATGTGGATCTCATATGTGAAGAACATATAGTCCTGCATCTATTATCATCTTTTTGCTGATAATAGATGTTCAGTATATATATGGACTTATAGTCTCACATCTATGATTATTTATGGGTTGATAATAGATGTTCACTATATAATGGGTTGGTCCCCGAAGATTAGGGTAATTTCTCTAACTCTGAGACGTCTCTTCATTCCCCATTGACGAAGAGAATTTGGAGCCGTCAACCCTAACTCCTCCGGAAGGCCAACCTTCTTCTCCTTATTCTTCTTCCGCAGGATTGTTGGATCGACGAGCCCTACAGGAAGAACAATGGCAATGCCGCTGCCTTCAGGTTTTTTGTAATTACAATATATACTTTCTTACACAATGTTCTCTATGAAACAAAGATCCATGCTCATATGTTCTTGGTTTTCTTATTCGAATTCTTATTTTATTTGTTTAGAATTCATGCGGTTTAGGTTTTTACGAGAACTATCATGAGTTCCTAGAGCTAACAGCGGCCCAAGACGGTGAGGCTCCCGAAAGCCATGTAGACGACAGAAATCGGCGGGTGCTCGTCGAGCCACGACAGGCATGCTGCGTCCTCCGACCAGAAGTAACCCATGGCCTGGCTCGGCCGGAGGCTGGAGGGCAGTGGCCCAATGGGGAGAATCTTTGGGGCGTAGGAGAAGGTCGGCTCTTCAAGCTCTTTGAAGGAGTTGCAGATAATGAAATCCACGACGTCAAGGACTCTGATGTTGTTGAGGAAGTAGTTGAAGATTGTTTCTCTGCTCCTTTCATCTCCGATTAGGTTCCATATCAAGTGGGCAGCGTCGATGAATGGCATTCCGGGACTGAGTGGAACGTCTCATGTTCTGGGATGGGCATACCTGTGAAGATTGCTGTTAGTAATTTTACAAGATCAAAAATTGTCAGGATGTGTTTTTGTATGTTCTTGATCGATCACCATGTGTATCAAGGACGCCTCTTGAAATCAACTCTGTAATGCTCATGATCGCGGCCAGCATCAGGGCAACCGCCGGCCAAAACGCAGTAGATCTGAGACCCTTCTTCCGACCAACCTCGAGAGCCCATCCCATGCCCTTGTCCACCAACATGCAAGTCATCGGATCCCCCGTCTCGTTGCTCTTCTCGATTAGTTCCTCCAAGCACCGAGGCATGGTGTTCTGGAGTGCTTCCATTTGCCTCACCAGATCGTTCTGATCATCCTCCTCCCCTAATCCATCAGGAATCGAGACCAGAGTGAGCTGAGGCACGGTGCTCTCTACCGACAACGCGACGATGACGTGCTTGTGGTTGAAATTTGTGTTGACGAAGGTGACCTTGAAGCCATGATCCACCAAGCAGTGGCAGAGCTCCATGAGGGGAATGACATGGCCTTGAGCAGGGAAAGGCAAGGCAAGAACATGTGGCAAGCCCATGCTTGTTAAATGTCTCCTCGTCGTTGTGAAAATTCCACACTTGGGATGGACTAGTGGCTAATGCATGGGGTATTATCATAATGAAATCTGAGGATCAAATCCCCGCTAGTAGCCGGGTTTCTGCCCTCCCCTAGGCACTAATCATTATCCAAGCTATTAGCCCTTGTAATTTACCTCCTCCGTATTGATCTAGGACAAGTTGACGGAGACGCTATGGACGAACGAATAGTTTGTTGTCCCAATACTTATGCCCTAGTTTCACTGATAAAGGAACACACAAACAAAAAAAAAAAAAAATTGCTGTAGAAAAGAAAAAGAAAAGGTAGAAAGCGTTTGGTTTGTAATTTTTTTTATTTTCTACTTCTTATTTTCTATTTTTATTTTTGTGTTTTCGAATATAATTTTTAGAAAACAGAACATGCTTTTGGTACGAGGGGAGGAGCGGCTGGACCCTAGCGTTCGCGATCACGGTCGCAGATGCTGCGACGCCACAAGATTAGGGACCGCGTGCGGCAAAAGGGGAGGAGCGACGGCGTATGAGCAGCAGGAGGCGAAGGAGGAGCGGTGATGTGTGAGCAACTGGGGGCGAAGGAGGAGCGACGACACGGCGAAAGGGAAGGAGCTGTGGCGCGTGATCAACTAGGGTGAAGGAGAAGCGACGGCGAGGAGCTGCGACGGGGTAAAAGGGATGCAGAGCACGGAGGAAAAATATCCGCATTTTATGCAATCGTCGATTGATTTTTTTGTTTTCATGGAAAATAACTTTAATTCTTTAGTTTTTTTAAAAAATATTATTTCTTTTTTTAAAATAGATATAAAAAATATAAATTAAACACTATTTTCTAGAAAATTACATTTTCTCATAAAATTTAAAAAAAATGCTCAAACATCTCTCTAAATTATTTATTTTTAATTTATGCATGTTCGGTATTAAATAGTTAAAAAATAGAAAAAAAAAAATAGCTCTCCAAATTAAATTAAGAGAAATATTAGTTGAGCCTCCTTGTTTTTCAAACAGAAATTAAATGGAGGGTCCTCATGATTTAATTTTCAAATTACCTTTTAACTTATCGATATTTTAGAAGCTATCAGCGAATTATTATAAGATATATATAGAAGCTGCCTAGTAATTGTTATAATATATTTAGGATAAATTAAGAATTTAAAATATATACAGTATAAAAGACTAAAAGCTATTTCAACATACAGAAAATATTCAATAGTTATTATAATATATAGAAATTACTCAATAGTTATTATAACGTCACTACAAGAAATACGACTTTTTACGACGCATGATATGATCAGCGTCGCCAAATGTTACCATATGGCGATGCACAATATGCTTAGCGTCGCTACAATTGCGAATTGCACAACTACTTTTTCCCTCTTTTATTTTAGGTTATTTGGCGACCGGACAATGTTAATGCGACGAAGAACACTCACATCGCTAAAATGTAGCGGGAAATTTTCCATCCCTCGCTTTATATCTTTTGGCAACGTGACTTAGTTATGAGTCGCAGAAAGATAAGTTAGAAGCGTCGCAAAATAGGTATATCATTCTACAACGCATTCCAAACGTAGCCAAATAGTTTTTTTTTTTTTTACCAAATCATAATTTCTCTTCCCTTATTCCATTAAGACTTGAACATAGCAAAATTGGTATATTATTTATTATAAGTATTATATATCTAAATAATTATTGTATATTTAATGTGTAGAATTTCATCTCCCACCAAAACCCTCCTCACTCCTCATTTTCCTGTCACCGTCAAATCCCTAAAAAATCATCAACACTATCTCCCCGCCTACAATCCCCAAATCATCTCATTCCAAATCTATTTTTTCTATTGGGAAGTGGCGTCAAATGAAAGATTCTCAGAGAGCTGCTGTTAATCGGAAGCGGCAGAGTCAAAATTTGATTGCAATCGATAAGGGGAATCACGGAATGAGCGTTGGGCCCATTGGCTTCGTCGTGCTCCTCCTGTTTCAACTTCAAAGTTGGGTTATTCGAGGACCGATCTGAGGTTGCTTCTCGGCGTTTTGGGTGCGCCGCTCACCCTGTGCACATCACCAATAACCACCCATTGCCTCACCTCTGTATTAAAGACACCCCCATTGTTAGTCATCTCTTTCTATTTGTTTCAGTTTCTTTTTATTTTTTATTATTTATTTAGTTGTATTTAATTTTTCTTTTTCGCCTATATCTCCTTTTTTTAGGCATTTACTTGCATTGCTATATTAAACTTGTATTGACTGTGAAAAAGTTGGATTGGACAAGAATTATTTTTTGTGACTCATAAACTAATAAGTTGTTTTCTTGCAAGTTTTTTTTATGGTTATTTTTGGCTGTACGATGTTCTATCTTGTTATACTTGTTTCTTTATGCATATGATTCAGATACATTCAAGAGCAAGAGAGATTTGTGGATGGAAACTATTTACAAGCCTGCTTGAAATCATTTTTCGTTAGTGTTTTGGTATTCTTTTTTGTTTTTTTATTTGCAATTCTTTAAACAAAATCTTCTCTTTTGCCATAAAATTCAATCTTTCGGTTCTTGCTAAATTATTGAATTCATCATTTATTCAAATTCAATTTTTAAAATTTTATTTTTTTTCCTTTGTCTTTATATGGTTTGTTTGTAATTTTTGTTAGAGGTTTTTTATAAATGCAATATTCGGCTAGATAGTAATGTATGGAATTGGTTGATTTCATGGCATGTAATGAAATTTAATGTATATGTTTGCTTGCTCTATAGTTTTACAAAATGACGATTGACAAAAGTTGGATGAGTATGAAGAATCGAATCTCTCTCGAATATAAAAATGGTGTTCGGATGTTTGTAACACAAGCTATGGAGTACGCCAATGAAGAAGGAAAAATAAGATGCCCATGTAATACTTGTTTGAATCATCTGTATAAACCACTGCGCTTAGTAGAGATACACCTAATAAAATATGGGATACAACAGTCATACAAAGTGTGGGATTACCATGGTGAGCAATATGAACATCCACCAATAGAGCATGAAGTTTTATCTGATAATGATGCCCAAAATGAAATGGTAGATGTTATGGCTGATTTGACTGGACCAGTGAAGATAGGAGAATCTAATGAGCCTGTTCGACATCAAGATTTCCAAACTGAGAAATTTGATGATATGATGAAGGAGATTGAGAAAGAATTGTATCCGGGATGTGTAAATTTCTCAGCTCTTAATTTCTTGGTAAAATTTATGAATGTGAAAGTGCTAAACAAATGGAGTAACAAATCTTTTGATATGTTAAGTTATTGAAGCAGACATTTCCTCAAGCAATATTACCTGGCTCACACTATGAGGCAAAGAGAAAGTTAAGTGAACTAGGATTGGGGTACGAGTCAATCCATGTATGTGAACATGATTGTGTTCTTTATTGGAAAGAGAATGTTGGGCTTCTGAATTGTCCTGTATGTGGCGTGAGTAGATGGGTTGACAAAAATACAAAAGGTAAAAAAATACCAAAAAAAAGTGATGCAATACTTTCCCCTAACTCCTAGATTAAAGCGTTTGTATAGTTCTAGGCACACTGCAAGAGATATGAGATGGCATGATGCTGAACGGTTAAAAGATGATGGTGTTTTAAGGCACCCCGCGGATGGTTCTGCTTGGAAGATGTTTGATGAGAAATTTCCAACATTTGCCATTGATCCTAGAAATGTGCGTCTTGATTTGGCAACAGATGGTTTTAATCCATTTGGTAGCATGAGCACGACTTACAGCATGTGGCCTATTATGGTTGTTCCATATAATATGCCACCTTGGAAGTGTATGAAGTCTGAAAACATGATGTTGCTTTTATTAATACCTGGACCAACATCACCTGGAAAAGACATGGATGTTTTCCTTCAGCCACTAATTGAAGAGTTAAAAAAATTATGGGAAGGCGTGAATACTCGAGATGCAGTGACTAATGATACTTTCTTAATGCGTGCAGCAGTTTTATGGACCATTAATGATTATCCTGCATATGCTTTAATGTCTGGATAGAGTACAAAAGGGTATAAAGCATGTCCAACTTGTAACGAAGACACTCCTTCAAAAGGCATAAGGAGTAAGATAGCTTACATTGGGTATAGACGTTTTCTTCCTTTAAATGATCCAATGAAGCGAAGCAAACAATTTGATGGTAAGGTGGAACCAAGATCTCCTCCTAGAGAATTAACTGCTGAAGATATATTAGCTCAATTAGAACATGTGCATGTTGGTCTTCCTGGAAAGCATAAGCAATATGGAGGTATAAAGCGCAAACGTTCAGTTATCGAGCTTAACTGGTCGAAAAAAAAGCATATTTTCTAGCTTGAATACTGGAAACACTTACCTCTTCGACATAACTTGGATGTAATACATATCGAGAAGAATGTATGTGATAGTGTTCTTGGCACCTTGTTGAACATAGAAGGAAAATCAAAAGACACAGAAAAGGCAAGACTAGATCTTCAAGACATGGGGATTAGGAAAGAATTGCATCTCTACAAAGATGGAAATAAATGGAAGAAGCCATCAGCAACATATATGTTAAGTGCTGAAGAGAGACGTTTATTTTGTCAATTTATCAAATCGGTGAAGTTTCCGGAGGGTTTTGCTGCCAACATATCAAAAAATGTCAATGAGACCACTTGTAAAATTTTGGGACTTAAGTCTCATGGCTGTTATGTTTTGCTCCAACGTTTATTACCTACAGGAATCATGCCATACTTGAAGAAACAAGTGGGTGAAACTATCATTGAGTTGTGTAATTTCTTCCAACAAATATGTGTCAAGACTTTGAATGTCAGTGATCTTAAATTGTTGAAGACAAATGTTGTGCTTATTTTATGCAAGTTGGAAAGAATATTCCCTCCAGCGTTCTTTGATATTATGGTTCACTTGATTGTTCATTTACCACAAGAGGCAATAATGGGTGGTCCTGTACATTTTAGATGGATGTATTGCATTGAGCGAGCTATGGGTATTTACAAACAATATGTTAATAATCGAGCACGTCCAGAGGGATCAATTGCTGAAGCTTACATTGTTAATGAGGCTTTAACCTTTTGCTCGATGTATTTTTGAGATATTGAAACTCGATATAATCGCCCAGAAAGAAATGATGATAGGGTGAACACATGCCCTTCCCGAGTTATTTCTATATTCAAGCATGTTGGTCGACCCTTGGGCAAGAAAGAGGTCAAAGTTCTTGAACCTTCTTTACGGAGTAAGGCAGAGTGGTATGTGCTAAATAATTGTCAAGAAGTTGAAAAGTACCTTGAGTAAGTCATCTATAACTCGTTCAATTATTTCATTTGCCTAAATTCATATTATTTACTAATAATATTATTTTAAATATCATGTAGCTAATAATAATATTTTAAAATGTAGGGAGCATCGAAATGATCTACTAGCTAGGGGAGTGCGGAATGTGGAACAACAACAAGAAATTGAATTTCCAATGTGGTTCAGGGATAAGGTAAGTAAAAAACATGTTCAAGTCAATATAATAAATTGTTCAATCCTAAATAAAAATAGGTTGCATTTGAATTGAATAATTTCAAATCAAATTAAATCTCTGCATCGTACTTTTCTAAACATTTTTTAGGTTAATGAAATGCGAGCAATGGGGTCATGTGAAGCCACAGATGAATTGTATGCATTAGCTAATAAATCCAATTTCAGTGTGTACTCATACTCTGGTGCTATTATCAATGGCGTTAAGTTTCTTGTGGAACAACGAGATGTGAGACGAACCACACAAAATAGCGGTATTCTTGTACCTGGTGTAGGAGGGCAAAACTTTTATGGTGTTCTTCAAGAAGTTATAGAGTTGTGTTATTTAAAAGATTGCATAGTGTTAATATTCAAGTGCAAATGGTTTGACACTGATCCTAGGAAAAGAAGAATTCAAGTGGACAATATATTCACAAGCATCTAGGGGCAGAATGGTACAAGAATGATCCATTTATACTTGCATCGCAGGCGAAATTAGTGTATTACTTGAATGACAACAAGAATGGCTCAATGTGGAAATTGGTTCAAGCTTATACTCCACGGATTTTGTGGGACTATCCAAATATTGAAGTTGAAAATGATGTTGACACAACTAGTATTGATGCTCACATAGTGCAAGAAATTAATTCACGATCATTGCAATTGGTGGTAGAATTACCTGAGTTTGAGAATGTCAGCTTCCATCGTGATGATATCGAACCGACAGAGATTATAAATATCGATCATTTGTTGCACAATATAGGTGATTTTGTAGTTGATGATGACGATTTTGAGGATGACACAATAGAAGAAGATGATTGTGGTATTGAAATTGATGATGATGATAGTATTGAAAATGAGACTAATGATGCAACATCAGAAAAGAAATATATTTATTCATATTAATGTTGGTTTATCTATTCTTTATGTTTTGCCCATTTATTCCATGATTTATGATGTCATTCATTTATTCATGTTATTATTTTTTTCTTTTTATATACAGGATGTCTAATTTGAATGCTAGTGGTTCTAGTACTGGAGATGGTGGATCAAGAGAGGATGAAGGCAGACAAACAACATGGAGAGGGCAATCTTGTAGTAAAGTTCTTGAGAAGGCATTGACAAAGTGAAAAAATGAAAAATTGGAGGTTGAGTTTGAAGAGTATACAGGGGGTAGTGTTGGAGAAACTGTAAAATGGTTTAATAACTTAATAGCTCAAATTGTTCGAGATACAATATCTCCTCGTATTACAGCTTGGGACGATGTGGCTTTGGTTGAAAAACAACTCATTTTTTATCGTCTTGATGTAAGTTTGGAAAACTATGTTATGCTATTTTAATTATATAATAATAATAATAATAATAATAATAATAATAATAATAATAATAACCTAAGTATTAATGAATTTTTTTTTTAAGAACAAATTTATATATCCAAAGACGAGCTTGGTGAAGGCAGAGGTGGAGAGACTTGCCATGAGAGCAATTCGAGAACGAAGGTGTAAGATGAGGAGGCACTGGAAGCAGCTCGATGGGTTGCAAAATAAGGATGTGCCAAAGAGGAAACCGTATAAGGGAGTAAGCCAAGATGATTGGAATTTTCTTTGTGATTATTTTGGAAAAAAGAACAAATGGTTAGTAATAATGAGATTAGTTGATAAATATTTTAGTATTACTGAAACTAATATTCTTCTTTATTTTTTCAGGAACAATCTGAGAAGAATACGAATAATCGATTTTGTAGGCCACTTGAGGACGCTCATGGATCGAAGTCTTTGGTCCAACACTATCATGCTGCTGTAAGTTTTATTTAAAAATAATATTTATTTTTAAATTTATATGATAGTAATGCTTTTATTTTTAAGGCTGATCCTGTGACGGTAGAGCTTCCAAGCATGATTGACACTTTTGAGTAATTGTTTCAGAAAGAAGGACAATGGAAGAATGATTGGGCTGAATAAAAATATGTAAGTGTATTTTATTATTTTTGTTGTAGGAGAGCGATGGTAATTATTTTTTTCCCACTTGATGTATTCATGTCTTGGAATTGATTTTGGTTTTTGATGGATTGAATTAGTTTTACTAGATTCTAGTTTTGATAGATTGAATATATCTCTCAACAATTTTGCTGGCATGGATTATTGAATGTTGATTACATCTTTTTGGCATGTGTCAAATATGTATTATTGTTTTACTGCACACATCTCATACTTTATGTTTGACATTATTCTTTACCATGTCTTGTAAGTTGTAACATTCTTATGGCTTTTCGTGGACACCAAGGATACAACTCAATGGTTTCAATATTTTCTTCTCGTAGAGCCTGAGGGACTTTATCTACCTTATCTGAATATAACTATATCTTACTCACCTAGAAAGTCAGTATTCATATGTTTTGCTCTTTATTTGATTTTTCTTTTTTAGCGTTGGGTGTTAACTTTGGTAGGTTATGCTATTCATTAACATTTTTTGAGTGACTCGGATTTTGAGGTGTCATTCTGATTATTTGCTGTATCAAATATCTTAACCTTGGTTTAAATGTCTTTGTATAATGTTTAGGTATTCATTAGTTGTATTTGCCTTAGGTGGCATTCACATTATATCTAATTAATTTTCATACTAAAATTTTATTTCCTTTTTAGGCTGAAATGATGGAAATTCGATCTACTCAACTAAAAGGTGAAGTTCCTGTCTCTACTGTCGATAATGTGCGTCATCCTAAAGATATTGATATCATGACACAAGTCTTAGGCTCACGGTCTCGTTACATCAAGGGTTTAGGTCCATTACCTAAATTATCTATAGCAGGTGGTCCTAGGGCCACAAACATCAGCTCAAAGCATAATGATGATGGTGAAAAAATTACGGCTATACAATATAATAGGAAATAGAGTTCAATGACGTAAAAAAATTCATACAGCCGATCCCATCTAATAGAAAAAGACTTTATTGTTATTGTATTGAACACAACAACAATTAACATGCAATATTGAAATAATAAAAGATGCATCACTTTATATTTATATTTTGGTTGGAAGAACAAATAAGCTCATCACTTTATATCAGTCGCCTCGACAATCATCAATCTTATTGCAAGCACGTTTGTAAGGGTTGACCGGGCTGCCTTCGTGGCAGTTCAAGTAGGAGGGGTCTCGACGAGAGCAAGGTGTTTGATCGCCTCTGCTAATAGGCCCGTAGCCGATGCCTTCAGCTGGATGTGCAGATCAAGAAAGGATGTGCATCAGTGCATGCATGGCGTAAACATTAGCTAACAATATATATTTATATACAATCAAATATCTTGAGATAGCTAGACATATTCAATGACAAATGTGTACGTATGTTGCATGCAGTACCAGATTTGACCAGCACAAGGGAAGAGGAGAGAAGAAAGGCGACGAAGAGAAGGAGGAGAAAGCTGTGCTGCTTGGAAGCCATTTGGATCGCCAAGGTTTTTTTATTTAATTTGTGCCTTGACGTCGATGATGATTGGTCATATTTATAATCTGCAGGTGCGGGAGGAAATCTTTAAACGCAATGAACGCGCCAACAGACGGGCAATTAATTCGGTTCCCAATTTGGATTTTCATTTTTTTGAATTAAATTTTAATAAAAGAACATTAAGCCTGGCTATTTTTTTAATAATAAAAAATATATATATAATTAATCCACCTATTATATATAACTATACAAATGCAAAATGATATGGCGAATGATTTTTATATGTTCACGAAGGATTCTAAATTTTATCCTATCTGATGTGATTATAATTGACTACCAAAATAATTTTAAAATTTCCAAAAAATATTTTAAAGTATGTATGATCTCTCTTTTTTATGTTCAGGAAGGATTCCAAATTTTATCCCTTCTTTTTCCTCTTAAGTAAATATGTATCTCTCTTTTTTACTAATGTTTTACTCTCAAAAAATATCCTTTTTCTCTCTCAGTGATAATATTTCTTCCTCGTTTCTTTTCCATAAATAATAGGGAATAAGGGTTCCTTATCCCTTAGAGGCAAAATAGTATACTATTTTTTTAAAAAAAATCAAATTATTTTTTTTCTATTTTTATTACATAAATAAAAAATGATCATTTTTAATAATCCTGTCCGAGAGTCGAGGCGCTGGACGCTAGGGACGTGGCGCTCCGGTTGACTGTACGTGGACCTTCTATTGGTTGAGCTTGCAATCACAAACCATCAGTGACGAGCCAGGGAGGGGTTCCCCGGCATTGGCCCTCCGATGTTCAAGTCAGATCATCGACGGCAAGAAAGCGAAGTAAAGGAGCGGAGCAAGAGAGGTAGCGTAACAGTATCTATAGTAGAACTTACTTACCTTCGTCGAAGCTTGAGGCCCTTTATATAGGGCCCCGGAGGCGCGCGTGCACGCTTCTCAAAGCTTACTCTGAAAAGACGTGTTAGTAAAGTGTCCTTGACACTATACCTCAACGACCCGAGTATATCTCTGAAAAGACAGTGAAAGCTTTCGCCGTAGGATCTTCTGTCTGACCATGCCGTCCACCACGCCGCCTGTCGGTGGCACTGGTTCTCAGAAGGATATCACCACCTGCTCCTTTTGTCTGTTACTTGGCTGAACGGAAGAGCCGCTCGGCCGATCCTCACCTATTCGGACGGCTTCTCTCCTGGGGACTATGCTCCCTAGGGTCGAGCGGGCTGGCCGCTCGACCAACCTTCCATTGTCCCAACTCCCTTGTCATGTCGACCGGGCAGTCATGCCTGCATGTTGTCCTCTCGGTTGTGTCTCCGATGTAAGTCTGAGCAGGCCATCCACTGGGTGTATGCTTTGCCACCATTTTTGTTTTCTGGGCGCCGGAAGCTCGGTGCTCTGCCGAGCTGTGATGATGTTGCGTCAGATACCCCTCAGTCCGATTGGGCGAGTGTGCCATCCGATCGGACAATGACTCGAGATTACTGACCGCCTTGACTTTGACCTCCATCGTGGCAATGAGCCTCTACGGGGCGGGCCTCACCTTACCACCGGATCAATCAGCACTTTATACTAGAATCGAGTATATTTTCTCTTAAATTGAGTATAATTCTTTTTCCAGATGGAAATTATACTAAATTTTTTTAAATGGTACTCAATTAGATGAAAAATTTACTAGATTTTCTTTAAATGATGCTGCATTTAGATATAAATAGTTTAAAACAAATATAATTCCTATTGAATTCAGTACTTTAAATTAAAATCGAGTATATTTTCTATTAACTTGAGCATGCTTTTTTTCTACTTAATATAATTTCTCTTAAATTCAGCATCATTTAAAGAAAATTTAGTATATTTTCATCCAATTGAGTACTATTTAAAAAAAATTTAGTATATTTTTCATTTAATTGAGATGGAAAAAAAATCATGGTCAATTTGATAGAAAATATACTAGATTCTAATTTATTATACTAAAATTAAGAAAAATTATATTCATATTTAGATTTTTTATACTTAAAAATATCAATGTATGACAGATGTTTTGTATGTGTTAGGCCCAATTCCATCCGACACAGGTGTGTGGCCATATTGCAAGGCAAAATTGTGGGATATGCTGCAGGCCAAGATGATACCCAGGAGTGCTTGCATCAAGCTGTGCGCTTACGATGACAGCATCGAGTGTTTTGTATGTCTCAATGGGCACATGTTAGGTGCATGCACTCTGCTGCCACTATCTGACTCTGAGGAGGCATCAGATATTGACTGATGCTTAAAATTGAGTAAAATTTTGTTTGAGGTTAGTTCTCTTGATCTTTTCTGTTTGATCCCTCCATGGTGATTTTAGCTGAATAAATTAACAAAATCCCTATAACTTGCTGTTTTTTAGTGGTGTGTTTTCCTTGTCTAATCGCTTGAGTAAGCAAGCAGAAGGATAACCCATGGATTTCCTCCCATTTTATCCCGTCACAATAAGTGAAATCATGCTAAAGTTTGTTTGGATGAATCTAATTTGCTATATGTTAATTCAAATTACTGTAATTAGATCAGATATCTGTTTAATTGAGTTGTATTGCTCAAAATGATCATTTGCAAAATCCAACAGCAATTGTAGCTCAATTGCATTTTTTACATTTCTAGAATCGCATGAATCTATTCTAATGAGTTTATAGCAAAATGGCATGTTGGTTGGCATTTGAAGGCTGTTAACCACATGCCATGAAATGGTTGCATGCTCTCTTTCCAGATCTTTCTGTTCAATCACTGTTTAGCATGACAAAGATCTGCAGTTTTTTTGCAGAACAGGAAAGAGGATCGATACAAAACTTGTTCTCATTTTAGAAGCTGTGTCAACTGATAGCTGTCCTCTTATTCTAGTTCAAGTCTCTCTATTTGTGCACAGAATTTCAGTGGTGAGAAGGCACAGAAAATTGCTCAAGAGCTGTCTTATAACGCCAGAGAACAAAGCTTCCTCAAAGAACAAGTAAAAAAGTCGCATCATGAGGAACTAGTTGAGTACTGATCCGAAGAGTCTTGTATATTTTCTGCTTCAAAATTGAAGACCAAAACTGTAGGTATACTTTTGCCAAGGCAGTTTGTGTAAGTATTTATCGTAAAATAGCATAAATCATCAAACTCAACCACAATTAACATGCATTATAATAATAAAAAATATAATAATAAAAATAATCTCTAGTTGATTTTAATTAATTGATATTTATAATTGATATTTATTATATTTGACATACAATCGTATGAATTAAATAAAAAAAATACTATTTCCAAATCTATTATATTACTATGTTTATAATTATTATGATTATGTGCTTTATTTAATCTTTCCATTATTTTGGACAATTTGTATAAATAAACCTATTAATTTTAGTAATAAAATTATCAAAAAAATTTATATTATTTATTTCTATTATAAATCTTTCTATTATGATTATATATCTTATTTAATTTTTCTATTATAAATCTATTAATTTTAATAATAAAATTATCAAAAAAAATTTATATTATTTCTCTTCTCAACATACATCACTTTATATTTTGGTTGGAAGAACAAATAAGCTCATCACTTTATATCAGCCGCCTCGACAATCTTGAATCTGAGAGCAAGCACGTTTGTAAGGGTTGGCCGGTCTGCTTTCGTGGCAGTTGAAGTAGGAGGTGCTTCGACGAGAGCAAGGTGTTTGATCGCCTCTGCGAAGAGCCCTGTAGCTGATATCTTCAGCAGGAGTGGCCGAGGTGACAATGAGCAACAGGAGAAAGATGGACAAGGAGAAAAACGAAACAGATGTTTGCTTCGATTTCTCCATATTGTCCCACACAGAATGTGAGAAAGAGCATTATTTTCGAACAACTTGGTCAAATTTAGATTAAGGATTCGCCGCCTTGATAGTGTCGATGAACCTCTTGAGATTGTGGAATGAAGCCCCTCCTTGGTCAGTATTCCTTTGAGCTTTCTCCTTCAACGACGACGCTCTTGCACTCATCTCCGCATCCCCCAGCAGCGCTTCCACCTTGGATTTGAGCTGCTCACGCTTGAATATCCCACTTTCGTCAGGTGTCAAGCTCAGACCCACCTTCCAATGGTCGCAAATGTAGCTCTGGTTCATAAACTGGTCTGCGAAGTATGGCCAGCAAAGGAAGAGCTGCCACGTAGACGACAGAACCCGGCGGGTGCTCGTCGAGCCACGACAGGCAGGCTGCGTCCTCCGGCCAGAAGTAACCCACGGCCCGGCTCGGCCGGAGGCCGGTGGGCAGTGGCCCGATGGGGAGAATCTTTAGGGCGTAGGAGAAGGTCGGCTCTTCGAGCTCTTTGAAGGAATTGCAGATGATGAAATCCACGACGTCAAGGACTCTGATGTTGTTGAGGAAGTAGTTGAAGACTGTTTCTCTGCTTCTTTCGTCTCCGAGTATGTTCCACATCAAGTGGGCAGCGTCGATGAATGGCATTCCGGGACCGAGCTGGAACGTCTCATGTTCTGGGATGGGCGCACCTGTGAAGATTGCTGTTAGTAATTTTGCAAGATCAAAAACTGTCAGGATGTGTTTTCGTATGTTCTTGATCGATCACCATGTTCATCAAGGACGCCTCTAGAAATCAACTCTGTTATGCTCATGATCGCGGCCAGCATCAGGGCAGCCGCTAGCCAGAATGCGGCAGATCTGAGACCCTTCTTCCGGCCAACCTCGAGAGCCCATCCCATGCCCTCATCCACCAACATGCAAGTCATCGGCTCCCTCGTCTCGTTGCTCTTCTCGATTAGTTCCTCAAAGCGCCGAGGCATGGTGTTTTGGAGTGCTTCCGTTTGCCTCACCAGATCGTTCCGATCATCCCCCTCCCCTAATCCATCAGGAACCGAGACTAGAGCGAGCTGAGGCACGGTTCTCTCTGCTGACAACGCGACAATGATGCACTTGTGGTTGAATTCAGTGTTGACGAAGGTGACCTTGAAGCCATGATCCACCAAGCAGTGGCAGAGCTCCATGAGGGAAATGACATGGCCTTGAGCAGGGAAAGGCATGGCAAGAACATGTGGCAAGCCCATGCTGGTTAAATGTCTCCTCGTCGTTGTGCAAATTCCACACTCAGGATGAACTAGTGGCTAGTGTATATGGTGTTACCATAATGAGATCTATGAGTCAAATCGTCGTTAGTAGCCGGGTTCCTTCCCTCTCCTATGCACTATTCATTATCCAGACTAGTAGCTCCTGTGATTTACCTCCTTTGCGTTGACCTAGAAACAGGTTGACGGAAATGATAGAAACGAATGAATCGTCTTTTGTCACAATTCGCTGATAAAGGAACACACAAACAAAAACAAAAAAAAAGTTTTCTGTAGAAAAGAAAAATAAAAGGTAGAAAACGTTTGGTTTGTAATTTTTTTTATTTTCTACCTCTTATTTTCTATTTTTATTTTTGTATTTTCGAATATAATTTTTAGAAAACAGACCATGCTTTTGGTAGAGGGGGAGGAGCGGCTGGACCCTAGCGGTCGCGGTCACGGTCGCAGATGTTGCGACGCTACAAGATTAGGGACCGCGTGCGGCAAAAGGGGAGGAACGACGACGTGTGAGCAACAGGAGGCGAAGGAGGAGCGGCGGTGCGTGAGCAACCGGGGATGAAGGAGGAGCGATGGCACGACGAAAGGGAAGGAGCAGCGGCGCTTGATCAATGAGGGTGAAAGAGAAGCGACGATGAGGAACTACAACGGGGCAAAAGGGGATGCAGAGTACGGAGGAATAATATCCGCATTTTATACTATTGTCCATTGGTTTTTTTGTTTTCATGTGAAATAACTTTAATTCTTTAGTTGTTTTTTAAAATATTATTTCTTGCTTTTAAATAGATATAAAAAATATAAATTAAACATTATTTTTTAGAAAATTACATTTTCACATAAAATAAAATAAAAAAAATGCTCAAACAGCTCTCTAAATTATTTATTTTAATTTATGCATGTTCTGTATTAAATGGTTAAAAAATAGAAAAAAAATAGCTCTCCAAATTAAATTAAGAGAAATATTATTTGAGCCTCCTTGTTTTTCAAACAAAAATTAAATGGAGGTTCCTCATGATTTGATTTTCAAATTACATTTTAACTTATCGATATTTTAGAAGCTATCAGCGAATTATTATAAGATATATATAAAAGTTGCCTAGTAATTGTTATAATATATTTAAGATAAATTAAGAATTTAAAATATATACAGTATAAAAGACTAATAGCTATTTCAATATAGAGAAGATATTCAATAGTTATTACAATATATAAAAATTACTCAATAGTTATTATAACAAGATGAATATAATTTAAAATTATAATGCATAGAAATTACTCGGTAGTTATTATAACATGTAAAAACCACTCGACAGCTACTATAATATATAAAAGTTACCGAATAAATGGTACAACGTATTTAGTATAAATAGCTCGGAAGCTTCTTGTTGACGGGTGACTTATATTGAAAGTTAATGTGATGGATTTTATAGAAGAAAAATCTGCTAAGATTTTTCGTAATAAAATTCTGTTAAGATTTTATATAATATAATTTTGTTATAATTTTTCATAACAAAATTCTGTTACGATTTTACTGGGTCTGGGTTTAACATTATTTATAAGGATCATTGTAAACCTATTGTACAACAACTATAAAAATCATGTAATGTGATTTTCTTGTGTAGAGTGAATTCTAATAAAGTTTCGACTTTTCTGTGGAGTAGGTACGTCGTCAAACCACGGTAACTCTTCTTCTTTCTCTTCTTCTTCCTTCCTTGTCTTTGTTCTCCTTTTGTGTGTCTTTGTCGCACGATCTCATTTCTCTCTTCCTCTTCTTCCACGTTAGAGGTTGAGAGGTGTTGTTGCCCCCTTCTTTGTGCAACAATTGGTATCAGAGCTATAGATTTTGACGGATTTCTTCAATATGCATGTCGGGAACGACTTCTGCGAAGTTTAATATAGTGAAGTTTGACGGAACCGGAAACTTTGGATTATGACATAGAAGAGTCAAGGACTTATTGGTACAACAAGGCATGGTGAAGGCACTAGGAGAAAGGAAACCGGAAAGCATGGAGAGATCAGATTGGGAAGAACTTTAGGCGAAAGCAGTAGCAATAATCAGACTTTGTCTTACAAATGATGTAATGTACCATGTCATGGACGAGGAGTCACCGTGGCAGTTTGGCAAAAGCTGGAAAGCCGGTACATGTCAAATTCATTAACAAGAAAGTTGTATCTCAAGCAGAAATTATTCGGACACATAAAATTGTTCAAGGGTTGTCTTACAACGCCAGAGATCAAAGCTTCCTCAAAGAACAAGTAAAAAAGTCGCGTCATGAGGAACTAGTCGAGTACTGGTCTGAAGAGAGTCTTGTATATTTGCTGCTTCAAAATTGAAGACTCAAATTGTTGGTGTAATTTTGCCAAGGCAGTTGGTGTAGATATTTATCATCGATCCATAATATTTTAAGTTGCTTTTCTTGCTAAACTATCTGAACTCGAATTTTATGTAAACCACCATAGTAAAAATAGGATAAATCATTGAACACGTGAAGACGTAAATACTAAATTAGAATCTTGGAGGGAAACACTAGAAGGGAAATGTTTTAAGTTTAGTAGATTAAAGATAAAATATATGAAATTTAAGTTTAGCAACATTAGAAGTAATGAAATAATTATTAAGATAGGAGAGAACGAGTTGCCTAGAACAGAGAGATTTAAATATTTAGGATTATTTTTGTAAAACGATGAAGGGATTAAGATTGATGTCTTACATAGAATACAAGAAGGATTGGTGAAATGGAGGGGACTGTCGAGTGTTTTATGTGACCGTAAAGTATCTCTTAAACTTAAAGGTAAGTTCTATAAAACCGCAGTTAGACCTACTATATTATATGGAGCTGGATGTTGGGCTATGACTCGAGCACATGAGCAAAAGATGAGAGTTGCAGAGATGAGGATATTTAGGTGGATGCATGGTCATACAAGGATAGACAAAATAAGAAATGAGAACATTAGAGAGAAAGTCGGAGTTGCATCTATTGAGGAAGAACTCCGAAAGACACATTTAAGATGATACGGACATGCACTTAGACAATCAATAAATGCTCCAGTTAGGCGATACGAAACTATGATAAACATTCATATCAAACAAGGAAAAAGAAGACCAAAAAAAACTTGGTTAGTAAAAATAAAACAAGATATTTATTTAAATATAAATGATGATATAATAGGAGATAGAGCTCAATGGCGTAAAATGATTTATACAGTCGACCTCATATAATGAGAAAAGACTTGATTATTATTGTTGTATTAAACACAACAACAATTAACATGCATTATTGGAGTGATAAAAGATGCATCACTTTATATTTATATTTTGGTTTGAAGAACACATAAGCTCATCACTTTATATCAGTCGCCTCGACATTGTTCAGTCTTAGAGCAACCACGTTTGTAAGGGTTGACCGGGCTGCCTTCGTGGCAGTTGAAGTAGGTGGTGCTACGACGAGAGCAAGGTATTTGATCGCCTCTGTGAATAGCCCCGTAGCTGATGCCTTCAGCTGGATGTGCAGATCAAGAAAGGATGTGCATCAGTGCATGCATGGCGTAAACATTAGCTAACAATATATATATATATATAAATACAATCAAATATCTTGAGATAGCTAGACATATTCAATGACAAATGTGTACGTATGTTCCAGTACCAGATTTGACCAGCACAAGGGAAGAGGAGAGAAGAAAGGCAACGACGAGAAGGAGGAGAAAGCAGTGCTGCTTGGAAGCCATTTGGATCGCCAAAGTTTTTTAATTTAATTTGTGCCTAGACGTCGATGATGATTGGTCATATTTATAATCTGCGGGAGGGGGAGGAAATTTTAAAACGGGGGCGGATCTTCTGATCCACAAAGATTGGAACGCGCCAACAGACTGGCAATTAATTTTTTAATAAAATTTTAATAAAAAGAACATTAAGCCTGACTATTTTTTAAAAATAAAAAAATATATATATAATTAATGCACCTATTATATATAACTGCATAAATGCAAAATAATATAGCGAATGATTTTTATATGTTCACGAAGAATTCTAAATTTTATCCTATCATAATTGACTACCAAAATAACTTTAAAATTTCCAACAAATATTTTAAAATTATTTAAAATGATGCCCTTTTATTATATTTTTTTATATGGAATAATCTAATTTTATATGTTCTCGAAGGATTCTAAATTTTATCCTATCTGATGTGACTATAATTAACTACCAAAATAACTTTAAAATTTCCAAAAATTATTTTTAAAATTATTTAAAATGATGCCCTTTTATTCGTTGGTTACTAAAAAAAAAAGTATGCTTTGTCATCTAATTGCCTAAGCGAGCACAAACATAAAAGGTGTGTATTGAAAGTATATTTCTACTTTAAAGTGATTTATAAATTATAAATTTATAATTTTTATATAAAGGTCTGTGTCTAGGCCTAATTTTAATTTTTATTCATTTTTTAAAGAAAATATCCACTTTTAATCTTAAATTACTTTAATTTTATTTATTTCAGATAGTTTTATAATTATTATTTTTAATTATGTGTGATATTTTTTTAAACCTAATAACTCTTTTTGATCTTTCAAAAATATATGTCCTCATCGGTAATTTCATATCTTTTTTTCTTTCTAGTCGATGTTGTATTGTTGCGTATCCGTTTTTTTCCTCTTAAGTAAATATGCATTTTTCTCTCTCATTGATAATATCTCTTCCTCATTTCTTTCCCATATATAATAGGCAATAAGGGTTCCTAAGGCAAAATAGCATACTATTTTAAAAAAAACTAATTATTCTTTTTCTATTTTTATTACATGTATAAAAATTGATCATTTAACATTATATATATATATATATATAATTTTTTCTTTAAAATAACACCCCCTTTGCTTGATTGGTGGTTACACCAAATCAGAGCGGTACCTGCTCTGATACCACTTGTTGGATCGTGAAAGTCGATAAGTGGGGGGGTGCGGAAAGTATAAAGATGAAACAACGCTAACACAAGAACCTTTTACTTGGTTCGGAACCTTTGGCGACTCCTACTCCAAGGCCCGCACACAAGGGGGCTTTCGTTGGGCAATCCACTAGCAATTCGAAGAATGTTACAATAATGAATTACAGGAATGCTAAGAAAATAAATACCGACAAAATGAAAAGAAATAAACTGAAGGCAGCGCTTTGTCGGAGTAGCATCGTGGCGTCGCAGGAGCACAGTAGAGCAGCCAGTTGTAGATCTCGTTGTCAGTTCTGAGTTATTCTTTGAAGCTCCACCCATGACCCTTCTTTTATATGATGCTCGGGGCGCCTGGAACCTTCAGGGTGCCTCGACCATAACGTAGCAAGCCCAACCAGCGAGCTCCACGTGTCAACGTCGCGTCAGCGGATGGAACTTGCCTCCAAGCGCCCGGATCCCTTCCGAGCACCAGGACCTTCGGGCGCCCGGATCACCTTTCTCCATAAAACTCCTTCTCCTGCAAGACAAGGTTAGTCCGAGGCAAATATATAATGTATATCCTGCAAAACAAAGTATTAGCATAGTTTATGATTTAACAGAAAAGAGTATGACTTAGATTCCGTCTTTCCGAGACCGAAATCTAGTCACGATCTCGACTTAGAGTTCCGAAATGGTTCTAAGTCGGATCGGCGCCTAAGTTCCCTTCCTGGGAACGCGTCCTCACAGTCATTCCCTTCCAGTGACTTACCTTTACTTACCTGCCAGACGTCCGGTCAGCCCTTCGACCCGTATGAACTTCGTGCCAGCTATCCGGTCAGCCCATCAACCTAGCTAGACTTCGTGTCAAATGTCCGATCAGCCCTTCGACCCATTTGGACTTCGTGCCAGCTATCCGGTCGACCCATCGACCTAGCTGGACTTCGTGCCAGACAACCGGTCAGCCCGTCGACCTGTCTGGACTTCGCCTGCACACTCGATCAGAGTGTTTAGACAATGACAAACCTAACTTAACATAATTTGTCATTCATCAAAACCTGAGTTAAACCGTTAGTGCTAACCGCACCAACACCAATGTCCCAACTCCCTTGCCATGCCGACCGGGTAGCCATGCCTGCATGTCGTCCACTCGGTTGTGTCTCCGATGTAAGTCTGAGCGGGCCATCCGCTCGGTGTATGCTTTGCCACCGGTTTTGTTTTCTGAGCGCCAGAAGCTCGGTGCGCTGCCGAGCTGTGATGATGTTGCATCAGATACCCCTCTGTCCGATCGAGCGAGTGTGCCATCCGATCGGACAATGACCCGAGATCGCTGACCGCCCTGACTTTGACTTCCATCGTGGCAATGAGCCTCTACGGGGCGGGGCCCCGCCTTACCACCGGATCAGCCAACACTTTATACTAGAATCAAGTATATTTTCTATTAAATTGAGTATGATTCTTTTTTCCATATGGAAACTATACTAAATTTTTTTTAAATGGTACTCAATTGGATGGAAAATCTACTAGATTTTCTTTAAATGATACTGGTACATGTCAAATGTTAGAGTGTATACTGAAAGCCTAAGCTTTTGTAAACATTTATTTTAAATAAAGAATCACATTTGGTCAAATTGTCTACATCTATTTGCAGTTGTTCAATTAATTTATATTGTAGATAACATAGTATGTGTGGTGTCACATACAGAAGATGATGTTATCAGTACCTTATAAATTATAAACAGTAGCTCACGACCAAAATGGAAAGGAACAAATCATTGGAAGGTCGTAGTGTAATTAGGATTAGTTTATCTTAACTATATAGTTACACTAGTACACTTAGAGTGTATTGAGTAGGATCATTAGAGGTCGTTTCTTTTATACTGACTTTATAAAGAAACAAAGACCTCAGTTATTATGGAAGTGTGTGCTCTTAATCCTAATATAATAACAAGCACATATATTTGATATTTATTTCTTTAATTTATCAATGGGTGAGATTTAGTTCGATAAATCAATAAGTCCGATAAGTTGGGAAATGATATCACTTATAGTGTGTGTTGTTGATTATAGAAGGAAACTGTGTCCTAGTAATCTAGGTTGATAATGTCCCCAAGATGAGCTCATAAAGATTGTCATGTTAAATCCTGCAGGTGGACTTAGCCCGACATGACGATAAGGTTGAGTGGTATTATTCTTGGATTAAGATATTAATTAAATGAGTTGTCAGTAACTCACTTAATTAGTGGGCATTCGACATCTTAAACACAGGGAGACTAACACATTCATAATAAGAAGGAGCCCAAAAATGTAATTTGGGATTGGTGCGGTAGTTCAATAATAGTTCTCTAGTGGAATGAATTATTATTGATAAAATTAAGTTGTGTGTTCGGGGCGAACACGGGATGCTTAATTTTATCGGGAGACCAAAACCAATTCCTCCTCTCGGTCCCTATCGTAGCCTCTTATTTATAGAGTACTATACCCACCTATACTCACCTTCATACCCATGATGTAGGGGCCGGCCAAGCTAGCTTGTGGTTCAAGCTAGGGTGGGTGGCCCTAGCTTGAACCCAAGCTTAGGTGGCCGGCCCCCATTAAATTAAAAGGAATTTTAATTTTAAATATTTCTTATGTGAAAGATATAATTTGTGGGAGAGATTAAAAATTAAAATATCTCTTTTAAAAGGATCTACAAAAGATTAAAGAAAGAGATTAGATCTCTTTCCTTATTTGTAGATTGGAAAGATATTTTATTTTTATTCTTTATAAATTATTCACATGTAGAAAAATTAAAATTATAGAAATTTCTTTTTATCAACCATGAAGGGATTTTAAAGGGAAATTTTATTTTTTTTAAATTTTCGAAGACAAATAAGGTATTTTAATTGTTGATTAAAATTGCCTTGTTTGCTCCTATTGAGGTGGCCGACCATGATGAAATTGATTAGAAAATTTTATTTAATTTTTATTAATTAATTGTTGTTAAGGAAAGTTAAGGAAATTTTATTGTAATTAAATTTCCTTATTTGCCAAAGCTAAGGAATATAAAAGAGGGGGTTGGGGTGCCTTCATGACACACAACTTTTATTATTCTTCTCCCTCTCTTCTTCCTTGGTGTGGCCGGCCCCTTCAAGTTCTCTCTTCTCCTTGTTGTGGCCGAACCTTCCCTTCCTCTAGGAGATCAAGTGGTGGCCGGATTCAAGCTTGGAGAAGAAGGAGAGAAAGCTTTATCCCTTGGAGCATTGGTGGTGTTTTCTCTTCATCCTTGGAGGAGCTATTGACTTGGCCGAACCTTGCAAGGAGGAGAAGAAGGTGTGTTGGTGGTTTCTCATCTTTGAACATCGTTGCCCACACAACGTCCGAGGTTAGAAGAGGAATACGGTAGAAGATCAAGAGGTCTTTCTAAAAGGTATAACTAGTATTTTTCCTTTCCGCATCATACTAGTTATTTTTGGAAATAATATCAAATACAAGAGGCATACGATTCTAGTATTTCGAATTTGTTTTCGATGTTGTGTTCTTTTGTTTTTTTTCCTTGTGATTTGATTGTTCTTTTCGGTTGACCTAAAGTTATTTAAGGAAATTAAATATTAACTTTCCTTAAAAGACTTTGTCTAGTCGGTGGTGGTTGTTCCCATATCCAAGAAGGCTATGTGCCTCACCACGTCAGTATTGGGAGCCAATTTTGGAAACTAATATTTAATGAAATTAATAACCTAGGTGATTTGGATCGAAAGTGTTAAGTTCCGCAGGAGATCCAAGTCTAAACCTAAAAGAACAAATAGATTAAACTTTGGATCAAACGTGTAAAGTTCCGCAGGCGATCCAAGTTTAATTTAAAAAAACACATGGTAGCTAGGTAAAGGTTCAGACCTTTGTACAAAATTTTTGTACAGTGGAACCATTATGTTTACCGAGTAGCAACCAACAATTGGTATCAGAGCTAGGGTTTTGCCTCTGTGTATTTGGTATTAGTTTAATTATGCACATGTCATACATAATTTAGGCAGGTTAATAGTAGGATGTGCTAACTTTGAGGATGCAGGATCCAACTATTATGGCTTATAGTTTTTTATGTGTGTGATTGGACCCTTGGACATGTCAAGGGCATTTATATGTGTGTGCATGATTGTATTATAAAATACAGCAGGAGCTGTATTTAGTTTTTATTAGGATTTTATTTTTGATCTAGTTACATGTACATTCCTTTTATGGAATATAGGATTGATGGATGTAAATTTTTATTTTATGTTCGATCTAGTTTACATGTACATTCCTTCGAGGAATATAGGATCGAAAAATGTAAAATTCTATTTATGTCGCGGATCGAATCTTGCAAGGTGTGGAACCTTTTTGAGGACCAGAGGCGCAGTGGAACAAGAAGCAAGATGGATGCGACAGCTAGACCCGATGGCGGTGGCCAAATATGGCAGCAGCTTGGGATGACAACACACGGAAGACAACCATAGATAAAAGCCATAATAGTTGAAAATTAGATTTTCTATTTATTCCTTTTATATTGTGTTGTGTGTGCATGTTAGTTTACATGTTTAGTAGGCTAGCATAGTTAAAATTCCTCATTTACAAATAACTAAGTAAGAGAGGGATTTTAAATAAATTCCACGGTCTCCATTACTGGTTTGTAAGTGATGCAAACAAGCTTGCGCGTTGGCTCTGAGTTCCTTCCTCCATATCGGATGAGCTTGTTTGTGGATCACTAGAACAAACTTCCATTTTGGATGACTATAGGAAGTTAATTAAGAGCGTGTGATCTTCCCCATCGGAAGGGGCACAATCTTATTAATGGACTTAGTGTCAAGTAATGGTATACACTTAGGCACGTTTAATAGTATCCTCCCCATCGGAGTCACTGCTATTATTCGTGTGACCAAAGGATACCAACTATTAATTTTATTTGTCAAAAAGTTAGGTTGACAAGATAATAAAATTAATGGGTTAAACCCTCCTTTTACGAATGTTGAATTTGTATATGTCCACACTATCGTGGCATACAAAATTCATGGTGTTTTGAGGTGTTGGTTAATTTAAAATAGTATTGTTTGAGGAATCAATATTATTCTAAATTTAGAGTTCTGACCAAAAGTTATTTATGATTCTTAGGATGACTTTCAACCCACTGTCCATCATACTACAACAGAATAGACTTACTGGTCCTAACTACATAGACTGGAAAAGGAACCTGGACATTGTTCCTATTGCTGAAAGCTATAAGTTTGTACTGACTGAGCCTTGTCCTGATGCACCCACTGGTGAATCTACCCAAGAGGAGATTGAATATCATAAGAAATGGGTAAAGGCAGATGAGATGGCGCGGTGTTACATTTTGGCTTCAATGTCAAATGTATTACAACATCAGCATCAAGATTTACCAACAGCTTATGACATTATGAACAATCTCAAGGAACTCTTTGTGTAACACCCACGAAATTATAAAATAGGTATAGGAATATTATTTTCCTTAAAGCATAGAAATGAAAAGAATAGGAGAAAAAGGAAAATAAAAACAAAAGAAAATATAGAATAAGAAGAGGTGAGGTCAAGGATTGAACCTTGAACCTCCCACAATAAATGGAGATAAATTTATGAATGATAACCATTAGGATAAGGAGAAATGATTGGATAGAAAGGAATGAAAAATTTAGTTAAAGGAGAAAAGAAAAGTAATAAAAAAGAACAAGAGAAAACCAAGTTGCTTACCTTCTTTTCCCTCTTGGTTAAGAAAAGGGAGCAAGCAAAAGAGGGATTTACTACTCCTCTCCCTCTCTCTATTTTCATGGGAATTAATGGAGTGGGGGAAAAGAGGAGTTGGGGGAATGAATGGGGACATGTCTCATTGGCAAAGGGATAAATAGGGTTAGAGAAGAAAAACAAAGGATTTAATTCATTTTCTTCTTCCTCCTTCTCCCTTCTTCATTCTCACCGAACCAAGAAACCCCTTTCCTCTTCTCATACCAATTTCTAAGTTAAGTTCTTCTCCAAGAAAGCTAATTTCCGAGAAGGAAACTTCAAGTCCTAGCCCTTACAAGCAAAGGAAACAAGAGGAGGTACAAGAAGAAGAAGCTTCCACCTTCCTTATCACTAGAACACTTTTCTCTCTAAGGAAAACCACAAGCGAAAGGATGTAAGTTCCCCTCACCTGTGGTACAATAGTTCTAAATTTTCTATGTAGAATTCGGTCACATAAAAAGCTAAGAAAACATCATGAAGAAATTCTAACCAAGATAAGACCAAAGGAAGGACCTAGAGAAAGAAAGGATCTAAAATTTATATGCTTGATATTTCTCTTGTAGCATGTATTTTATGGTAAGGAATTATCCATGTTAAAATGTTTGGTAGAACTTAGATTTATGAGTATCCGGCCATGGTAGAACTAAGGGCCTAGGAGAGCTTTAATTTAAAATTAAGTATGCCAAGATCTCCTTAAGATAAGATATGAAACTATTACGATATGCCCATGATTATATGTTAAGATAAACTTTATTTCATTTCCATGAAGGTTCGGTTAGGTTTGGATTTTTTAAAGCCTAGGAGAATTTAAAGCAAATCTAAGATGCTCATGATCTCCTTGATGAAATGTTATGTAGCTAATCCAATGTGCTTATGTTTATTGTTGTATGGAAATTAAATTCATGCTATATCACCTTCGGCCATTTCATGATTTAGGACTTAGGAAACTTAGAACCCAACTCAATCATGCTCATGTTATTCTTTGAAATGTTTGTTAAGAAAATTGTTAAGTGATCCTGTCCGAATCAGAAGTCAACGGACGCTGGGGACGTGGCGCTCCCTGCTGGACCCTCGAGTGCTCCGGCGAACCTGCAACAAACCGAGCCGGGAAGGGTGTCCCGGCGACGGCCCTCCGACGCTCAAGTCAGGCGAGGAATAACAAAGAGGTGGCTTCAGAGATTAAGACCCGCGTACCTCCGATGAAGAAATGGAGGCCTTATATAGACCTCTCGAAGGAGCCTGGGCGCGCCAATCAAAGCAATCACCTGCTTTCGACCATGCTCAGGTATGGGTTTGTCAGAAGGGCATCCATAAGGCCATACCGCTACTGTATCAACCTCTCCATGATGTGACGGCGAGATCCTCCATCGTGCACTCTTGTGTACGGCGTAATCATCAGTCATGCCTTTGTTGACATCCCATATCCTGAGCCGAACGAATAGGTCGCTCGGCTAATCTTTGTATTCTCGCCCTTATCCTGGCCGAGCGGACCACCCGCTCGGCCCTTCGGTCCCAGCCGGGCGGACACCCGCTCGGCCATTCAGTCTTCCCGCCTTGGCGTCCGAAACCCAAGCCCATGGCTGGGTTATCTTTGGCTCCACTCGGACCTACTCAACTGCTCGGCGCGGCCATTAACCGCTTAGTCAGCCCTCCATCTGTCCTCAAGCTGGGACCCTTCAGGAAGTGGGTCCCCCATTCTTACCGCCGGATCATTAAGGTTCTCATGTTTTTAGGGCACTTGAACCCTAATATGAAGCCCTACAAGTTTCGGCCACTTCAAGATTTAGGGCTTAGGAAACTTAGAACCTAACTTAACTATGCTCATGTTATTCCTTGATATATTTGCTATGAAGGTTGTTTAAGGTTCTCATGTTTTTAGGGCACTTGAACCCTAATTTTAAACCCTACATGTTTCGGCCACTTCAAGATTTAGGGCTTAGGAAACTTAGAACCTAACTCAACTAAACTCATGTTATTCCTTGATATATTTGCTATGAAGGTTGTTTAAGGTTCTCATGTTTTTAGGGCACTTGAACCCTAATTTTAAACCCTACATGTTTCGGCCACTTTAAGATTTAGGGCTTAGGAAACTTAGAACCTAACTCAACTATGCTCATGTTATTCCTTGATATATTTGCTATGAAGGTTGTTTTACGTTCTCATGCTTTTAGGACACTTGAACCTAAATTTTAAGTCCTATAATATTCGGCCATTACATGATGAATGACTTAGGAAACTTAGAACCTAACTCAACCATGCTCATGTTATTCCTTGAAATGTTTGCTATGAAAGTTGTTTAGGATTCACAAGCTTGAATGATAGTTTTTAACCCAATGTATGTTTGATAAGGTTCGGCCATGATAAGTTGTAAGTTTAAGTAACCTAGAACTCTACCTAATCTTGCTCATGATAATTCTTATGGTATAAGAAGTGATGCTTACTTAGGGCTCATGCTAGTTATTTATGGAAATAATATCAAATACAAGAGGCTTACGTTCTAGAATTTCGAATATGTTTTTTCGAAGTTGTGTTCTTTTGTTTTTTCTTTTCCTTGTGATTTGATTGTTCTCTTTGGTTAACCTAAAATTATTTTAGGAAATTAAATATTAGCTTTCTATTAAAGGTTTTGTCTAGTCGGTGGTGGTTGCTCCCATATCCAAGAAGGCCATGTGCCTCGCCACGTCAGTACTGGGAACCTTTTATGGAAATTAATATTTAATGGAATTAATAACTTAAGGAGACTTGGGTCGAACGTGTTAAGTTCCGCAGGAGATCCAAGTCAAAACCTAAAAGAACAAATAGATTAAGTTTTGGATCAAGCGTGTTAAGTTCCATGAGCGATCCAAAATTTAATTTAAAAGAACACATGGTAGCTAGGAAAGGTTCGGACCTTTGTACAAAATTTTTATGCAGTGGAACCTATAGGTTTTCAGTAGCAACCAACAATTGGTATCAGAGCTAGGGTTTTGCCTCTGTGTATTTGGTATTTAGTTTAATTATGCGCATGTCATACATAATTTAGGCAGGATAATAGTAGGATGTGCTAACTTTGTGGATGCAGGATCCAACTATTATGGCTTTTAGTTATTATGTGTGTGATTGGACCCTTGGACATGTCAAGGGCATTTAATGTGTGTGCATGATTGTATTAAAATACAGCAGGAGCTGTATTTAGTTTTTATTAGGATTTTATTTTTGATCTAGATACATGTACATTCCTTTTATGGAATATAGGATCAAAAATGTAAAATTCTATTTATGTCGCGGATCAAATCTTGCAAAGCGTGGAACCTTCTAAGGACCAGAGGCGCAGCGGAACTAGGAGCAAGATGGATGCGACAGCTAGACCCGGTGGCGGTGGCCAAATATGGCAGCAGCTTGGGATGACAACACACGGAGGACAATTAGAGATAAAAGCCATAATAGTTGAAAATTAAATTTTCTATTTATTGCTTTTATATTGTGCTGTGTGTGCATGTTAGTTTACAAGTTTAAGTAGGCTAGCATAGTTAAAATTCCTCATTTATAAATAACTAAGTGGGAGAGGGATTTTAAATAAATCCCATGGTCTCCATTATTGGTTTGTAAGTGATGCAAACAAGCTCGCATTGGCTCTGAGTGCCTTCCTCCATAACGGATGAGCTTGTTTGCGGATCACTAAAACAGACTTCTATTTTGGATGACTATAGGAAGTTAATTAAGAGCGTGTGATCTTCCCCAACGGAAGAGGCATAATCTTATTAATGGACTTAGTGTCAAGTAATGGTATACACTTAGACACATCTAATAGTATCCTCCCCATCGGAGTCACTGCTATTATTTGTGTGACCAAATGATACCAACTATTAATTTTATTTGTCAAAAGTTAGGTTGACAAGATAATAAAATTAATGGGTTAAAACCCTTCTTTTACAAATGTTGAATTTGTATACGTCCACACTAACGTGGCATACAAAATTCACGGTGTTATGAGGTGTTGGTTAATTTAAAATAGTATTGTTTGAGGAATCAATATTATTCTAAATTTAGAGTTCTGACCAAAAGTTATTTGTGATTCTTAGGATGTCTTTCAACCCACTGTCCATCATACTTCAACAGAATAGACTTACTGGACCAAACTACATAGATTGGAAAAGAAACCTGGACATTGTTCTTACTGTTGAAAGCTATAAATATGTACTGACTGAGCAGTGCCCTGATGCACCTACTGGTGAATCTACCCAAGAGGAGAGGAAATGGGTAAAAGCAGATGAGATGGCGCGGTGTTACATTTTGGCTTCAATGTCAAATGTATTGCAACATCGATCAAGATTTACCAACGACCTATGATATTATGAACAATCTCAAGGAACTCTTTAGTCATCGGGATAGGGCTTCTAGGCAAGAAGCCATGAGAAAGATAATGACGACCACCATGCAAGAGGTTACTCCTGTAAGGATCATATCCTAAAGATGATGGCTTATCCGAACGAGATACAGATCCTTGGAGGAGAAATTGATGGGAAACCCGGATCGATATGATCCTCCAAACGCTACCTTGAGCAGTTTCGCCCGAACTATAATATGAATAAGAGGGTTTATTCATTAGCGGAACTACTGACGACTTCAAGCAGCTGAAGGATTATTTCGTCACAATGCTCAAATTCACTATGCTGAAAATGGTTCTACTTCTAAACCGAAAGGAAAGAAGAAGAAGAAACAAGTTGGTTCAAGAAAGAAAGTGAATAAATCTCGAGTACAGGATTTAAATCTGGAATGAAGAAGTGCTTCATTTGCAAGCAGTCTGGACATTGGAAGGCGGACTGTTCTCATAGGAACCAAAACAAAGGTATATCTCATACTCTAGTTGTTGAAACATGTTTAGCGGTGTTATCTACCAGCACCTGGTGTAGATACGGGAGCCACTGATCATGTCTGCAATTCCTTGCAGGGGTTCCAGGAAACCCGACGACTATCTGAAGGAGAAATTACCGTCTACATGGGCAATGCTACTAAGGTGGCAGCTGTTGCAGTGGGAGACGTCTACTTATCTTTTAGTAGAAATAGGAATTTGGTTTTAAGAAATTATCTTTATGTACCCAGTTTTAGAAAGAATTTAATTTCAGTTTCTAAACTATTTTTAGATGGATATTCAGTTTCCTTTAGTAACGATGTAGTTATTAAAAGAAATAAAGTGATTATCTGTTCTGGTGCATTAGTTGGCAATTTGTATACTTTAAATCCAATTTCTTCCACAAAGCAAAACATGGAAATTTATAACTCATCTTCTAATTCTAATAAGAGAAAAGAACCTTCGGAAATGAACCAAGCATATCTTTGGCATCTAAGGCTTGGTCATATTAACTTAAGTAGGATTCAGAGGCTTATAGCCGATGGACTTTTGGGTTCATTAGAGTTGGAAAATTTTCCAACTTGTGAATCCTGCTTGGAAGGTAAAATGACCAAGAGGCCGTTCAAGGCCAAGGGGTATAGAGCCAAAGAAGTGTTAGAGTTGGTTCACTCTGATTTGTGTGGTCCTATGTCCGTCCAGGCAAGAGGAGGTTTTGAATATTTTGTCTCTTTCATAGACGATTATTCAAGATATGGATACATTTATCTAATGCGCCATAAGTCCGAGTGCTTTGATAAGTTCAAAGAATACAAGGCTGATGTGGAAAAACGACTAGGTAAAAGTATCAAGACAGTACGGTCGGATCGTGGTGGCGAATACCTCTTAGGAGAGTTTAGGAATTACTTATCGAGGCGGATTCAATCCCAATTGACTGCACCTGGAAGAATGGTGTGGCAGAGCGAAGGAATAGGACTCTTATGGAGATGGTTAGATCAATGATGAGTTATTGAATTACCAAATTCGTTTGGGGATATGCTCTGGAAACAGCAGTATCGTTTTGAACTTAGTACCTTCTAAATCAGTTTCTTCTACTCCCATAGAATTGTGGAATGGGCGAAAGCCCAGTCTAAGACATATTCGGATTTGGGGTAGTCCAGCACATGTCTGAAACCAGATCTGATAAGTTAGAATCCGTCTGAAGTTCGCGTGTTTGTAGGATATCCCAAAGGAGCGAAAGGTGGTTTATTTTATAGTCCTAAAGACCGGAAGGTCATTGTTAGCACCAATGCCCGCTTTTAGAAGAAGACTATATAATGGATCACAAGCCCGAGCAAAGTTGTTTTAGAAGAACTTAGAGAGGACATGTCTACTTCATTACCACAGGACAAGATGAAGTACCACAAGAGGCAACACGTGTCACACATGATACACAACCACATGCCTCGTCGTAGTGGGAGGGTTGTAAAGCAACTGAAAGATTCATGTTTTGGGAGAGTCTTGGACTTGGTCCCGGGTAAACATGAACCCGATCCCCGAATCTGAAGAAGTTGGTGCGGGTAGCACTAACGGTCTAACCAGTTTTGATGAATGACAAATAGGTTAAGTTAGTTGTGTTGTTGTCGACACTTTTATCAAGTGTGCAGGAAAAGTCCACTAGGTCGACGGGCTGACCGGATAGTGGCCGAAGTCAGCGGGTCGACGGGCTGACCGGACGCTTGGCGAGAAGTCCACTAGGTCGACGGGCGGATAGCTGGCGAGAAGTCCAAGCGGTCGACGGGCTGACCGCAGACGAGTCGACGGGTCGACGGGCTGGCCGGACGTCTGGCGGTAAGTGAGGTAAGTCACTAGAGGGAGTGACTGGGACGCGTTCCGGGTAGGGAACATTAGGCGTCGATCCGACTTAGATCCATTTCGGATATCTAAGTCGAGATCGTGACTAGATTCCGGTCTCGGAAGACGGAATCTAAGTCATACTTTGCTCATCTATAAAACGTGCTAACATTCTTTTCTGCAGGTACATTTGCCTCGGACTAACCTTTTCTTGCGGGAGAAGGACTTTCTGGAGAAGAGGGGTCCGGGCGCCCGGAAGGCAAATTTCATCCAGCCGAGTCGCCGCCACGTGGAGCATCATGGTTTGTGCAGCTACGTCACATTCCAGGCGCCCGGAAGGGATTCAGGCGCCCGGGACAGCATATAAAAGAAGCCCCAGGCAGGAGCTTCAGAATCAATCATCAACTAAGAATCCAAGATCTGCTGCTCTGTGCTCTTGCGACGCTACGAAAAGCTCTCCGACTCAGTGCTGGTTTTGTTTTAATTCTATTGTCGGTATTTTCTTTATCTGTCAATTCTTGTACTTAACTCTGTAATATTCGAATTGATAGTGATTGCCCAACGAAAGTGGTCAAGGACCACGGGCCTTCGAGTAGGAGTCGTCACAGGCTCCGAACGAAGTAAAAAACAACTGTGTTCATTTACTTTTCCGCTGCGTTTATACTCGTCTTTTTCAAATCGATATTCACCCCCCCTCTATCGAATCTAACGGTCCTACAAGTGGTATCAGAGCAGGTACCGCTCTGATTTGGTGCAACCACCAATCAGACAAAGAGGGGGTCTTTTTAAAGAAAAATTATATATCGTTCGTTTTTAAAATAAAACCTTACGCCTTTCGTTTTTTCCCTCCAAAACTATTTTTGAAAAATACATCGTCATCTTTTAACTATTATTTAGTATCGACAAAATATTACATTTTCAAAAATTTGAGATAATATTTTTTATTAATATTTTAATAATATTTTATTATTTTTTTTTTAAAAAAAAATTAGTGAAATATTATTTTTTCCAGCACTGCTAATCCAAGACCAAGTCTTGGGATTTTGTCTTTGTTTCATTGTGTGCAAGAACAATGTCTTTTCAAGAAGGATGGAACCCCAATGAACCACCACCGTACGATGAAGATTTCAACTACTGGAGGCGAAGAATGGAATGCTTCTTAGGAAGCATAGATATCGATTATATGCTAATATTGAAAAAACCTTCTCAGAACTCGGAACTGAATAAAAACGTAAGTAAAATTATTTGTAATATTTTACCTAACAATATCATATGCAGACTAGAAAAATACAAGAATGCATATGAGCTGTGGACCCAGTTGATCAAGCTTCACGAGACGCCAATGGAGCTAGAAGATCAAGTTAAAGTCGAACTCGAGTCAGATCCAACGGAGAAGCCTGCTGAATTAGGGGTTGCGCTCAAGGTTAGTAATATTTACCAAAACACCCTTGCTAGTAGTAGTTTAAAATATGTGCATGTTAATTTGGATATATCTGAAAGTATATGTGAAAATAGTGTACATGACAATACTTGCGATAATACCCCTAGGACATTTTCTGATAAAACAAATATAATTAATTCAGAAAATACAGAAAATACCCCTAGGATATTTTCTGATAAAACAAATATAATTAATTTAGAAAATACAGAAAATCTGAAAATAATTAATAAATCTAAAAATTCGAATTTAAACCTAAACAAATTTGAAAATTCAAACAAAAAGGATGACAAGGTCAATATCAATCTAGACACAATTAATAAATTGTTTAATAATCTAGACAATATCAATCTAGAAAATTCTATCCAAGATAATTTAATTAACAAAAAATTAAATTTTAATGATAAGACTTATTTAATAAATTCCACTAATTATATCAACTTAAAAGGTAAAGAAAATATAAGGATAAAATCAAACACTTTGATAAAATCAAAACGGAAGTTAACAAACTTAAAATTAAATGTTAAAGATAACATATTAAACAAAAATAATCTAGAAAATTCAAAATTAACAATTAATAAAAAGTTAAAAGATAAACCCTTAAAGAAATATAATTCAAACAATTTAATTAACTCAAAATTAAATAAAAACCTAAACTTTAAAAATAAGCTACTAAAGAAAGATAAGTCAATTAACCCAATAAAATTAAAATTGAAAGAAAATTTAAATATTAAATATACTCTTTTAAAGAAAGATAATTTGACCAATTTAATTAATTCAAAATTAAAAACTTAAATTTAAATTACAAATTAAACATTAAAACTTAACTAAAACTAACTCTAATTATACAAGAAATCTTAAAATAAAAATCAACAATTTAGGGGAGACTCCGAATAGCTGGCACCTCCAAAATAATTTACCCGGCAGGGTAACCAAAACAAAACTACCGGTAGGGTAACCCAAACCAACCTAGCAGGGTAGTTAGGAATAGAAAAAGGGATAAAGTTTAACTTGACAAGTAGTATTGGTGAAGTTTTGGATGATATCGTTGGGGAAGCTTGGGCATTGCATGTTTAGAAAGATATGGCTTCGATCGGTGCATTTGGAACCAACTAAAGCTACCCCTTACGGATCCTAACTAGGTAGACCAAGGTTTGGTACTAAGCTCCGTGGATAGGACTATTCGGAAAACCTCGAAGGGTTGGTTACTTCTAATGATGTCCAGGTGACTCACCAAGCTTAGAAGTTTATCCGAAGAATGCCTATTTGTTGAGACCAAAGCCAAACCTGAATCTAACACAAGTTAAACCAAACTCTGTAATTAAATCTAATTCATCTCACAAAATTATAGGATTTCCTGATTGATAATCTAGATCGGGAGAGATGAATAAGGATTAAATTAAATAAGTTTCAAATTAAAATTAATTTTTAAATTTAAAATTAAATTAAAATTAATTAAAATTAAATTTTGAATTTCATATTAAATTAAAATTAATTTTCAATTTTCAAATTAAATTAAAATTAAATTTCGAATTTCAAATTGAATTTCAAATTCAAATTATAATAACTTTAAAAACCATTTTAAAAATTCTTTAAAAACTATTCTTAAAAATTCATTAAAAAAAAATATTTTAAAAATTCTTTAAAAACTATTTTAAAAATTCTTTAAAATCTATTTTAAAAATTCTTTAAAAACTATTTTTAAAATTCTTTAAAAACTATTTTTAAAATTCTTTAAAAACTATTTTAAAAATTCTTTAAAAATTATTTGAAAAATTCTTTAAAAACTATTTGAAAAATTCTTTAAAAATTATTTTTTAAAATTCTTTAAAAACTATTTTTAAAATTCTTTAAAAACTATTTTTAAAATTCTTTAAAAACTATTTTAAAAATTCTTTAAAAACTATTTTAAAAATTCTTTAAAAACTATTTTTAAAATTCTTTAAAAATTATTTGAAAAATTCTTTAAAAACTATTTGAAAAATTCTTTAAAAACTATTTTAAAAATTCTTTAAAAACTATTTTTAAAATTATTTAAAAACTATTTTTAAAATTCTTTAAAAATTATTTTTTAAAATTCTTTAAAAACTATTTTTTAAAATTCTTTAAAAAACTTTTTAAAAATTCTTTAAAAACTCTTTAAAAAATTCTTTTAAAAATTATTTTAAAACATTTTAAAAATTATTTTAAAAACTCTTTTAAAAATCATTTTAAAAAACTTTAAAAAATTCTTTTAAAAATTATTTTAAAACATTTTAAAAACTATTTTAAAAATCATTTTAAACTTTAAAAAAAAATTCTTTTAAAAATTATTTTAAAACATTTTAAAAATTATTTTAAAAACTCTTTTAAAAATCATTTTAAAAATTTTTTTTTTAATTATTTTAAAACATTTTTAAAAATTATTTTAAAAACTCTTTTAAAAATCATTTTAAAAAAAAAACTTTAAAAATTCTTTTAAAAAATTCTTTTAAAACCTTTTAAAAATTATTGTTATTTTAAAAATTATTTTAACTTAAAAATTATTTTAAAAAAAAACTTTTAAAAATCATTTAAAAAATATTTTAAAAATCATTTTAAAACTATCTAAAAATTTTGTATCATTTTGAATGAAATTTTGTTAACTTAAAAATAGTAATAATAAATTATTTCTATAGATTATTTTCACTTTAAAAATTATTATTTTGACTTTAAACTCATTTTTAATCTTAAACATCATTTTAACCTTAAAATTAATTTTTAATTTGACTTAACTAAAAATTAAATCTTAAATTAAAACTTAATATTGAAATTACAATTAAAATTAAAAATTTTAACTTAAACTTAAAATTAAACTTAAACTTAAACTTAAATTAACCACTAATATTAATTTAAATCTAAAATCAAAACTGAATCAAACATATGTTAATTGACATAAAACATATTATAAAAATCATTTTAAATTCCTTTTAAATGCTGTTTTAGAAATCCCTTTAAATTTTTTTTAATAATAATAATAATTATAACTAACACTTTCATTGACCAGCTCAATCAAGTAATATGAAATTTAAATTATTTCACTAAGTATTAAATTATTAAATCAAGTAAAAACTAATCAATAAATTATTGATAATGCTTAACTGTTATTGAATTAATAAAATCTTATCTTATTTAACCTTAAACTAAAGTTAAGCACCTGAATCTAAAAATTAATTAATAATTGATTAATCAAATTCAAATAAACAGTTATACCAAGGATACAGAGATAATAATATATGTATTACTAAATTAGACAAATATGTTAGGGCTTTGAAATTTAACACAACCAAACCTTAGTATTAAAGGGGAGATATTAAATTAAGGGGAGTAACCAATTCAGGGGGAGGTTCAATTTCTTTTAAATCCCCTAGAAAAATTAATAAATAAGGAGGATTAATAAATTAAAGGAATATCAAATTCAGGGGGAGGTTTATTTTTTAATTATCTCCTTAAGCGTTATTTTTTTAATCTTCTCTTTAAAATCTCTCTAGAAAATTCTACCTCATTTAAAAAAAAAAAAAATTACTTTGAATATTTTTAGCAAATATTTTCAAACTTTTAAGTATCAAGTTCAGGGGGAGAAATTAATTAAAATTTTGTGTGTTTGAAAAATGTTTTTTTACATCTATTTTAAAACTAACTTATTTTTAAAACACCAGTTTTCAAAAAGTTAAATTTAACTAAGTTTAATCCCACCTAATTTTCAAACCTGATTTGAAAAATTAACTATTTCCAAATTTAGCCTTAAAAATTAATTTTGGCAAAAATTTTATTTCTTGAAAAGTTTAATTTTTGCTTTGTTTTAAAAATCGAAGTTGAAAAATTTACCTTTTTGAAAATTAAATGTTACTTAAACATAAAAAGTAAATTTGAAAAACCTGTCTTGAAAATTTCTACACGCTTGAAAAGTTAAACTTGATTAACTTTAACTTTTCAAAACTCAACTTGTCTACCCCAAGTCAACTTGACTATTTTTTAACTTGGTGTTAAAAATTGCACTTTTATCTTTCAAATTTTGAACCAAACTTAGTTATCTTTCAAAATCTGATTACCTATTACAGTAACTCTTCACTATGATTATTTACCTTTGTTCATTTTTTGATGAATGTCAAAGGGGGAGGAGGGTTAGGTGGTTAAGTTAGCTAAACCAATTTGAAAATACAAACTAACAAACTTTAAAACCACATAAATGCATGTTGTTTCTTGCATATGTTTTCACTAACTTAACCAGGTTGTCATTCCATCAAAAAGGGGGAGATTGTTGGTGCGGGTAGCACTAACGGTCTAACCCAGGTTTTGATGAATGACAAATAGGTTAAGTTAGTTGTGTTGTTGTCTGACACTTTTATCAAGTGTGCAGGAAAAGTCCAGCTAGGTCGACGGGCTGACCGGATAGCTGGCGAGAAGTCCAAGCGGGTCGACGGGCTGACCGGACGCTTGGCGAGAAGTCCAGCTAGGTCGACGGGCTGACCGGATAGCTGGCGAGAAGTCCAAGCGGGTTGACGGGCTGACTGGACGCTTGGCAAGAAGTCCAGACGGGTCGACGGGTCGACGGGCTGACCGGACGTCTGGCAGGTAAGTGAGGTAAGTCACTGGAGGGGAGTGACTACGAGGACGCGTTCCCGGGTAGGGAACATTAGGCGTCGATCCGACTTAGATCTATTTCGGATATCTAAGTCGAGATCGTGACTAGATTCCGGTCTCGGAAAGACGGAATCTAAGTCATACTTTGCTCATCTATAAAACTGTGCTAACATTCTTTTGCTGCAGGGTACATTTGCCTCGGACTAACCTTTTCTTGCAGGAGAAGGACTTTCTGGAGAAGAGGGGTCCGGGCGCCCGGAGGTCCGGGCGCCCGGAAGGCAAATTTCATCCAGCCGAGTCGCCGCCACGTGGAGCATCATGGTTTGTGCAGCTACGTCACATTCCAGGCGCCCGGAAGGGATTCAGGCGCCCGGGACAGCATATAAAAGAAGCCCCAGGCAGGAGCTTCAGAATCAATCATCAACTAAGAATCCAAGATCTGCTGCTCTGTGCTCTTGCGACGCTACGAAAAGCTCTCCGACTCAGTGCTGGTTTTGTTTTAATTCTATTGTCGGTATTTTCTTTATCTGTCAATTCTTGTACTTAACTCTGTAATATTCGAATTGATAGTGATTGTCCAACGAAAGTGGTCAAGGACCACGGGCCTTCGAGTAGGAGTCGTCACAGGCTCCGAACGAAGTAAAAAACAACTGTGTTCATTTACTTTTCCGCTGCGTTTATACTCGTCTTTTTCAAATCGATATTCACCCCCCCTCTATCGAATCTAACGGTCCTACAAGTGGTATCAAACATAGTCCCATATTGGAAACACATGGGAAAGATCATGGGTTTTATAAGAGAAAAGATATCTCCATTGGCATGAGGCCTTTTGGGTAGAGCCCAAGAGCAAAACCATGAGGGCTTAGGCCCAAAGTGGACAATATCATGTCATTGTGGAGATATCTAAATTCTTTTCGATCCTACAATTGGTATCAGAGCCCGGACTGCCAGAAGGTTTAACCGCCGACTGCGCACAAGAGCTATGGTCTGATTGAACCATGTGAGTACAATATTGACCTCGAACAAAAAAGTGGGGGCTCCTATGTTCGGATCAAGATGACCAGACACCAGGCAGGAAGTCCTTGTAGGTCAGGTAGACCGAGGGGCAGGAAGTCCTAGTAGGTCGGGTAGACCGAGGGGTAGGAAGACCTGGTGGGTCGAGGATCGGACGTGGGAAACCCATGGTCCTTTATTTGAGGGGGGGGATTGTTGAGGTTGCAAGGTTGCAAACATAGTCCCATATTGGAAACACATGGGAAAGATCATGGGTTTTATAAGAGAAAAGATATCTCCATTGGCATGAGGCCTTTTGGGTAGAGCCCAAGAGCAAAACCATGAGGGCTTAGGCCCAAAGTGGACAATATCATGTCATTGTGGAGATATCTAAATTCTTTTCGATCCTACAGAAGCACTCCAAGATATAGATGCAGCATCTTGGCAAAAGGCAATGAATTCTGAAATAGAGTCTATATACTCTAATAAAGTCTGGGAGCTTGTAGAACCACCTGATGGTGTAAAAGTCGTTGGATGCAAGTGGATCTACAAAAGGAAAAGAGGGACAGACGGGAAGGTAGAAACCTTCAAAGCTAGGCTTGTTGCAAAAGGGTACACTCAAAAAGAGGGAATCGATTATGAGGAGACCTTTTCACCGGTAGCCATGCTTAAGTCTATCCGGATACTCTTATCCATTGCTGCTCATATGGATTATGAGATTTGGCAAATGGATGTCAAGACAGCTTTCCTTAATGGAAGTCTTGAAGAGAACATCCATATGAAGCAACCAGAAGGGTTCATTGAAAAAGGCAAAGAGCATCTAGTGTGCAAGCTCAATCGGTCCATTTATGGGCTGAAGCAAGCTTCAAGGTCTTGGAACATCCGGTTTAATGAAGTAATCCAATCATATGGATTTATTCAAAGTCCGGATGAGTCTTGTGTATATAAGAAGTGTAACAGAAATGTGGTGGTATTTCTTGTACTATACGTAGATGATATTTTGTTAATTGGCAACAATGTCAAGGTATTATCAGACGTAAGGGTATGGTTGTCCAAACAATTTGATATGAAGGACTTAGGAGCATGTGCACACATTCTTGGGATCAAAGTTATAAGGGATCGTAAGAAAAGAATGTTGTGTCTATCCCAAGCTTCATATATAGATACAATCCTTGCTCGTTTTAGCATGCAGGATTCCAAGAAAGGTTTCTTACCTTTTAGACATGGAGTAGCTTTATCTAAAGAGATGTCTCCAAAGACATCAAAAGAGATAGAGGACATGAAAGCAGTTCCTTATGCTTCGGCTGTAGGAAGCCTAATGTATGCAATGCTATGTACGAGACCTGATATCTGTTTTGCCGTGGGCATGGTTAGCAAATATCAGAGTAACCCTGGACAAGGACATTGGACTGCGGTAAAGAATATATTAAAGTACCTGAGAAGGACTAGAGATTATATGCTAGTTTACCAAGTAGATGATTTGCTCCCTGTGGGATACACGGATTCAGATTTTCAATCAGATAGGGACAACAGTAAGTCTACATCAGGCTATGTGTTTACTTTAGGAGGTGGAGTCATTGCATGGAGGAGTGTTAAGAAGAAATACGTTTCGGACTCAACCATGGAAGCTGAGTATGTAGCAGCCTCTGAAGCAGCTAAAGAAGCAGTATGGCTCAGGAACTTTCTAATGGACTTAGATGTGATTCCTGGTTTGCCCAAAATCATCACAATTTATTGTGATAATAGCGGTGCAGTTGCAAACTCGAAGGAACCACGAGTCCATAAGGCAAGTAAACATATAGAGCGCAAGTACCACCTGATACGAGATATCGTGAAGCGAGGAGAAGTTGTCATCGCCAAGATTGCATCAGCGGATAACCTGGCAGATCCTTTCACTAAGGCCCTTAAAGCTTCGATCGGCATGTGGAGGAATGAGAATCGGATGTATGGTAGAAGATATGGCGACTTAGTCATTAGTATAAGTGGGAGATTGTTGGAGTGTATACTGAAAGCCTAAGCTTTGTAAACATTCATTATGAATAAAGAATCACATTTGGTCTAATTATCTACATTTGTTTGTAGTTGTTCATTTAATTTATATTGTAGATAACATAGTATGTGGTGTCACAGACAGAAGATGATGTTATCAGTACCTTATAAATTATAAACAGTAGCTCACGACCAGAATGGAAGGGAACAAACCATTAGAAGGTCGTAGTGTAATTAGGTATTAGTTTATCTTGACTATATAATTACACTAGTACACTCAGAGTGTATTGAGTAGGACCATTTGAGGTCGTTTCTTTTATACTGACTTTATAAAGGAACAAAGACCTCGATTATTATGGAAGTGTGTGCTCTTAATCCTAATATAATAACAAGCACATATGTTTGATATTTATTTCTTTAATTTATCAATGGGTGAGATTTAGTTCGATGAATCAATAAACTCGATAAGTTGGGAAATAGTATCACTTATAGTGTGTGTTGTTGATTATAGAAGGAAACTGTGTCCTAGAGATACTAGGTTGATAATGTCCCCAAGAGGAGCTCATAAGGATTGTCATGTTAAACCCTGCAGGTGGACTTAGTCCGACATGACGATAAGGTTGAGTGGTACTACTCTTGGACTTAGACATTAATTAAATGAGTTGTCAGTAACTCACTTAATTAGTGGACATTCGATATCTTAAACACAGGGAGACTAACACACTCATAATAAGAAGGAGCCCAAAAATGTAATTTGGGATTGGTGCGGTAGTTCAATGATAGTTCTCTAGTGGAATGAATTATCATTGGTAAAATTAAGTTGTGTGTTCGGGGCGAACACGGGATGCTTAATTTTATCGGGAGACCAAAACCAATTCCTCCTCTCGGTCCCTATCGTAGCCTCTTATTTATAGAGTTCTATACCCACCTTCTAAACCCACCCAATAGGGGCCGGCCAAGCTAGCTTGGGAACAAGCTAGGGCCGGCCTAGGTATAAAATTGGGTGGCCGGCCCTAGCTTGAACCCAAGCTAGTAGGGCCGGCCAAAATAAATTAAAAAAGAAATTTAATTTTAATTTTTATTACGTGGTAGATATAATTTAAAGAGAATTAAAATTAAAATATCTCTCTTGTAAAAGATTTACAAAAGATTAAAGAAAGAGATTAGATCTCTTTCCTTATTTGTAGATTGGAGAGATTTTTTATTTTCTCTTTAAAATTATTCACATGTTAATAAAATTAAAATTATAGATATTTCCTTTTATTAACCATGAAGAGATTTTTAAAGAGAAATTTTATTTTTTAAAATTTCCTGAAACAAATAAGGAAAGTTTTAATTGTTGATTGAAACTTGTCCAATTTGCTTCCTCTTGATGTGGCCGGCCATTAGAGTTTATTTGAGAAATTTTATTTTATTTTTCTCAAATAAATCATGTCAAGGAAATTAAGGAAATTTTATTGTAAATAAATTTCCTAATTTGCCTAGGCCAAGGAATATAAAAGAAGGGGTAGGGGTGCCTTCATGAGACACAACCTCTATTGTTTTCTCTCCCTTTTTCCTTGGTGTTGTGGCCGGCCATTACCCTCTCCCTCTCTTCCTCTTGTGGTGGCCGAATACTTCATCTCTCTTGGAGTTCTTGTGGTGGCCGGATACTACTTGGAGAAGAAGAAGAAGAAGAAGGAGAGAAAGCTAGCATCTCTTGGAGCTTGGTTAGTATTTTGATTTTCTTCTTTGGTAAAGTTCTTCCTTTGTGGCCGAACCTTGCTTGGAGGAGAAGAAGGTGGTTGGTGGTTTCTCATCTCGGTAGATCGTTGCCCACACAACGTCCGAGGTTAGAAGAGGAATACGGTAGAAGATCAAGAGGTTTTTCTACAAGGTATAACTAGTAATTTCTATTTCCGCATCATGCTAGTTATTTATGGAAATAATACCAAATACAAGAGGCTTACGTTCTAGAATTTCGAATATGTTTTTTCGAAGTTGTGTTCTTTTGTTTTTTCTTTTCCTTGTGATTTGATTGTTCTCTTTGGTTAACCTAAAGTTATTTTAGGAAATTAAATATTAGCTTTCTATTAAAGGTTTTGTCTAGTCGGTGGTGGTTGCTCCCATATCCAAGAAGGCCATGTGCCTCGCCACGTCAGTACTGGGAACCTTTTATGGAAATTAATATTTAATGGAATTAATAACTTAAGGAGACTTGGGTCGAACGTGTTAAGTTCCGCAGGAGATCCAAGTCAAAATCTAAAAGAACAAATAGATTAAGTTTTGGATCAAACGTGTTAAGTTCCGCAGGCGATCCAAAATTTAATTTAAAAGAACACATGGTAGCTAGGAAAAGGTTCAGACCTTTGTACAAAATTTTTGTACAGTGGAACCTATAGGTTTTCCGAGTAGAGAGCCGAGAAAATGGATATTAATATGGAAAGAAAATTATGAGATTAATAAATGGATTTGATTTTCTCCGGTTTAATTTCTAACTCATCATCATGACAAAATTTCTACCAATTTGTTCTCATTATATACTGGAGCTCAATCATCATCTTAATGGTCCCTTCATGACAGTCTCACATACTTTGTGATGTAGGATCGATATATATAGGAAGATCTAATTTTTTAAAAGAATATAATTTTTGATTTGGGATTTAGAATCATATTCTGTTAGCACTTATCGTGCAGAATTGAAAAATCTATATTTGTTACGGGTATCCATAACCGTTAAATTTTGGGCTCAGAATCAACTGTTTAGGTCTTTTTTTTAGAACCTCCGAAGATTTTTTGTATTATTTTTAATAATTTCTATTTTTGTGATATTTAGTATATATGAGTTAATGTTTATCTAAATTAACATCATGTTCTTATTAATTTATTTTTGTTAAGAATTTTTTTTGGAAGATTTCTTTTCTTTATTTACAAGAAGGAATCGAAATAATAATATTAGAAATAATAATATTTGGAAAAAGATCTATCGACCAAGTATGGGCGCTGGACCGGTTATGCGATTGCCTACAGTGATGCAGATTGGGCGTTGGATCTCCCGAAAATAGACATTCTACTAGTGGATATGCTATATTTCTTGGATGAAATCTTGTTTCCTGGCTTTCAAAGTAACCTACAGTCTCTCGCTCGAGTACTGAAGCTGAATATAAAGTTATCGCTAACGCAACGTCAGAAATGATTTGGCTACAATATCTTCTTTCAGAATTACACTTTTTCCCAACTGCTATGCCAAAAATATGGTGTGATAATATTAGAGCAACTTATCTTGCGACAAATCTTATTTTGAATGCTCGTACCTAGCATGTAGAGATTGATTTTCATTTTGTTCGCGAGCAAGTGGCGACTCGACAACTTTCGATTTCTTATATCTCTACGGAAGATCAAATTGCTAATATATTTACTAAGTCATTATCTAGATAACGTTTCATCAAGTTAGCACTCAAACTCAACGTTCAAGCACTCCCGTTGAGTTTGTCGGGGTAATGATAATAATGGAAATAATCTCTAATTGATTTCAATTAATTGAGATTTATTATATTTGACACACAATCAAGATCAACATAAATTAAATAGGAAAAATAATATTTCCAAGTCTATTATATTACTATGTTTATAATTATTATGATTGTATGACTTATTTAATCTTTCCATTATTATGTTGAACAATTTGTATAAATAAATATATTAATTTTAATAATAAAATTATCAAAAAAAATTTATATTATTTTTTTCCTCAACATACAACACTTTATATTTATATTTTGGTTGGAAGAACAAACAAGCTCATCACTTTATATCAGTCGCCTCGATAATCTTCAATCTTAGAGCAAGCACGTTTGTAAGGGTTGGTCGGTCTACCTTCGTGACAGTTGAAGTAGGAGGTGCCCCGACGAGAGCAAGGTGTTGGATTGCCTGTGCAAAGAGCCTTGTAACTGATGTCTTCAGCAGGAGTGGCCGCGGTGACAATGAGCAACAGGAGAAAGATGGACAAGGAGAAAAATGAAACAGATGTGTGCTTCGATTTCTCCATATTATCTCATGATCCTGTCCGGAATCTGAGTCAGACGGACAGCTGGGTGAGGTTTATGGAATGTTGACCGAGTCACGATGTCGTGGAGGAGGGGTGTGCTGAGATGGTTTCTATGTTGACCAAGTCTTCAAAAGTCCTCTGGTCAACGCTACCTGCAGCCAACGGCCGGGTTGCCCCGGTCCTTGGTACCCCGAGGCTCGAGGCAGATCCAACGAATATATGAGTAACAGGCTAATAATATAATAATGAGACAAATGAGGGGTGAGTTGGGAAAAAATACCCTGGCCCAAGGGGCACCCTCGGATGGGACGCTGCTCAAGTTGTCGTGACCCGAAAGAGCAAGTGCTTTGGAGTCTGATGAAGAGATGGATCTAATGACGCAGAGTCTGACTCAGTGGCACAAAATCGGATGCGATCTCGACATGCAGGACAGGCTATGACATCGGCACGCAGGCCGAGATATGACACTGATGCGCAGGCCGGGATAAGACAAAAAAACACACAATCTGAAATACAACCGCGTATGGCGGTCTAGAACACAATAACGACAACACATAGATCGGGATTCAACCGTGGCTCGCAGGTCGGAACATAATAAACCGCAGGGAGCTGTATCGACGACTGGATATCGTAGGATGATGGCAATCGGTTGTGGCAAGAAATCGACAATCCCCGAGTGCGAAGGCAGTCCCCTTAGCGTTGGATAGAGTCAAGATTGATCGGAAGCAACCGCTAGAGGACGACGTCGACAATCAGGGGCGCCAACGGAAGAGGTGAGGAGGTGGCTATGTCCGTGGCGGAGGCTTGGCCTACAGCGAGAGCTACGAGGTCGGTCGGCGGAGAGTACATTGCGAAGGAGATGACGTAGAGTACTAGTGGCCGACCGCTGATGGCTGAGAGGCCACCAACGGCTATCTGGAGACGCCAAAAAGGAAGGGAACCGGGTTGGGTGGCGCCTGTGCGGAGAGGGAGAGGAGGCACGATGGCTCTGTTGAGGGTCGGTTGTTGTAGTGAGGAGGAAAGGAGAACTGCAGAACGAGCCGACCATGGCCGCTTGTGGCCAACGGCGTGCGTGGCTGCGGCACAAAGGCCACGGAGTGCGACGGAAACACCCTGGGCTATGGAGCGAGTCGGGGTGGCCAGCGGACGGCCAACGAAGGCAATGTCGCTGGAGGTGACGATGTCTGGTGGCGTGGAGAGGAGAGAGGGGAGGAGGGGAAGTCGTCGTGCTCGCGTGAGGCCCCGTGCCTGAGAGCAAGGAGCTGCCGGCATCGGACGTCGCCAGCGTCGGAGGCAGCGAAGGTGGGCTCTTCCTCGTGATCTTCACAGCGGCGGACAAAAAATTAAAAAACTCCTTTCGAGTCGTGTCCACCCCTCCTCTTCAATCCCTAAACAATAAAAAGACGCAAATATCCCTCCCTTTCCACATCACAAGCCTCCCCTTTAAGTCTAGTTGAAGGAGGCGTAAGTTTGACTAAGCAGAGAAGGAATTAGGGGGAAAGGGAGGGATATTTACGTCTTTATACTGTTTAGGGATTGAAGAGGAGGAGGGGGGCATGGTTCATAAGAAGTTTTTTCGTTTTTGGCCTGCCGCCGTGAAGATCACGAGGAAGAGGCCACCTTCGTTGCCTCTGACGTCGGCGACGTCCGATGTCGGTAGCTCCTTGCTCTCAGGCACGGGGCCTCACGCGAGCACGACGACTTCCCCTCCTCCCCCTTCGTCGGCCGTCCAATGGCCACCCCGACTCACTCCATCGCCCAGGGTGTTACCGTCGCACTCCGTGGCCTTCGCACCTTAGCCACGCACGCCGCCGGCCACAAGTGGCCATGGCCGGCTCGTTCCATAGTTCTCCTTTCCTCCTCACTGCAACAGCCGACCCTCAACGGAGCCATCGTGCCGCCTCTCCCTCTCGGCGGAGGCGCCACCCAACCCAGTTCCCTTCCTTTTTGGCGTCTCCAGCTACTCTTCAGTGGCCTCTCAGCCATCAGCGGTCAGCCACTGGTACTCTCCATCATCTCCTTCGCAATGTACTCTCCACCGACCGGCCTCGTAGCTCTCACTACAGGCCAAGCCTGCACCACGAACATAGCCACCTCCTCACCTCTTCTGTTGGCGCCCCTGACTGCCGACGTCGTCCTCCAGCGATTGCTGCCGATCAATCTTGACTCTATCCACCGCCAAGGGGGTTGCCTTCGCACTCGGGGATTGTTGATTTCTTGCCACAGTTGATTGCCATCATCCTACGGTATCCAGTCATCTATCCAGCTCCCTGCGGTTTATTATGTTCCGGCCTACGAGCCACGGTTGAATCTCGATCTATGTGTTGTCGTCATTGTGTTCTAGACCGCTAGACGTAGTTGTATTTCGGATTGTGTGTTTTATGTCTTATCCCGGCCTGCGCGTCAGTGTCATATCTCGGCATGCATGTTGATGTCATAGCCCGGCCTGCATGTTGAGATCGCATCCAATTTTGTGCCACCGAGTCCGGCTCTATGTCATTAGATCCAGCTCTTCATCAAACTCCCGTGCACTTGCTCTTCCGGGTCACGACAACTTGAGCAGCATCCCATCTGAGGGCACCCCCTGGGCAAGGGCACTTTTTCCCAACTCACCCTCCATTTGTCTCATTATTATATTATTAGCATGTTACTAATATATTCGTTGGATCTGCCTCGAGCCTCGGGGTACCAGGGACTGGGGCAACCCAGCCGCTAGCTGCAGGTAGCATTTGTTGGCGCGGTTAGCACTAACGATTTAACCCAGGTTTTGATGAATGACAAATAGGTTAAGTTAGGTTTATTGTTGATCTAACACTCTGATCGAGTGTGCAGGATAAGTCCAGACAGGTCGACGGGCTGACCGGATGTCTGGCACGAAGCCCAGCTAGGTCGACGGGCTGACCGGATAGCTGGCACGAAGTCCAAGCGGGTCGACGGGCTGACCGGACGCTTAGGCACGAAGCCCAGCTAGGTCAACGGGCTGACCGGATAGCTGGCACGAAGTCCAGACGGGTCGACGGGCTGACCGGAGGTCTGGCAGGTAAGTAAGGTAAGTCACTGGAGGGGAGTGACTGCGAGGACGCGTTCCCAGGAAGGGAACATTAGGCGTCGATCCGGCTTAGATCCATTTCGGATATCTAAGTCGAGATCGTGACTAGATTCCGGTCTCGGAAAGACGGAATCTAAGTCATACTTTTCTGTTAATTCATACTTTATAAATTGTGCTAACAATCTGTGTTGCAGGATATATTTTGCCCCGGACTAACCTTGTTTTGCAGGAGAAGGAATCTCTAGAAAAAGGTGGTCCGGGCGCCCGGAGGCAACTTTTATCCTCTGCGTCGCCTCACCACGTGGAGCATCCTGACTGGACTTGCCACGTCGCACCAGGGCGCCCGGAAGGGATCCAGGCGCCCGGAGCAGCATATAAAAGAAGCCCCAGGGGTGGAGCTTCAATATCATTTCAGAATTCTCAGATTGCTTTGCTGCTCTGTGCTCCAGCGACGCTAACAAAGCTCCGACAATGCGCCCTTGCTCTTTAAGCTTTCTTTTCTATCGGTATAGCCTTGTGTTCTGTTTCATTAGCATTTCTCGTCACAGGCTCCGAACGAAGTAAAATCAATTGTGTTCATTTACTTTTCCGCTGCGTACTTTTACACTCGAGTTTTCGAATCGATATTCACCCCCCCCTCTATCGAACGATCACGGTCCTACAAGTGGTATCAGAGCAGGTACCGCTCTGATTTGGTGCAACCACCAATCAGACAGGGGTGAAAAATTAATCTTTTTTTTCGGTTTTCAGTTTTAAAAAAAAATTTTCTCGTTGCAATTAAATCTAAATTGGTGCAACACCAATTTAGATACTTCTATTATTTTTTCTTCTTCCGCACTACTAATCCAAGACCAAGTCTTAGGATTTTTGTTCTTCTTTTCTTTCTTCTGTGCGCAGGACTAAAATGTCTCAGACAGAAGGATTCAACACAGTACGACCTCCACTCTTCAACGGGGACGATTTTCCGTACTGGAAGAAGCACATGGAGGTTTACCTCAAAACAGACTTCGACCAGTGGATGAGCGTTACGAGACCCTATAAAATTCCAGCGGACAACTCCAGGAATATACTGGATCCTGAAGACTGGACAGCAGATTTGAAGAAAAAGGCGTCAACAGAAAATAAAGCGATCAACACTCTACAGTGCGGATTAACAAGAGAAGAACTGAACATAGTCGGTCCACACAAAAATGATAAAGAGCTGTGGGACAAATTGATCGAGCTGCACGAGGGAACGAGCGACGCCAAGGTAACAAAACGAGACCTGCTTTTAAATAAAATTCTTAATATAAAAATGCAGGAAGGTGAAACGGCGAATCAGCTCCACGCGAGGATCAAGGACATCCTCAACGGGCTTCATGCGATAGGCCACCAGATGGAAAATAGAGACTTAATAAGGTACGCATTAAATGCTTTTCCACGTAATAGTTTGTGGGCATCAATCGTAGATGCCTACAAAATTTCTAAAAATCTTTCTAAGTTAAAATTAGACGAGCTTTTCTGTGAATTAGAATTACATGAACAAACTAATGCTGGAGCCGAGAAAGGTATAGCTTTATTTGCAGGTTCCTCCAAAGAAAAGAAGAGCAAGCCTGAATATGAAGAAGATTCCGACCAAGACTCCGAAAACGAAGAACACCTGGTGAACTTGGTAAGAAAAATGTTCACCAGGAGAAAAAGGAGCTTCAGCAAAAAGGACCTTCAGCAAAAAGGACCTTCAAAAGATCAGTTCTCCCTCAGAACAAAAGAACGTGACTTGCTTCGACTGCAATAAAAGCAGATGCCCAAAGAGTTCGACAAACCGAAATCAACCAAAAGAAGGCCCTCAAAGCAACGTGGGACGACTCCTCGGACGAATCGGAGGAAGAAGGGCAGAAACATCGAGCCACCTCGCACTGATGGCGAAAAGAAGACGAGTCGGAAGATGAAGACGGGTCTGAACCCGAAACAAGCCACGAGTCCGTACTCGTTTCCGAAGGCCCAAATGAGGTATATTTTAATTTAAACAAAAAAAATTTTAGAATGATTTCCTGTTTAAATAGCAAATTAATTAAAATAGAAAATGAAAACAAATCACTTCTTGAGGAAAATCAAAACCTCAAGGAACAAATAAAAAATTCAAATCCAACTCAAGATCTAACACTTGAGGAGGAGAATTTATCATTAAAAAATGATATTAACAATTTAAAAGAAATGCTAGAAAAATTTACAACAAGATCAAAAAATCTTGACTTAATCCTGAACAATCAAAAAGCATGTTATAATAAAACCGGACTCGGATACAAGTCGAACTCAAATAAAACTTTTAAGTCATTAATAACTCAATACAAATCAACTAATCAAGCTTGGGTTCCAAAAGCGTGTCTGACCACGCAAGTAGGACTTAATCAATATTATATACCTAAAGAAAAAGTATATTATATAAACTCGATTAAACCAAATAAAAAACCAAAATACAAACCTAAATCGAAAAATTCAAAATTTAAAACTCAACAAAATATAAACTATCACCAAGTTAATTACAATTATAAAAGAAACAGACACAAACCTAAAACGAAAATTTAAATTAAAGGTCAATAATTCAGGGGGAGGCTTCAGAATAGCTGGCACCTCCAAAATTAACTAACCCGGCAGGGTAATTAGGATTAGTTAAAAAGAGACCAAGTTTAACTTGAATCATGGTACTGGTGAAGTTTTTGGATGATAGTACGTTAGGGAAGCTTGGGCATCGCATGTCTAGAAAGATATGGTTTCGATCTGGTGCATTTGGCCAAGTGGAACTGACCGAAGCTATCCTTAAATAAATCCTAACCAGTTAGACCAAGATTTAGTACTAAGCTCCGTGGATAGGACTATTCGGAAAACCTCGAAAGGTTGGTTACTACTAATGACGTCCATGTGACTCACCAATCTTAGAAGTTTATCCGAAGATTGCCTATTTGTGGAGACCAAAGCTAAATCTGAATCTAACACAAGTTAAACCAAAACTCCATAATTAAAAATCCAATTTCATCTCACAAAATCATAGGATTCCCTGAATGATAATATAGATCGGGTGAGATGAACAAGGCATACATTTGTTTAATTAAAAATTAATTTCAAAATTTTAATTTCAAACTTAAAAATTAATTTTAATTTTAAACTTAAAAATTAATTTTAAATTTTTAATTTCAAACTTAAAAATTAATTTCAAAATTTTAATTTCAAACTTAAAAATTAATTTTAAACTTAAAAATTAATTTTAAACTTAAAAATTAATTTTAAACTTAAAAATTAAAAATTTTAATTTTAAATTTAAAAATTAATTTCAAAATTTTAATTTTCAACTTAAAAATTAATTTCAAAATTTTAATTTTAAACTTAAAAATTAATTTCAAAATTTTAATTTTAAACTTAAAAATTAATTTCAAATTTTTAATTTCAAACTTAAAAATTAATTACAAAATTTTAATTTTCAACTTAAAAATTAATTTCAAAATTTTAATTTCAAACTTAAAAATTAATTTCAAAATTTTAATTTTAAACCTAAAAATTAATTTCAAAATTTTAATTTTAAACTTAAAAATTAAAAATTTTACTTTTAAACTTAAAAATTAATTTCAAAATTTTAATTTTCAACTTAAAAATTAATTTCAAAATTTTAATTTTAAACTTAAAAATTAATTTCAAAATTTTAATTTTAAACTTAAAAATTAATTTCAAAATTTTAATTTCAAACTTAAAAATTAATTTCAAAATTTAAATTTTCAACTTAAAAATTAATTTCAAAATTTTAATTTCAAACTTAAAAATTAATTTCAAAATTTCAAACTTAAAAATTAATTTCAAAATTTTAATTTCAAACTTAAAATTTAATTTCAAAATTTTAATTTTAAACATAAAAATTAATTTCAAAATTTTAATTTTAAACTTAAAAATTAAAAATTTTAATTTTAAACTTAAAAATTAATTTCAAAATTTTAATTTTAAACTTAAAATTAATTTCAAAATTTTAATTTTAAACTTAAAAATTAATTTCAAAATTTTAATTTTAAACTTAAAAATTAATTTCAAAATTTTAATTTCAAACTTAAAAATTAATTTCAAAATTTTAATTTTAAACTTAAAACTTAATTTCAAAATTTTAATTTTAAACTTAAAAATTTTAATTTTAAACTTAAAAATTAAAAAAAAAATTAAAAAATTTCTTAAACCTATTTTTGAAAACTAAGTTATTGAATTTCAAAATTAGACGTAGTTTTAAAAATTGAATTTAAAAATCTAGTTCTGAGAATTTGACTTTACTTAATTCAACTTAATTCTACAAGAATTAATTTTTGTAAACTAAACGTAAGTTTATAAACTAAGTCTTTTTAAAAATTTTTAATTTTTTTACAAACTTGAAAATTAGACTTCAATCAATTTTGAAATATATTTTAAAACTTAGCTTTGAAATCTTGCTTATGTTTGAAAAGAGTTGAAACCTGTTTTAATAATTTTTTTTTCTTGAAATTTATAACTTATTTAGAAGCTATACTTGAAAAATTAGCTATTTTTCACAAAACTTAGCCTTTAAATCTAAATTTTTTATATACACCTATTTTTGAAAAGTAGCTTTAAAAAAAAAAAATCAAGTCTTTTATGTTCTTAAGTCTTGAAAGTTGAATCCTTTACCAACTCAGTTTTAAAAAATCAATTTTACCTAGTTTTGAAAAATAGATCTTTTAAACTTGTCTCAGAACTTAGCTCTTTTGCAAAAGATAAATTACTAAATTTAACTCCCCCAGATTAACTTGACATGACTCCTTACTTTGTCTGAAGTCTGTATTTTTAATTACTTCAAACATGCTTATTTTTTATGAATGCCAAAGGGGGAGGGTTAGGTGGGTTAAGTTAGCCAAACCAATTGAAAATACAAACTAACTTAAAACCTCCACATAATGATGTTATCTGTTTTTCTTGCAAATATCTTCACTAACTTAACCAGGTTGTCATTCTATCAAAAAGGGGGAGATTGTTGGTGCGGTTAGCACTAATGATTTAACCCAGGTTTTGATGAATGACAAATAGGTTAAGTTAGGTTTATTGATCTAACACTCGATCGAGTGTGCGAGGATAAGTCGAACAGTCGACGGTGGCCGGATGTATGCACGAAGCCCGCTAGGTCGACGGGCTTGGATAGGCGGCACGAAGTCAAGCGGGTCGACGGGCTGACCGGACGCTTAGGCACGAAGCCCGGCTAGGACAACGGGTGGCCGGATAGGCGCACGAAGTCGGATGGGTCGACGGTGGCCGGACGTCTGGCGGTAAGTAAGGTAAGTCATTGGAGGGGTGTGGACGCGTTCCCAGGAAGGGAAAATTAGGCGTCGATCCGGCTTAGATCCATTTCGGATATCTAAGTCGAGATCGTGACTAGATTCTGGTCTCGGAAAGACGGAATCTAAGTCATACTTTTTCTGTTAATTCATACTTTATAAATTGTGCTAACAATCTGTGTTGCAGGATATATTTTGCCCCGGACTAACCTTGTTTTGCAGGAGAAGGAATCTCTAGAAAAAGGTGGTCCGGGCGCCCGGAGGGGATCCGAGCGCCCGGAAGGGATCCGGGCTCCCGGAGGCAACTTTTATCCTCTGCGTCGCCTCACCACGTGGAGCATCCTGACTAGACTTGCCACGTCGCACCAGGGCGCCCGGAAGGGATCCAGGCGCCCGGAGAAGCATATAAAAGAAGCCCCAGGGGTGGAGCTTCAATATCATCTCAGAATTCCCAGATTGCTTTGCTGCTCTGTGCTCCAGCGACGCTAACAAAGCTCCGACAACGCGCCCTTGCTCTTTAAGCTTTCTTTTCTGTCGGTATAGCCTTGTGTTCTATTTCATTAGCATTTCTTGCACTCTTTTTGTAATCACATTCGAATTGCTAGTGATTGCCCAACGAAAGTGGTCAAGGACCACGGGCCTTCGAGTAGGAGTCGTCACAGGCTCCGAACGAAGTAAAATCAATTGTGTTCATTTACTTTTCCGCTGCGTACTTTTACACTCGAGTTTTCGAATCGATATTCACCCCCCCCTCCCCTCTATCGAACGATCACGGTCCTACAGCATTGACCAGAGGACTTTTGAAGACTTGGTCAACACAGAAGCCATCTCAGCACACCCCTCCTCGGGACATCGCGACTCGGTCAACATTCCATCCACCTCACCCGGTGGTCCATCTGACTCAGATTCTGGACAGGATCAATTTGGCACCGTTTGTGGGAATCTTCTCCACCTGTTTTAGAACGTGAAGATTGATGACGTTGGGAGGTTCTCTACCATTATCAAAGTCTCGGAGGATTCTGACGAACGTATTATCTTCTACCCTCACTCCACGGGCATTCAGGAGTTGAGGAATTGAGTTAGAGCTTCAGCTAGTCGACAGGTTAGTTTTTCCATTATATTTTTTTCCTGACTCCACGAGTATTTGGGAGTCAAGGTATTGAGACCAAACCTTAACCGGTTGACATGGCTCCTCGATCAGGTACGCTATGGACTCTACTTTCTTTTATGGTTATAGGATCTGCTATACCTCCCTGATAAGAGTAAGATCCTAGATCCTTATTCAAAGATTAGGGCCTTCAATTTTTGATCGGACACTAGGGGCCCAACTCCTCGCTCATACACTAGGGGCACGACTCCCCGATCATACACTAGGGACACGGCTCCCCGCTCATACACTAGGGTGTTGGTGCAGAAGCATCCAACGATCGAACCTTAGTTTTGATAATGGCAAAGGATTCAAAGTTAAGTTAGTGTGTGATCTAACATGTTTGAATGAGTATTTCAAGAAAGTTCTAGCTGCGGTTAAGCAGGTGGAAAACCCTAGGGGGTGGTAACCCTAGGTCATAGAGGGTGGTAACCCTATGCGGAAAGTCTTGGCAGGTCGATGGCTTCAGGCAAAAATCCTAGGGGGTGGTAACCCTAGGTGGAAAGTCCTGGTGTCGCGAACCAGGTGAAAGACTGGACTAGCCGGGAAGCGGATGTCCAGCAGGAAGTCCGGAAGCGTCGAGTGCTAAGCAAAAGTCCAGTCAATCTGGAGGATCGACTAGCAACAGGTAAATCTCCTGAGTGGAGTAGGTGAGGACGCGTTCCCCGTAGAGGGAACAGTAGGCGTCGGGTCGACCTAGGATTTTCGGTTGGAAATCCGAAGTCAGACTCGGACAGTCCGAAGACTGTCAATTCTTCTTTACAATGTTTTATCTTATTCTAACACTGTCTTGCAGGGGATTTTGCTCGGACTAACCTTTGTTTGCAGGTGAGGAACCTGCTGGAAAAAGGCTGTCCGGGCGCCCGGGATGGATCCGGGTGCCCGGAGGTCCGAGCGCCCGGAACAGGTCTGGGCGCCCGGGACCAAACTTTATCCCTGCCGCGACTTCGCCACGTGGAGCATCCTGGTTGGTTGGCCACGTCACACTCCAGGCGCCCGGAAGGGATTCAGGCGCCCAGAACTTCATATAAAAGAAGGGTCGAGGTGCAGCTTCAGAATAACAATCTTCTAAGCAATCTCTCTGCGACAAGCTGCTAACGACTCGATCCAGAAAGTGCTGCAACGACACCCCGATAACCCGGAGCTTCAGATTTAGTTTTTGTTGTCGGTATAATCTGTTTATTACTTTGAATTGTAATTAGTCTGTAATATTTTTATTGTGCTTATAGTTGTTTCCCACGGAAAGCGATCAAGGATCGCGGGCCTTCGAGTAGGAGTCGCCTTAGGCTCCGAACGAAGTAAATCTCCTTGTCTCTCTGTGTTTGTTATTTCTTCATTCCGCTGCGCTTTTACTCATTTGTTTTACGAATCGAAAGAAATAGCCACGAACGCTATTCACCCCCCCCCTCTAGCGTGGTCTCGATCCAACAATTGGTATCAGAGCGGGGTCGTTTTGAATTGGTGCAACCACCTTTCAAAACAAATTTTTCGTGGTATTTTATATTTTTCGGAGTCAATTAGAATCTAGCCTTATAGCTTTATTCTAATTCTTTTATCGAATCGGCTTTTGCTCGAAGTTGGTACAACACCACTCGAGCTCGTTATTATTACTATTCTTTATTCCCGCACTACTAATCCAAGACTTAGTCTTGGAACATATATTTTTGTTGTTCTTGTTGCATAATACAAATGGCTCAACAAGAGGGGTTCAGTACTGTTCGTCCCCCACTATTCTCCGGAGATGATTTCGGTTACTGGAAGGGAAGAATGGAGACGTATCTGAAGATCCAGTTCGAAACATGGATGATCATTAAGACGGGACTTCAGCTACCTTCCGATGACGACGGCAAACCAACTCCCTGTGAGAAGTGGGACGCCCCTCTAATCAAAAAGGTGGAAGCCGACGCCAAAGCTACCTACACCCTCCAGTGCGGCCTTTCCAAAGAAGAACTCAACAGGGTCGGCCCGTTCTCTTCCGCAAAGGAGCTCTGGGAAAAGCTAGTCGAACTCCACGAAGGCACTAACGACGCCAAGGTAAGTAAAAGAGATCTTTTACTTAATAAATTATATAATCTAAAGATGCAGGAAGGCGAGACGGCGAATTCCCTACATGCGAGAATCCAAGACATCCTCAATTCTCTTCACGGAATCGGGCAGAAGATAGAGAATCGGGACGTCATAAGGTATGCTTTAAACTCATTTCCAAGGAATACATTGTGGGCATCAATGGTAGATGCCTACAAAGTTTCCAAGGACTTGTCTTCATTAAAATTATACGAACTATTTTGTGAATTTGAACTTCATGAGCAAACTAATGCACAACCAACCGAGAAAGGTATTGCGTTGGTTGCAGGTATAAGTCGAACACGGGAACCGAGATCACGACGAAGAACAGAACCGGAGTCGGAAGATGAACCAGACTCAGACGATGAAGACATTGAAATTACAACCGAGCTGATAAACCTCGTAAAGAAGCTCTACAAGACGAAGGGCTTCAACAAAAGAGATCTAAAGAAGGCAGTGAAAACGAAGGAAGGGTCACAGAACTCAAAGATGAAGTTTGAAGTTACATGCTACGGGTGCAACCAAAAAGGGCACATCAAATCCAACTGCCCTAACCTGAAGGAGGTCAAAAAGCAAAGAAAGAAAAAGGTCCTTAAGGCAACATGGGACGAATCTTCATCGGAGGACGATGACGACGAGCTCGAACAGACGAGTCTACTCGCATTAATGGCCCGGGACCAAATCGTCAAATCCGGAAGCGAGAGCGAGTCTGAGGCGGAGTCCGAGCAAAGCCACGGATCCGTATCCGGTTCCGAAGGACCAGACCCCGCTGTAAGCATCTCCCGGTTAAACATTTTAGTTAGTTATTTATTGCGTAAATTAGCTAAGTCAAACCTGAAAGTTAAGTCACTTCTAAAGGAAATAACTGTCCTTAAAGAAGTGGCTGACACTAAACCCTTACCTGACCAGAGTCAGACTGAATTTCCAACTCAAGTTCAAAAACTTGAGGAAGAAAATTCAAGTCTAAAAAATCAGGTTAAAAATTTAAAAACTACCTTAGAACGGTTTTCTTTGGGCTCCAAGAACTTGGATTTAATTCTTGGGACACAAAGGGTCATTTACAATAGAACTGGGCTGGGATATAAAAATAAATATAAATCTTACTTATCCTTAATATACAAACAAAGTAGTAACTCAGTCCAAGCATGGGTCCCCAAGTCCAAATTGATCAATCAAGTTGGACTTGGTCAATACTGGGTCCCGAAGGATCAAATACACTACCTCGATAGACCATATCGAGGCCATGATCCAGGGGGAGCAAAAAGAAAAACGATATTAAAAATTTAAATTAAAATATATATATATATATAATAAATTCAAAATTTTAAAATTCGAAGTTAAATAATAAATTCAAAAATACAAAATTCGAAATTAAATTCAGAAATTCAAAATATCGAAAATAAATAATTAAAATGCAAATTAAATTAAATCAAATTAAAATCAAGTTAAATTCGAAGTTAATTAAATCAAATTAAAATCCAAAGGAAGGCTCCAGATTATCTGGCACCTCCGAACTTAATCCACCCGATAAGGGTAACCAAGAGCAGACTACCCGGCAGGGTAATTAAGGTTAGATAAAATGGGCTAGGTTTAACTTGACCCACGGTACTGGTGAAGTTTTTGGATGATAGTACGTTAGGGAAGCTTGGGCATCGCATGTCTAGGAAGATATGGCTTCGACCTGGTGCATTTGGCCAAGTGGAACTGACCGAAGCTACCCTTAAATGGATCCTAACTAGTTAGACCAAGGTTTAGTATTAAGCTCAATGAGTAGGACTATTTGGAAAACCTCGAAGGCATGGTTACTTTAATGAGTTCCTTGTGACTCACCATAGCCCAGAAGTTTATCCAAAGAATGCTTACTTGTTAAACCCAAAGTTAAACCTGAATCTAACACAAAGTTAAACCAAATCCTTAAACTGAACCTCAATTCATCTCACAACAATTATAGGATTACCTGATCAAAAATTTAGATCGGGTGAGATGACTAAGCAATTAAAACTCATTTTTCAAAATTATTTTAAACTCAATTTCAAAATTATTTTAAACTCAATTTCAAAATTATTTTAAACTCAATTTCAAAATTACTTTAAAACTCAATTTCAAAATTATTTTAAACTCAATTTCAAAATTATTTTAAACTCAATTTCAAAATTACTTTAAAACTCAATTTCAAAATTATTTTAAACTCATTTTCAAAATTATCTTAAAACTCAATTTCAAAACTATTTTAAACTCAATTTCAAAATTACTCAATTTCAAAATTATTTTAAACTCAATTTCAAAATTACTTTTAAACTCAATTTCAAAATTACTCAATTTCAATATTATTTTAAACTCAATTTCAAAAATTTGAATTAATTCTCAATTAAACATGTTTAAAAAACAAGTTTACTTAAGCATCTTTAAGTTAATTAAAACATAAAAAAAAAATCTGTCTTGAAAAATTAGGTTTTTCAAAACTAGCTCATTTTTGATATATGGCAAAGGGGGAGAGTAGAGAAATTCAAAGAAAGAAATAAAATAGAAATTCAAAGAAAATATTTTAAAGGGAGCCTGTATTAAGGGGGAGCTATGTTTATGCTTATTTTTTATCACGCTTCTTGTGCTTATATATAACTGCATAATTTTTACTTAACATTGAATTTCTATGTTTATGCTTATTTTTTATATCACGCTTCTTGTGCTTATATATAACTGCATAATTTTTACTTAACATTGAATTTCGGTTGCCATTATCAAAAAGGGGGAGATTGTTGGTGCAGAAGCATCCGACGATCGAACCTTAGTTTTGATAATGGCAAAGGATTCAAAGTTAAGTTAGTGTGTGATCCTAGCTGCGGTTAGGCAGGTGAAAAACCCTAGGGGGTGGTAACCCTATGAGAAAAGTCTTGGCAGGTCGATGGCTTCAGGCAAAAATCCTAGGGGGTGGTAACCCTAGGTGGAAAGTCCTGGTGTCGCGAACCAGGTGAAAGACTGGACTAGCCGGGAAGCGGATGTCCAGCAGGAAGTCCGGAAGCGTCGAGTGCTAAGCAAAAGTCCAGTCAATCTGGAGGATCGACTGGCAACAGGTAAATCTCCTGAGTGGAGTAGGTGAGGACGCGTTCCCCGTAGAGGGAACAGTAGGCGTCGGGTCGACCTAGGATTTTCGGTTGGAAATCCGAAGTCAGACTCGGACAGTCCGAAGACTGTCAATTCTTCTTTACAATGTTTTATCTTATTCTAACACTATCTTACAGGGGATTTTGCTCAGACTAACCTTTTTTTACAGGTGAGGAACCTGCTGGAAAAAGGCTGTCCGGGCGCCCGGGATGGATTCGGGCGCCCGGAACAGGTCCGGGCGCCCGGGACCAAACTTTATCCCTGCCGCGACTTCGCCACGTAGAGCATCCTGGTTGGTTGTCCACGTCACACTCCAGGCGCCCGGAAGTGATCCAGGCGCTCGGAACTTCATATAAAAGAAGGGTCGAGGTGCAGCTTCAGAATAACAATCTTCTAAGCAATCTCTCTGCGACAAGCTGCTAACGACTCGATCCAGAAAGTGCTGCAACGACACCCCGACAACCCGGAGCTTCAGATTTAGTTTTTGTTGTCGGTATAATCTGTTTACTACTTTGAATTGTAATTAGTCTGTAATATTTTTATCGTGTTTATAGTTGTTGCCCACGAAAAGCGATCAAGGATCGCGGGCCTTCGAGTAGGAGTCGCCTTAGGCTCCGAACGAAGTAAATCTCCTTGTCTCTCTGTGTTTGTTATTTCTTCATTCCGCTGCGCTTTTACTCATTTGTTTTACGAATCGAAAGAAATAGGCACGAACGCTATTCACCCCCCCCCTCTAGCGTGGTCTCGATCCAACATAGGGCCACAACTCCTCGATCATTGACTCGCAGTACGACTTCCCAATCAGGATCTAGGAGCCTCGCTCTTTGATTACAGGCTAGGGGTCTTACCCTCCAATCAGGGACTAGGGGCCTAGCCCCTCGATCAGGTGTGTTATAGGCTCTGCATCCTCTTACTGCTACAGGCTCTGCACCCTTCACCATGAGGCTCTGCATCCTCTTACTACTGCAGGCTCTGCATCCTCACCATGAGACTCTGCATCCTCTTACTGCTATAGGCTCTGCACTCCTCACCATGGGGTTCTGTATCCTTTTACTGTTATAGGCGTTTCACTCTATTGTTACTATATGCTCTATATTCTCCACTTGTTTTGCATCATTTTACATCTACAGGTTCTGCTCCCTTCACCCGTGGTGCTCTGCTTCCTTCTATTGCTATGAACTCTGCTCCCTTATATGGCTATAGGTTTCATTCTCGTTGATGGTCAGGGCTCAGATTATTTTTCTCCCTGACTCCGCGGACATTTGGGGGTCATGGGATCGACACTATTTCGTTCACTACCTTCATGGGCATTTGGGAGTCAAGGGATCAAGACAGATCCTTAGTCAGTTGACACCACTTCGCAAGCAGGTATGATAAAGGCTCTGCCCCCTTATATTGCTACGGGCTCCGCTTCTATGGACTTCAGGGCTCATCTTCCCCCTTTTCGGGGTCGTGTTATCGGCACCGGTCTCGGACTAGACTATAGTCACTGGTCTCGGACCAAAGTATTGTCATCAATCTCAGATGGGAGTATCATCAATGACTTCTCAGTCGGGTCCCAGACTCTCTCTCCACGGCGAGTTATAAGTGAGCATGCTCTCACGCCTCCAGACTCTCGCCCCAGTGCGACTTACAAGTGAACTTGCTCTCACGCCCAACGACCTCCCGATCGGGTCCCAGACTCTCGCCCTAGTGAGAGTTATAAGTGAGCATGCTCTCACACCTCCAGATTCTCGTCCCAGTGCGAGTTATAAGTGAGCTTGCTCTCACGCCCAACGTGTTAGAGTGTATACTAAAAGCCTAGCTTTTGTAAATATTTATTTTGAAATAAAAGAATCACATTGGTCAAAAATATCTACATTTATGCTAAGTGTAGTTGTTCAATTAATTTATACTGTAGATAACATGGTGTGTGGTGTCACACACAGAAGATCATGTTATCGATTCTTTATAAATTATAAACAGTAGCTCGCAACTAAGATGGAAAAGAATAAACCATTGGAATAGTTGTAGTATAATTAGGTATTAGTTTATCTTAACTAATAAATTACACTAGTACACTCTAAGTGTATTGAGCATGACCATTTATGGTAAGTTCTTTTTATACCGACTTAATAAAAGAGCAAGACCTTAGTTATTATGGAAGTGTGTGCTCTTAATCCTAATATAATAACAAGCATATATATTTAGTATTCATTTCTTTGACTTATCAAAGGGTGAGATTTAGCTTGATAAATCAATAGCCCCAATAAGTTGGGAAATGATATTACTTATAATGTGTGTTGTTGATTATAGAAGAGAACTATGTCCTAGTAATCTAGGTTGATAATGTCCCCAAGAGGAGCTCATAAGGATTGTCATGTTAAACCCTACAGGTGGACTTAGTCCGACATGACGATAAGGTTGAGTGGTACTACTCTTGGACTAAGATATTAATTAAAATAAGTTGTCAGTAACTCAATTAATTAGTGGGCATCCGATATCTTAAACACAGGGAGACTAACATGTTGGTGCGGGAAGCATCCGACGATTGAACCCAAGTTTTGATAATGGCAAATGGTTCAAAGTTAAGTCTTGTTGTTATCTAACATGTTGAATGAGTGTTTCAGGAAAGTCCTAACTGCGGTTAAGCAAAGGTGAAAGTCCTAGGGGGTGGTAACCCTAGGTCCTAGGGGGCGGTAACCCTAGGTGGAGGAAAGTCCTAGCTGCAGTTAGGCAAAGGGAAAACCCTAGGGGGCGGTAATCCTAGGTCATAGGGGGTGGTAACCCTATGCGGAAAGTCTTGGCAGGTCGATGGCTTCAGGCAAAAGTCCTAGGGGGTGGTAACCCTAGGTGGAAAGTCCTGGTGTCGCGAACCAGGTGAAAGACTGGACTAGCCGGGAAGCGGATGTCCAGCAGAAAGTCCGGAAGCGTCGAGTGCTGAGCAAAAGTCCAGTCGATCTGGAGGATCGTACTGGCATCAGGTAAATCTCCTGAGTGGAGTAGGTGAGGACGCGTTCCCCGCAGAGGGAACAGTAGGCGTCGGGTCGACCTAGGGTTTCCGGTTGGAAATCCGAAGTCAGACCCGGACAGTCCGAAGACTGTCGAACTTTCATTCATATTTATGATATTATGTGTGCTAACTTTGTCTTGTAGGATATGTGTGTAGTTTGTAAACTAACACATTGTGCAGGGACAAAAGAGCAACATTAGCCTCGGATGAACAGTGTCCGAGGCGCCTCCATGGAGCTTGGAGGCGCCTCGGGTGCGAAGGTGAGCTGGCTGTGCGCTGGAGTTGGAGGCGCCTTAAAGGGCAGTGAAGGCGCCTTGAACCGCAGCATGGAGGCGCCTTGAAGGCGAGTGAAGGCGCCTTCAGAGGGATAATGCACGACTTGATCAGCGCTTATCGACGCATGCAACCCGGGGCTTGGAGGCGCCTCGGACAGCCTTGGAGGCGCCTCCAGCACCCTTTATAAGCAGTGTTCGAGCACCTCTTCCAAAACAACTCTCTCCGAATAATCTCTTGCTACATGCTGCGAACCTAACGACCCAGAAGTGCTGCGACGCGACACCAACGACCCAGAACTACGCTTCTCCATCTTTAGTTGTCGGTATAAAGTTTATGAGCTGTAAATTCCTATAATTGTACAAATTATCGTGCTTATAGTTGTTGCCCACCGAAAGCGATCAAGGATCGCGGGCCTTCGAGTAGGAGTCGATCTAGGCTCCGAACGAAGTAAATAGTTTGCCTCTTTGTGTGATTGTTTTTATTTTCGCTGCATTTACTCGAACGGTTTTATGATTCCGAAAAAGTGAAAGTCGCGAGCGCTATTCACCCCCCTTCTAGCGCTTCTCGATCCAACAATTGGTATAAGAGCGGGGTCGCTTTGAACTGGTGCAACCACCATTCAAGCATTTTTCGTGGCTTTGTCGTTTGTATAGGGTAAAAATAAAACCTTACGCCTTTCATTTTTTCCCTCCAAAATTATTTTTGAAAAATTCATTTTCATCCTTTCATGGTTTATTAGTATTGATAAAATATTGAATTTGGCAAAATTTGAAATAATATTTTTTAATAATATTTTTTTTTTATTATTTTTTTCTCGAAACTGGTGAACTTCTATTTCTATCCTTCTATACCGCACTGCTAATCCAGGATCAAGTCCTGATACATTTTTTTTTGCTATTTTTTGTATGCAAGGTTCTTTTAAAATGGCATTCCAAGAAGGATTCTGCACCGTCCGACCGCTACTCTTTTCTAGCAAGGACTTTGGATACTGGAAGAACCGGATGGAATACCACCTCAAGACGCAAGTTGAGATGTGGATCATCATCCAGACCGGACTCGAACTTCCACGTGACGACACCGGAGAACTTATCTCATGCATCAACTGGGATTCTAGCACAATGAAAAAAGTTGAAGCCGATGCCAAAGCAACCTGCATGCTACAATGTGGCCTAACCAATGAATAACTGAACCGCATCGGCCCCTTCGCAAGTGCAAAAGAGTTGTGGCAAAAGTTGATGAAACTACACGAGGGCACTTCCGACACTCAAGTAAGTAAGCATAATTTAATAAATGATTTATTTGAATTAGATGAGCAGAATAATACTACTTCGGCTGAGGAAGGTATTACGATGGTTGCAGGTACAAGTAAGACAGAGGAAAAGATATGGTCCGAGTCTTCAAATGAATCCGGGTCCGACGTAGAAGAACCGACGAGCTTCCTCGCTCTACCAGTACTAGCAACCGTGGCGGAAACTGAGTCCGAGTATGAGTCAGAAACCGAGAGCGAATCCGAGACTGAGTCTGATCGAAGCCACGAATCCGTATTCGTTTCCGAAGGACCAAAACCCATTGTAAGTTCACTACTCGCAGAATTTCAATTAGATAACTTGCATGAATTATTACCTTACTTAGTAAAAAAGTTGGCTAAATCCAACGTCCGGGTTAAGTCGCTCCAAAAGGAGGTAACAACCCTTAAGGAAGCGACTGACTCGAGCTCTTTAACTGAGTCAGTTCGAATTGGAAGTTCAACTCAAGTCCAACAACTTGAGGAAGAAAATTCCAATTTGAAAGCTCAAATTAAAGAACTCAAGGACACGTTGGAACGGTTCACCTTGGGCTCCAAAAATCTGGATCTGATTCTTGGAAAACAGCGAGCCTTTTACAACAAAACTGAACTTGGATTTAAAACTAAAATAAAATACAAATCATATTTATCGCTAGTTAATAGAAATAATAGAAAAATTGTCCAAGCATGGGTGCCGAAATCCAACTTGGTTAATCAAGTTGAAACTAGTCACTATTGGGTCCCCAAGGATCAAGTCTATCACCTTGATAGACCATATCGAGGCTATGATCCAGGGGGAGCTAATAGAAAAACAATATTAAGAACATAATTCAAATTAATATTCAAATTAAATTTGAAATTAAATTTGAAATTAAATTCAAAATTCAAAATTCAATTAAAAATTTAAAATTAAATTCAATTCGAAATTAATTCAAAATTAAAAGTAAATTTCAACTTAAGTTAAATAAAAATAGATGGAGGATCCAGACTCGCTGGCACCCCCAACTGAACTACCCGACAGGGTAACTGAACCTAATCTACCCGAAATGGGTAAAACAAGAGTAGATTACCCGGCAGGGTAATTAAGGTTAGATAAAATGGGCTAGGTTTAACTTGACCCACGGTACTGGTGAAGTTTTTGGATGATAGTACGTTGGGGAAGCTTGGGCATCGCATGTCTAGGAAGATATGGCTTCGACCTGGTGCATTTGGCCAAGTGGAACTGACCGAAGCTACCCTTAAATGGATCCTAACTAGTTAGACCAAGGTTTAGTATTAAGTTCAATGGGTAGGACTATTTGTAAAACCTCGAAGGCATGGTTACTTTAATGAGTTCCTTGTGACTCACCATAGCCCAGAAGTTTATCCAAACAATGCTTACTTGTTGAACCCAAAGCTAAACCTGAATCTAACACAAAGTTAAATAAAACCCTTAAATTGAACCTCAATTCATCTCACAACAATTATAGGAGAACCTGATTGAAAATTTAGATCGGGTGAGATGACTAATTAATTGAAATCAACCTGATAATTAATTCAAATTCAAATTAATTTCAAAGTTATTTTAAAACTTAATTTTAAAACTCAATTTCAAAATCATTTCAAAATTTTAAAAATTCTTTTAAAATTTGTTTTCAAAATCTTTGAAAAATCTTTTCAAAATCTTTAAAAATTCTTTTAAATTTTTTTTTAAAAATCTTTTCAAAATCTTTCAAAAATTAGTTTAAAAATCTTTTTAAACTTCATTTCAAAATTATTTGAAAAATCTTTCAAAAATCTTTTTAAACTTCATTTCAAAATTATTTGAAAAATCTTTTTAAACTTCATTTCAAAATTATTTGAAAAATCTTTTTAAAACTTCATTTCAAAATTATTTGAAAAATCTTCCAAAAATCTTTTTAAACTTCATTTCAAAATTATTTGAAAAATCTTTTTAAAACTTCATTTCAAAATTATTTTAAAAAATCTTTCAAAAATCTTTTTAAACTTCATTTCAAAATTATTTGAAAAATCTTTTTAAAACTTCATTTCAAAATTATTTTGAAAAATCTTTCAAAAATCTTTTTAAACTTCATTTCAAAATTATTTGAAAAACCTTTTTAAAACTTCATTTCAAAATTATTTGAAAAATCTTTCAAAATCATTTTAAAAATCTTTTTAAATTTCATTTCAAAATTATTTGAAAAATCTTTCAAAAATCTTTTTAAACTTCATTTCAAAATTATTTGAAAAACCTTTTTAAAACTTCATTTCAAACTTATTTGAAAAATCTTTCAAAATCATTTTAAAATTCTTTTGAAAAAATACTTTTAAAAACTATTTGAAAAATCTTTCAAAATCTTTTTAAACTTCATTTTAAAATTATTTGAAAAATCTTTTCAAAATCATTTCAAAATCTTTAAAAATTCTTTTAAAATTTGTTTTAAAAATCTTTTCAAAATATTCCAAAAATCAGTTTAAAAATCTTTTTAAACTTCATTTAAAAATTATTTGAAAAATCTTTCAAAAATATTTTTAAACTTCATTTCAAAATTATTTGAAAAATCTTTTTAAAACATCATTTCAAAATTATTTGAAAAATCTTTCAAAAATCTTTTTAAACTTCATTTCAAAATTATTTGAAAAACCTTTTTAAAACTTCATTTCAAAATTATTTGAAAATTCTTTCAAAATCATTTTAAAAATCTTTTTAAAACTTCATTTCAAAATTATTTGTAAAATCTTTCAAAAACCTTTTTAAAACTTCATTTCAAAATTATTTGAAAAATCTTTCAAAATCATTTTAAAAATCTTTTTAAAACTTCATTTCAAAATTATTTGAAAAATCTTTCAAAATCATTTTAAAAAACTTTTTAAAACTTCATTTCAAAATTATTTGAAAAATCTTTTTAAAACTTCATTTCAAAATTATTTTAAAAATCTTTCAAAAATCTTTTTAAACTTCATTTCAAAATTATTTGAAAAATATTTCAAAAATCAGTTTAAAAATCTTTCAAAACTTCATTTCAAAATTATTTGAAAAATCCTTCAAAATCATTTTAAAAATCTTTAAACTTTAGGGCTCTGATACCTGATAATCAACATCAATTAGATAATTTGATTGTTATTTAAACTTAACTCATGCTTGGACTTAAGGACCAACTGAATAAATAACCTAAAATTTTAGCTACTCTCTCTCTTCAACCTAAAAATTTACAAGTTCTTTTTCAAAAGTAAGTATTATTTTATTCAAAATTAAGCTAAGTCCCTTTTTCACTTAAGCTATATTTTCAAAATTTAATGTTTGCAAAAGGCTCAGCTAAGTGACTCATATAGCAACTTTCAAACTTAGCCATCTTTATGAATTTTTTGCTGAGTTACCTATTAGATTCATTCTATACTTAGCTAAAAGTATTAAAAGCATATTCTTTACTTGCAAAATTTAACTCATGGCTTTCAAATTTTTTTTTTACCAAGTAAAAAGAGCCTTCAAAATAATTTACCTCCAAAATTCTTTAAAATCTAGCTAAGTTTTTCTAAACTTAGTTACATTTTTTTTTTCTCTTTTCCTCTAAAACCAACAAAGTTTACAAAGAGGTTAAAGTCATCCTTCAAGTCATCCATAAATTAGCCTTTTTAACTTAGGAGAAAAATAACTAACAAATGTTTCAGTTACTAGCTAAGTGTTTCACAAGCATTTTTCAAAAGACTAAAACTATTTTTTTCTAAAAACTTAACACATGCTTTCCAACTGGCTTATTTTTTGATATATGGCAAAGGGGGAGAGTAGGAAATTCAAAATCATTAATTCAAAATCATTCAAAATCAAAAGTAAAAATCAAAAGTAAAAAGTGTTTTATTAAGGGGGAGAGTAGGTAATTCAAAAGTAAAACTTTATTTAAATTCAAAAAGGAAACCCTGTATTAAGGGGGAGCTTCACAAAAGTTTAAGTGTTAGCTTAAGTTAGGCGTTCATTTGAATTTATGTACTTAAGTTTGCTCACTTAAAACTTTTTAACATACTTATGCATTTGTTTTTACTTAACTTTGAATTTGGGTTGCCATAATCAAAAAGGGGGAGATTGTTGGTGCGGGAAGCATCCGACGATCGAACCCAAGTTTTGATAATGGCAAATGGTTCAAAGTTAAGTCTTGTTGTTATCTAACATGTTGAATGAGTGTTTCAGGAAAGTCCTAACTGTGGTTAGGCAAAGGTGAAAGTCCTAGGGGGTGGTAACCCTAGGTCCTAGGGGGCGGTAACCCTAGGTGGAGGAAAGTCCTAGCTGCGGTTAGGCAAAGGGAAAACCCTAGGGGGCGGTAACCCTATGTCATAGGGGGTGGTAACCCTATGCGGAAAGTCTTGGCAGGTCGATGGCTTCAGGTAAAAGTCCTAGGGGGTGGTAACCCTAGGTGGAAAGTCCTGGTGTCGCGAACCAGGTGAAAGACTGGACTAGCCGGGAAGCGGATGTTCAGCAGAAAGTCCGGAAGCGTCGAGTGCTGAGCAAAAGTCCAGTCGATCTGGAGGATCGTACTGGCATCAGGTAAATCTCCTGAGTGGAGTAGGTGAGGACGCGTTCCCCGCAGAGGGAAATCTGAAGTCAGACCCGGACAGTCCGGAGACTGTCGAACTTTCATTCATATTTATGATATTATGTGTGCTAACTTTGTCTTGTAGGATATGTGTGTAGTTTGTAGACTAACACATTGTGCAGGGATAAAAGAGCAACATTAGCCTCGGATGAACAGTGTCCGAGACGCCTCCATGGAGCTTGGAGGCGCCTCGGGTGCGAAGGTGAGCTGGCTATGCGCTGGAGTTGGAGGCGCCTTAAAGGGCAGTGAAGGCGCCTTGGACCGCAGCATGGAGGCGCCTTGAAGGCGCGTGAAGGCGCCTTCAGAAGGATAATGCGCGACTTGATCAGCGCTTATCGACGCATGCAACCCGGGGCTTGGAGGCGCCTCGGACAGCCTTGGAGGCGCCTCCAGCACCCTTTATAAGCAGTGTTCGAGCACCTCTTCCAAAACAACTCTCTCAGAATAATCTCTTGCTACGTGCTGCGAACCTAACGACCCAGAAGTGCTGCGACGCGACACCAACGACCCAGAACTACTCTTCTCCATCTTTAGTTGTCGGTATAAAGTTTATGAGCTGTAAATTCCTATAATTGTACAAATTATCGTGCTTATAGTTGTTGCCCACCGAAAGCGATCAAGGATCGCGGGCCTTCGAGTAGGAGTCGATCTAGGCTCCGAACGAAGTAAATAGTTTGCCTCTTTGTGTGATTGTTTTTATTTCCGCTGCATTTACTCGAACGGTTTTACGATTCCGAAAAAGTGAAAGCCGCGAGCGCTATTCACCCCCCCCCCCCTCTAGCGCTTCTCGATCCAACATAACACACTCATGATAAGAAGGAGCCCAAAATGTAATTTGGGATTGGTGCGGTAGTTCAATAATAATTCTTTAGTGGTATGAATTATTATTGGTGAAATTAAGTTGGGTGTTCGGGGCGAACACGGGAAGCTTAATTTCATCGGAAAACCAAAACCAATTCCTCCTCTCGGTCCCTATTGTAGCCTCTTATTTATAAAATATTATATCCACCTATACCCAAGAAGGACTAGTGCCTCGCCATGCAGTCCTGGAAGCTAATTTTGGAAATTAATATTTAATTAAATTTGTAACATAGGTGGATTTGGATCAATAATGTTAAGCATCGTTTGCGATCCAAATCTAAACCATTATGAACAGATAAGTTAAATTTGGAATCAATAATGTTAAGTTCCGTTTATGATTCCTAATTTAATTTCTAAAGAACACAATAGGTTGTTTAGGAAAGGTTCGACACTTGTACAAAATTTTATACAGTGGAGCCGGTACGATCTTCCTAGGACTAACCAACAATTGGTATCAGAGCTAGGGTTTGCCTCTGTGTGTTTGGTTTTCAGTTTAATTATGCACATGTCATACATAATTTAGGTAGGATAATAGTAGGATGCGCTAACTTTGTGATTGCAGGCTCCAACTATTATGGCTTATAGATATTGTGTGTGATTGGACCCTTGGACATGTCAAGGGCGTTTTATTGTGTATGCATGATTGTATTTAACTAATATAGCAGGAGCTATATTAGACCTAGAATTTTACATTTGTGTTTGATCTAGACTTGATGTACATTCCCTTGAGGAATATAGGATCGATGTATGTAAAATTTTATTTTCTGTCGCGGATCGTATCCTTGCAATGTGTGGTGTTATTGGAGGACCAGAAGCGCAGCGGAAAAGGAAGCTCGATGGACCCGACGACATGAACCCTAGGGCTGGCAACACGTGAAGGACAGTGATGGAAAAGATCATAATAGTTGAAAAATTAATTTCTATATTTATTGCTTTTATTTACTGTGATGTGTGTGATGTGTGCTTGCTGTTAGTGTGTATACTAAAAGTCTAGTTTTTGTAAACATTTATTTTTGAAATAAAAAAATCACGTTGGTCAAATGTCTACATTTATTTGTTAAGTATAGTTGTTCAATTAATTTATATTGTAGATAACATGGTGTGTGGTGTCACACACATAAGATCATCTTATCAGTTCTTTATAAATTATAAACAGTTGCTCACGACTAAGATGGAAAAGAACAAACTATTGGAATAGTCGTAGTGTAATTAGGTATTAGTTTATCTTGACTAATAAATTACACTAGTACACTCTAAGTGTGTTGAGTAGGACCATATTAGGTAAGTTCTTTTTATACTGACTTAATAAAAGAATTAGACCTTAGTTATTATGGAAGTGTGTTCTCTTAATCATAATATAATAACAAGCACATATATTTAGTATTTATTTCTTTAACTTATCAAAGGGTGAGATTTAGCTCGATAAATCAATAGACCCGATAAGTTAGAAAATAATATTACTTATAGTGTGTGTTGTTGATTATAGAAGGAAATTGTGTCCTAGTAATCTAGGCTTAGAATGTCCCCAAGAGGAGCTCATAAGGATTGTCATGTTAAACCTTGCAGGTGGACTTAGTCCGACATGACAATGAGGTTGAGTGGTACTACTTTTGGACTAAGACATTAATTAAAGTGAGTTGTCAGTGACTCAATTAAATTAATGGACATTCGATATCTTAAACACAAGAAGACTAACACACTCATGATAAGAAGGAACCCATAATGTAATTTGGGATTAGTGCGGTAGTGCAATAATAACTCTCTAGTAGAATGAGTTATTGTTGATGAACTTGAGTTGTGTGTTCGGGGCGAACACGAGATACTCAAGCTCATCGGAAGGCCAAAACCAATTTCTCCTCTAGGTCCCTGTCATAGCCTCAATGAAGTCTTAAATCAACTCATATTGGTGTCCAAGAAGGGGTCGGCCCATGGCTTGGTGACCAAGCCAAAGGGGCCGACCATAAACTCCTTGAGGTGGCCGACCACAAGTATTTTGAAGGGTGCCAGCCACATAATTCAAAACATGAGGGGTGTTTTGAATTTTTAAAATCTTCATTTGGTAGACATCTACAAGTTTTAAAAGAGAGATTTTAAAATTTAAAATTCTCTTTATTTGAATTAGGTCACATGGTTTAAAAGAGAGGTATAAAAGTTTTTAAAACTTTCCTTATTTAACCATCCTCATGGTTTTTTAAAGAGAGTTTTAAATTTAAAACTTTCCTTTTTTTGTAACCATGTTAAAAAAGAAAATTTTAGAAGATAAGTTTTAAATTTTAAAACTTGATTTTAATTTTTTTAAACTTTCCTTTTTTAACATCCACATAAGGAAAGAGAGCTTGTAAAATTTTATAAGAGGTTTTCTTCTTTTATAAAATTTTATATAAAAAAAATTTTCTTTCTTCTTTTAAGGGGCCGGCCACCTTGCTTGGTGCCCAAGCAAGGGGCCGGCCAATAAATCAATTAAAAGGAGAATAAGGAAAATTAAAAGGGAAAAGGAAAAACAAAAGAAAGATTTTATTTTTTTGTAAAAAGTCTTTCCTTATTTGCCTTGGGCAAGTAATATAAAAGAAAGGGAGGAGAGGCCTCATGGTACATCAATTCTTATTCTCTTGTTGGTGCTCTCTATTGTGGTCGGCCCTCTCTCCCTTCCCTTTCCCCTTGCTCTCTTTGGTTCCTTGGTGGTGGTGGTGACCGAATTCTAGAGGAGGAGGAAGAAGGCTCTTGGGTGGTGTTCATCTTGGAGGATCATCGTCCACATGGCGTTCAAGGCGAGGCGAGGAATACGGTAGAAGATCTCGAGGTTATTAGCATACAAGGAAAAGGTATAACTAGTAATTGTTTTCCGCATCATGCTAGTTATTTTTCTTTGTATGAATTCCAAACACAAGAGGCATTAGATTCTAGTTTTTCGAATTTGTTATTCGAGTTTGTGCTTTTTTTGTTTTTCGAATTTGTGATTCGATTGTTCCTTTTGGTTAAACCTAATGTTATTTTAGGAAATTAAATATTTAATTTCGTTAAGAGGTTTTGTCGGGGCAGTGGTGGATGCTCTCATACCCAAGAAGGTCATGTGTCTCACCATGTTTGTCCTGAGAACCGATTTCCGAAATAGATATTTAATTGAATTTGTAACATAGGTTGATTTGAATTAATAGTGTTACGTTCTGCTTGCGATCCAAATCTAAACCATTAAGAACAGATAAGTTAAATTTGGAATCAATAATGTTAAGTTCAGTTTGCGATTCTTAATTTAATTTCTAAAGAACACAATAGGTTGTTTAGGAAAAGTTCGACACTTGTACAAAATTTTGTACAGTGGAACCGGTACGATCTTCTTAGGACCAACCAACACTTGCTAGGTTAAAATTCCTCACCTTAAATAACCAAGTGGGAGAGGGATTAGTAAATAAATTCCACGGTCTCCATTACTGGTTTGTAAGTGATGCGACAAACTTGAGTGTTGGCTCTGAGTGCCTCCCTCCCCATCGGATGAGTTTGTTTGTGGATCACTAGATCAAACTTTCATCTTGGATGATTATAAAAAATTAATTAGGAGCGTGTGATCTTCCCTATAGGAAGGGGCACAATCTTATTTAATGGACTAAGTATCAAGTAATAGTATACACTTAGATACATTTAATAGTATCTTCCCCATCGGAGTCATTGCTATTATTTGTGTGACCAAAAGAAAACCAACTATTAATTTGTCATAAAGATAGGTTGACAAGATAATAAAATTAAAACCCCCTCTTACAAATGTTGAGATTTTGTATACGTCCACACTATCGTGGCATACAAAATTCATGGTGTTTTAGGTAATTTTATTTGTCAAGTTGACAAGATAATAAAATTAATGGGTAAAACCCCTCTTACAAATGTTTGGATTTGTATACGTCCACACTATCGTGGCATACAAAATTCACGATGTTTGAGGTAAATTTTTTTGTCATAAAGATAGGTTGACAAGGTTATTAATGGGTAAAACTCTGCTCTTACAAATGTTTGATTTTGTATACGTCCACACTATCGTGGCATGCAAAATTCACGGTGTTTGAGGTGTTGGTGAATTTAAATGATATTATTTTGAGGAATCAATATTATTTTAAATTTAAAATTTTGACCAAATATTTGATCAAAGATAGCCCAACTATTAATTTTATTTGTCATAAAGTTAGGCTGACGAGATAATAAAATTAATGGATCTCCTCTTTGATTTTGTATACGTCCACACTATTGTGACATACAAAATTCACGGGGATTTTAAGGTGTTGGTCTTGACCAAATATTTTTGTGATTCTTAGGATTTCAAATGTTAGTCAATCCTCTAGCTGTTATACTATAGAATAAACTTAGTAGTCCCAATTATGATTGGAAACAAAACTTGGACTCTAAGGTGGACTGTCCTCTCAGAAATGAGAACAATAAAAGTATATTAGTTGTTGAAACATGTTTAGTGGTGTTATCTACCGATACCTGGTGTGTAGATACGAGGAGTCGCTGATCATGTCTGCAATTCATTGTAGGGTTCCAGGAAACTCGACAACTATATGAAAGGGAAAACACCATCTTCATGGGCACTACTGCAAATATAGCAGTTGTTGCAGTGGAAGATGTGTATTCTCTAATAGGAATAAAACATGGATTTTGAGAAATTATCTTTACGTACCAAGTTTAGAAAGAACTAGATTTCAGTTTCTAAACTATTCAAAGAACTTGATATTCTGTCTTTTTTGATAATAAAGTTGTTATAAAAAAAAAAGAGGAAAGTTATCTATTCTGGTACATTGGTTGGCAATTTATATAAATCCAATAAATTCCACTATGCAACAAATGAAAATTAATAACACATCTTCTAACTTTAATAAGAGAAAGCAACCTTCAGAAATAAACCAATCATATCTTTGGCATCTAAGGCTAGGTCATATTGACTTGAGTAGGATTCAATGGAATAGCCAATGAACTTTTGGATTGTTTGGTGGAGGAAAACTTTCCAACCTGCAAGTCTTACTTGGATGGAAAAATGACCAAGAGTTTTTTTTAAGTCTAAGGGGTATAGAGCCAAAGAAGTGTTGGAATTGGTTCATTCTAATTTGTGTGGACCTATGACTATCCAGGCAAGAGGTGGCTTCGAATACTTTGTCTCTTTCATAGACGATTATTCGAGATACGAATATATTTACCTGATGCGCCGTAAGTCTGAATGCTTTGATAAGTTCAAAGAGTATAAAGCTGATGTGGAGAAACGTCATGGTAAAAGTATCAAGATGCTACGGTCTGATCGTGATGGTGAATACCTCTTAGGAGAATTTAGGAATTACTTATTAGAGATTGGGATTCAATTCCAATTGTCTGCACCTGGTACACCCCAACTGAATGGTGTGGTAGAACGAAGGAATAGGACTTTTATGGAAATGGTTAGATCGATGATGAGTTATTTAGAATTACCAACTTCGTTTTGGGGATATGCTCTGGAAACGACAGTACATATTCTGAACTTGGTACCTTTTAAATCAATACCCTCTACTCCCACAGAATTATGGAATGGGCGAAAGCCCAGTCTAAGACATATTCGGATTTGGGGTAGTCCAGCACATGTGCTGAAAGCAGATGCTGATAAGTTGGAATCTCGTACAGAAGTAAGCGTGTTTGTGGGTTATCCTAGAGGAACGAAGGGTGGTTTATTTTATAGTCCTAAAGATCAGAAGGTCATTGTTAGCACCAATGCCCAATTTTTAGAAGAAGTCTATATAATGGACCACAAGCCCAGAAGTAAAATTGTTCTAGAAGAAGTTAAAGAGGACACGTCTAGTTTAGTACCAATAGTACAAGATGAAGTACTACAAGAAACTGCAACACGTGTTACAAATGATACACAGTTACAGACATTGCCTCGTCGTAGTGGGAGGGTTGTAAGACAACCTGAGAGATTCATGTTTTTGGGAGAGTCTTCGGACTTGATTCCTAGTAAGCATGAACCTGATCCCCGGATATATGACGAAGCACTCCAAGATAAAGATGCAGCATCTTGGCAAAAAACGATAAATTCTGAAATAGAATCGATGTATTCTAATAAGGTCTGGGAGCTTATAGAACCACCAAATGGTGTAAAAGCCGTTGGATGCAAGTGGATCTACAAAAGGAAAAGAGGGGCAAATGGGAAGGTAGAAACCTTCAAAGTAAGGCTTGTTGCGAAAGGGTATACTCAGAAAAAAGGAATCGATTTTGAGAAAACTTTTTTTTTTGTAACCATGTTCATGATTTAAAAGGGAGTTTTAAAATTATAAAATTTTCTTTTTATAAGTTTCTACAAAAGATTACGAAAAGATTTGATATCTTTCCTTATTTGTAGATTGTAAGGAAATTTTAATTTTAAAGATAACTTTCCTTTTGGAAATTATCCATATGTTTTAATAGAGAAATTTTAATTTCCTTTTATTTAAATTTTTATTTCCGGAAACAAATTAGGAAGTTTTAATTCTTGTTAAAATTTTCCTTGTTTGGAGTTTTAGAGTGGCCGGCCATATAGTTTTAGAAAAGGAATTTGATTTTAAATCAAATTAAAAGTTTCCTTTTCATGACAAAGTAATAAGAAAGTTTTTATTTAAATTTTCCTTATTTGCCAAAACCAAGGATTATAAAAGAGGGGGTAGGGGTACCTTCATGGCGAATAACTCTATTCTATTCTTCTCCTCTCTTCCTTGCTGTGGCCGGATTTCTCTTCTCCTCTTCCCCTATTCTTCCTCTCAAGTGGTCGGCGGCATCATCCTCTTGAAGAAAGTTTGGTGGCCGGATTTTGCTTGGAGAAGAAGGAGAGATAGGAGGTTTTGTTTCTAGCATCCCTTGGAGCTTGGTGGTGGTGGCCGAAACTTGGAAAAGAAGGAGCTTGGTGGTTCTCATCTCGGTAGGTCGTTGCCCACACAACGTCGGAGATAAGAAAAGGAATACGATAGAAAATCAAAAGGTCGTCGCGTACAAAGAAAGGTATAACTAATAATTATTTTCCGCGTCATGCTAGTTTTTCTTTGTATGAATTTCAAACACAAGAGGCATATGATTCTAGAGTTTCGAATTTGAGATTCGAGTTTGTGTTTTTTTTTATTTTTCGAATTTGTGATTCGATTGTTCTTTTTAGTTAAACCTAGAGTTATATAAGGAAATTAAATATTAGATTTCCTTAAAAGGCTTTGTCTAGGCGGTGGTGGATGATCCCATACCCAAGAAGGACTAGTGCCTCACCATGCAGTCCTGGAAGCCAATTTTGAAAATTAATATTTAATTGAATTTGTAACATAGGTGGATTTGGATCAATAATGTTAAGCATCGTTTGCGATCCAAATCTAAACCATTAAGAACATATAAGTTAAATTTGGAATCAATAATGTTAAGTTCCGTTTGTGATTCCTAATTTAATTTCTAAAGAACACAATAGGTTGTTTAGGAAAGGTTCGACACTCGTATAAAATTTTGTACAGTGGAGACGGTACGATCTTCCTAGGACCAACCAACACAACGACCTCCAGGTCGGGTCCCAGGCTCTCGCCCCAGTGCAAGTTATAAGTGAGCATGCTCTCACGTCTCAACACTCATGCCCCAGTGTGAGTTATAAGTGAGCTTGCTCTCACATCCAACGACCTCTTAGTCGGGTCCCAGACTCTCGCCCCAAGGCGAGTTATAAGTGAGCATGCTCTCACGCCTCCAGACTCTCGTCCCAGTGCGAGTTATAAGTGAGCTTGCTCTCACGCCCAACGACCTCCCAATCGGGTCTCAGACTCTTACCTCAGTGCGAGTTATAAGTCAGTCTGCTCTCACGCCCAACGACCTCCCGATCGGGTCCGAGACTCTAGCTTCAGTGCGAGTTATAAGTGAGTCTGCTCTCACGCCCAACGACCTCCCGATCGGGTCCCAGACTCTCGCCTCAGTGTGAGTTATAAGTGAGCCTGCTCTCACGCCCAACGACCTCTCAATCGAGTCTCAGACTCTCGCCCCAAGGTGAGTTATAAGTGAGCATGCTCTCGTGCCTCTAGACTCTCGCCCCAGTGCGGGTTATAAGTGAGCTTGCTCTCAAGCCCAGCGGCCTCCCGGTCGGGTCCCAGACTCTCGCCTCAGTGCGAGTTATAAGTGAGTCTGCTCTCATGCCCAACGACCCCAGTCGGGTCCCAGACTCTCGCCCCAAGGCGAGTTATAAGTGAGCATGCTCTCACACCTCCAGACTCTCGCCCCAGTGCGAGTTATAATTGAGTATGCTCTCACGATCAATGACCTCCCGGTCGGGATTCCAGACTCTTGCCCCAGTGCGAGTTATAAGTGAGCATGCTCTCACACCCAACGACCTCTCGGTCAGCGCTCATCGCTCACTTGCCGCACTGCCTAATACTCATCATTCGCGTTTCGCTCACCGCTGTTACTCGGTCGGCACTCACTGCTCATTTTCTGCTCTGCCCGGCACTCATCATTCGCATTTCACTCATCATTGTTGCTCGGTCGGCACTCACCACTCACTTGCTGCTCTGCCCGACACTCATCACACTCACTCCACTTACCGCTTTGCCCGACACTCACCATTCACGTTTCGCTCACCGCTGTTGCTCGGTCGGCGCTCACCGTCCACTCGCCGCTCAGCCCGACACTCATCATTCGTGTTTCGCTCATCGTTGTTACTCGGTCGGCACTCACCTCTCACTTGCCGCTCTGCCCGGCACTCATCACACTCGCTCCACTCACCGCTCTACCCGGCACTCATCATTCGCGTTTCGCTCACAGCGGTTGCTCGGTCGGTGCTCACCGCTCACCGCGATTGCTCGGTCAGTGCTCACCGCTCACCGTCCACTCGCCGCTCTGCCCGACAGTCACCATTCGTGTTTTGCTCATCGCTGTTGCTCGGTCGGAACTCACCGCTCACATGCCACTGTGCCTGGAACTTGTCCCTCGCATCTCACTCATCGCACTGCCCGAAACTCATCCTTCGCATCTCACTCATCGCTCTGCCCCACATTTGCTGCTCGGTCGATACCCTCTTTCCTCTTTGCTTGGCATTCGCATAACTGCCTGATCATTTTGCTCCCGTTCGCAATCTATCCACAGGCTCTGCTAATGTTAGTGCTCGATCCACGGGCTCTACTCCCATTCTCATTTGGTCTCATAGGCTTCGTGTCCATCCAGCGCACAGGCTTCGCGTCCACTAGGCATTCTTTCAATCACATGGTCAGCCTTCTCTTAGTCGACCGATCAGTACTGTTTGGCCATCTGCTCGGTCGTTCGCTTTGCATTGGTCGACATTTTTTCGGTTGCGCCCTCGGAACCCCTCGCTTGTCATTGTTCCACCGGCTTAGGTTTCTCCTAATTGCCTAGGAATCATTGTTCAATTACCCGGTCGCGATATACTGTCACTCGGTCGTCACTTTTTTGGTCGCGCTCATGGCTTTGCTCGTCAATCATTCTCTCTATTGCCTGGTCACGATTTACGATCGCTAGGTCAGAATTTTTTTCTCGATCGCGCTCATAGATTTGCTCGTCTATCATTCTCTCTATTACTTGGTCATGATTTACTGGCACTCGGACGACGTTTTCTCGGTCGCGCGCTTGACACTGTTTGGCCATCGTCTTTTGACTCGCTCGGTAGTCGCCCTACTGCCCCGTCGGCACTTGCTTCTTACTTCTCGCTTGGCATTTGTATAATCGCCTGATCGCTGTGCTCAGCATTGCCCGATCATCTTCTCGATATCATTTGGTTTCCCTCGGCATTCGATCGATCGCTTACTTGGCATTCCGTACGTCGTTCAATTTGACATACTTTTATTCGATTGATCGCCCCTTAAGCGTTCGCTCGGTCGCCTGCTCAGCTTTCTATCCCTTGTTCAGCTCGGCATCGCCACAGCTGCTCATGCAACGTTATATGACAGGTCCCGCAATATAACCCTCTATTCAGTAGTGATTCTGTTTTTCATTTGGCTGGGTATAATCAGTCGGACTTGCGCCTCCTTCGACTAGACTTAAAGGGGAGGTTTGTGATGTGGATATAGGTTAAGGGGGCATAGAAGGAATTAGGGGGAAAGGGATGGATATTTACGTCTTTTACTGTTTAGGGATTGAAGAGGAGGGGGGACACAATTCGAAAGGAGTTTTTTCGCTTTTGGTCCGCCGCCGTGAAGCACGAGGAAGAGGCCACCTTCGCTGCCTCCGACGCCGGCAACGTCCGATGCCGGTAGCTCCTTGCTCTCAGGCACTGGGCCTCACGCGAGCACGACGACTTCCCCTCCTCCCCTTTCTCCTCTCCACGCCACCAGACGGCGTCGCCTCCAACGACATTGCCTTCGTCGGTCGTCCGCTGGCCACCCCGACTCGCTCCATCGCCCAGGGTGTTGTCGTCGCACTCCGTTGCCTTCGCGCCGCAACCACTCACGGCGCCGGCTACAAGCAGCCATGGCCAGCTTGTTCCACAGTTCTCCTTTCCTCCTCAGTGCAACAACCGACCCTCAACGGAGCCATCGTGCCGCCTCTCCCTCTCGGCGCAGGCGCCACCGAACCCAGTTCCCTTCCTTTTTGGCGTCCCCAGCTACTCTTCAGTGGCCTCTCAGCCATCAGCGGTCGGCCACTGGTACTCTCCGTCATCTCCTTCGCAATGTACTCTCCGCCGACCGGCCTCGTAGCTCTCGCTGCAGGCCAAGCCTCCACCACGGACATAGCCACCTCCTCACCTCTTCCGTTGGTGCCCCTGACGGCCGACGTCGTCCTCCAGCGGTTGTTGCCGATCAATCTTGACTCTATCCAGCGCCAAGGGGCCTGCTTTCGCACTTGGGGATTGTCGATTTCTTGCCACAGCCGATTGCCATCATCCTACGGTATCCAGTCGTCGATCCAGCTCCCTGCGGTTTATTATGTTCCGGCCTGCGAGCCACGGTTGAATCCCGATTTATGTGTTGTCGTCATTGTGTTCTAGACTGCCAGACGCGGTTGTATTTCAGATTGTGTGTTTTATGTCTTATCACGGCCTGCGTGTCGGTATCATATCTCGGCTTGCGTGCCGATATCATAGCCCGGCCGGCATGTCGTGATCACATCCGATTTTGTGCCACCGAGTCCGGCTCTGCGTCATTAGATCTAGCTCTTCATCAGACTCCCATGCACTTGCTCTTCAGGGTTACGACAACTTGAGCAGTGTCCCGTCCGAGAGCGCCTCCTGGGTCAGGATACTTTTTCCATACTCACCCCTCATTTGTCTCGTTATTATAGTATTAGCATGTTACTCATATATTCGTTGGATCTGTCTCGAGCCTCGGGGTACCAGAGACCGGGGCAACCCGGCCGTTGGCTGCAGGTATCGTTGACCAGAGGACTTTTGAAGACTTGGTCAATACAAAAGTCATCTCAGTACACCTCTCCTCCGAGACATCACAACTCAATCAACATTCTATCCATCTCACCCGACGATCCGTCTAACTCAAATTACGGACAGGATCATCCCTCTTTCTCCTTTGCTTGCCTTTTTTGTTTACTTAATTGTTCTTGTTTTGCATTTTTACAATGGAGGTTGTTTATATAACATAGATGGGGAAAAACAAACCATGCGTTAATGGCTGATTTTGGATTAAAATGTGAGAAAGAGCATTATTTTCGAACAATTTGGTCAAATTTAGATTAAGGATTCGCCGCCTTGATAGTGTCGATGAACCTCTTGAGATTGTGGAATGAAGCCCCTCCTTGGTCAGTATTCCTTTGAGCTTTCTCCTTCAACGACGACGCTCTTGCTCTCATCTCCGCATCCCCCAGCAGCGCTTCCACCTTGGATTTGAGCTGTTCACGCTTGACGATCCCGCTCTCGTCAGGCGTCAAGCTCAGACCCACCTTCCAATGGTCGCAAATGTAGCTCTGGTTCAGAAACTGGTCTACGAAGTATGGCCAGCAAAGGAAGAGCTTCCCGTTCCTGACGCCTTCCATGGTGGAGTTCCAGCCACAGTGAGACACAAAGCAACCGACGGAAGGGTGGGCCAGCAACCGACGGAGGCCGGTGGGCAGTGGCCCGATGGGGAGAATCTTTGGGGCGTAGGAGAAGGTCGGCTCTTCGAGCTCTTTGAAGGAGTTGCAGATGATGAAATCCACGACGTCAAGGACTCTGATGTTGCTGAGGAAGTAGTTGAAGACTGTTTCTCTGCTTCCTTCGTCTCCGATTAGGTTCCATATCAAGTGGGCAGCGTCGATGAATGGCATTCCGGGACCGAGCTGGAACGTCTCATGTTCTGGGATGGGCGTACCTGTGAAGATTGCTGTTAGTAATTTTGCAAGATCAAAAACTATCAGGATGTGTTTTCGTATGTTCTTGATCGATCACCATCTGCATCAAGGACGCCTCTTGAAATCAACTCTGTTATGCTCAGGATCGCGGCCAGCATCTGGGCAGCCGCCGGCCAGAACGCGGCAGATCTGAGACCCTTCTTCCGGCCAACCTCGAGAGCCCATCCCATGCCCTCGTCCACCAACATGCAAGTCATCGGCTCCCCCGTCTCGTTGCTCTTCTCGATTAGTTCCTCCAAGCACCGAGGCATGGTGTTCTGGAGTGCTTCCGTTTGCCTCACCAGATCGTGCGGATCATCCTCCTCCCCTAATCCATCAGGAACCGAGACCAGAGCGAGCTGGCGCACGGTGCTCTCTGCCGACAACGCGGCGATGACACGCTTGTGGTTGAATTCAGTGTTGACGAAGGTGACCTTGAAGCCATGATCCACCAAGCAGTGGCAGAGCTCCATGAGGGGAATGACATGGCCTTGAGCAGGGAAAGGCAAGGCAAGAACATGTGGCAAGCCCATGCTTGTTAAATTTCTCCCCCTCGTTGTGCAAATTCCACACCTTGTTCGACCATACTTGTGCCCTAGTTTCGCTGATAAAGTAACACACACACACAAAAAAAAAAAAAAAAACTAATGATTTTGCTATTACTCGGTAGCTATTACAAGTTTACAACAACTAAAAACGACTCGACAGTACGTGTTCAGTATAAGTAGCTGGAAAGCTTTTAATCATAGAAAGGACATCCATTTAATTTATTTTTTAAAAAAAATTAATGATTTTGCAAAATCCAGAATGCCTTTTTATTTTTTTCCCAAAAATGTTAGAATAAAAAAAACTAAAATGTCATTAATCGACTTCGTTACTCGCATCTAACTTTACACTAACTCAAATGATTAAATAATATATTTGTAAAAAATAATTTCTAACTCCTATAATTCTAAAAATTACTCAAATGCTTAGATAATATATTTATAAAAAATAAGTACTAACTTCTATAATTTTAAAAACTACTCAGATGATTAGATAATATATTTATAAAAAATAATTACTAACTTCTATAATTCTAAACACTAGTTGTTAGCGCTTACATAGCTCAATAATTAAATAATAAAATAGGTAAAAAGATTATCATCTTAATCAATTTCAGTCATCTAATAATCAGATATCCATATTAGTTTTTTTCAAACACGTTATGACCTTTGTGATTCTACTTCAACTGAACTTTGATATGTTATAGGAATATTTTGAAAGACTTCCTCATGTTGCTCATCTTGTAGGATCAAAAAGCGTTAGAGGGGGGTGAATAGCGCTCTTGGCTAATTCATTCGTTTCGAGTAAACTCAAAGTAAATACGCAGCGGAGATAAGAGACAGACAAACAAAACACAAACATCAAGAATTTACTTAGTTCGGAGCCTGTGATGACTCTTACTCCAAGGCCCGCATGTGAGAGTACTTTCAATGGACAATCACTATAAGCTCGAGAATCTTTTACAAATAAGTAAATACAAGTATTGAACTTAAAAGATTATACCGACAAGATAAAAGATAATGAAAGTAGTCTTCGATTATCGGAACAGTAGAGCGTTGTTGAAGTGTTCAAAGCAGCACAAGTTGTTCTGTTTTCGTTGTTCGGTGTCTTCTGAAGTGCTAGCTGAGAGTCCTTTTTATAGTAGTCTTGAGGCTGATCCAGATCCGTTTACCTCGGGATCAGGATTTGACTCGCCGTCAATCGATCGACCAATCCTCCTGATCGGTCGATCGATCTGCCTGAATCGGTCCGCCTCCCGGTTCTGCTGCTCGAATAGAATTCCTTTGTTCGTCCGATCGATCCCGCTGTTCGGTCGATCGATCCCTAGCTCATCTTGTCCGATCAACTCGGCTCGACCACGTCACTTCTTATCCTAGGTTTGGTTGACCAATCCCGAGGTTCGATCGACTGATCCCTCAGTCGAACCCGATCAGCTCGTTGGAAAACTTCTTTGTTTGCTTGGAGGTTCGATCGACCAATCCAGGCCAAACATCAACCTGCAGAATCATTAGTCTTCCTGTAAAACAGAGTTAACACATAGCAGATAATATGTAAATAAATAATTTTGACAGCCTTCGGACTATCCGGTTTTGACTTTAGATTTCCTCTGAAAACCCTACGTTGAACCGACGCCTACTGTTCCCTCACAGGGGAACGTTTCCTCACCTACTCCTCTCAGGAGAGATTACCTGTTGTCAGATTGATCCTCCGGACCATCTGGACTTTTGCTCAGTGTCCAAAGATTCCGGTCTTCATGTTGGACGTTCACTCCACGATCCGTCCAGACTTCCACCTGGCTCGCGACACCAGGATTTCAACCTAGAGTCCCTGACTCTAAGATTTTGTCCGAAGCTCTCGACCCGCCAAGACTTTCCACCTAAGGTTACCACCCCCTAGGACCTAGGGTTACCACCCTCTAGGATTTTCTACCTGTCTAACCGCAACTAGGACTTTTGCCTAAGAACCCTTAGGACTTTCCTGCAATCTCATTCAAATTTATTAGACCACAAATAACCTTAACTTTGAACCCTTTGCCATTATCAAAACTCAGGTTCGATCGTCGGATGCGTCCCGCACCAACACATCCTCCATAGGTTGTTGTCCTTTCTTATCATCATCAAAATCAATAGGGATAATTTTTTTAACGTCATTTTGATTCCATTACCAATTATATTTTTCATCAAAAATAACATCACGACTTATAATGATTTTATTACTTATACCAAGAAAAATACATTTTTCACCTTTGCTGTCTAGCTCCTTTCTCCTTTCATATGGAATATGAGCATAAGCGATACACCCAAAAATCTAAAAATGATCAACAGTCGGTTTCTTTCCACTCCAGGCTTTCTCTGGTGCCATATTTTGAACAGATAATGTAGGACTTCTATTCAATATATTGATGCTCCAATTAATTGCTTTTAGCCAAAAAATTTTAGGAATACCACTTGTCGTTAGAAGGCTTCGCACCATATTCATAATAGTGTGGTTCTTCCTCTCGTATATACCATTCTGTTGAGGTGTGTATGCTGTTATAAGTTGTCTCTTGATTCCATGATTCTCACAAAAATTTGCAAATTCATATGAGTTATATTCTCCACCATGATCTGTACGCAGAACTTTAATAGAGTTGCCAATTTCTTTCTCGATGAGTACTTTATAATTTTTGAAAGCTGTAAAGGCTTCGAATTTTTCTTGCAACAAATAAATCCATATTTTGCGGCTATAATCATTAATAAAGGTAATTATATATCTTTTACCTCTATTGGTCCGTAAATATCTGAATGAATAAGCTCCAATGCCGCCTTTTCTCTCCAAGATTTTCCTTGTGGGAATTAATTACGGTGTTGTTTGCTAACAACACATTCTTCACAAACTTGAGAATGAGTTGTAATTTGAGGAAGACCGATCACCATATTCTTTTGTTTTAATGTTTTCAATCCATCAAAATTTAGATGCCCGTAACAAAAGTGTCATAACCATGCCTCATCATCAAATTTTGCTGAAAAACATGAATGTGGTGTAGTATGAAGATAAAGCGGAAACATACGATTTGCTGTCATATTAACTTGGGCAATTAAGCCCAACTTTGCATCTCGAATCCGACAAACTCCTTTAATAGCAATTTCATATACTTTTTCTTATAATTGACTCATACTAAGCAAATTAGTTTTTAAATCTGGCACAAAAAGAACATTAGAGATAAAATGAGTAGAGTCTCCTTTTGCTTGTATGGTTACCTTTACTTACCCCATAATATAAATTATAGAGTTGTTGCCAAATTTAACAGAATTGCGAAAAAATTCATCTAAGTCTGAAAATGAATCATTTTCTCCATACATGTGATTGCTGCAGCCTGTATCTAAATACCATATATTTCGTTGAGTTTTTTCTTTCTCATGGCATACCATTAAAAGGGGCACTTTTTCTTCTTCGTCCAAGTTAGTCTGATCTCCATTTTATTTTTTCAAATTAGTATAACATTCTGATCTATAATGGCCAAACCTATGACATCGGTAACATTCAATATTAAACTTGTCTGCTAACTTTATTCTATTAGTTGTAGAATAATGGTCTCCACATCCTCTATCTCTTCTTTGAAAATAACTTTCCTGATGTTAATTTTGTTGTTAGTTCTCATGATCATTGTTGTTTCTACCTCCTCTTCCTTGTCCTCTATCACTTCTATCATTTGTAGAGTGATTTTCTAATAAAGCCTTCAACGCTTACTCCTCTTTTTCACATTGATTGATTTTCTGCTCATGAACTAGTTGTCACGCCCCGGGGAAGTCCCTGTCCGAAGAAATTTCGGCAGCATCTCCCATGTACGGGTGACAATCTGAAACATTTCTACATACACAATATACATCAGCCACAGGCGGCTGGAACATACACACAACCACGCAGTTTATATACAGCCTACTCGGCTGATACAAAATATGCAACACAACCACGCAGTTATATGTAAAGCAGCCCACTCGGCTGTACCAAAAACCAAAATACAGCGGAAAAGGATAGAAAACCAAATATACAAGACTGCTAGCCGGCTAGGCTTACACCACACAACAACACAATACTCCGGAAATAAAATCGGAACACAAAGCCAAATACACACATACCACATACCACGATAAACATAAATAAAATGCGAAGACTGGTCTTCTAATGTGACGTGGGGACCGGCAGTCAGGATACTCCAAGCGACTCCATAAACAACCTGGTACCTGAAAAAGATAGTGTCCACGGGGGTGAGTTCAACAACTCAGCGAATACCAATAGACATGCCTAGTAAGATATATCTAACAGCAATAAACATGGAATACAGTTTCCTAATCATATATAGGAAAAATGCAAGACTGACAGGTAACTGAGGAAGCTGTACTCACCAGGAACTCCTATCCAAAACAAAAGGATCGTCAAACCAGATACACAATATGCCTCCTGTATGCATGTCAAACAAATGCATCCACCAAAATGCAGCATATAAGTGCAGCAAACACAAACAAATAAATGCAATAAATGCATATGGTGCCAATGACATGGTCACCCCTGATGCCAGTCAGTTATCTCACACCCAATGGTGAGACTGAGTGGGTAGGGCTGTGACAACCGTGCACTCTGACATCACTACCCCTGATGAGTGACCGAGTGGACGGGATGCTGTCGGAGTACACACATACTCCTACCCCAAATCATAAATGGGGGAGCGCAATGCTCTCATCTCCCGGTACACCATGACGGGGAGGGATCCCTGACGTGCTACCACGCTGCGTCACACTACCCATGAGCGGACCAACGGAGCACCGAACAGAGCAAAACTGACGTGCTACCACGCTGTGTCACACTACCCATGAGCGGACCAACGGAGCACCGAACAGTGATGAAACTGGCGATATACTCTACAATAATGGAGCAACCTATCACGCAACATGCAATCATGTGAATAGTGCATAAAACTAAGCATGACAATATCCTGAACCAAATCCACATATATATATAAAAATGTGTACCCTAGTACAAGTAAGTCAAATCCACAGATCTAGGGTATACAGGTCCTCTATGGTATAACAACCTAGGTCCTGAACATATCCACCTCCATAAAATATGTACCAACAATGTACATGGATCAAAGCAAAAGGTCTAGGTACACAGATCAGGTATGATATAAAAATATAGATACACATGTCAGATAATAAAAATCCAGAATCTAGTCCTAAACTCAGTAAAGCATGGTATGTCACTTACTCTAGGAACTAAGGTACTCATGGCAATAATCACGAAACGTAAACATGGATACATAACAAACGCCCAACAGAACATGCTACGGGTAACAAATAGTGACATACCAAAGGCAAACATGATCATTGCTTGTAGCTATAAAATACTATGCATATCCAATTGACAATATCATAAAAGATAAGTCAAGAGGTACCCGCCTCCAATCGAAAAGGTCCAACCCGATAATCGAGATACTCGTCTCGCGTCAAACTCCTGTGTTATCAAACAAAAGGTCTAGTTTAGCTAATTCTATCATACAACAATTAGCCAAACTAAATTCTAATCCAATTAAGAAGTTCTAAATTGGATCCAACTAATCAACCCAACACAATTAACGAACCCTAATTAAATAAAATCAGTGGGTCCACTAGGGTTAGTTCCTTAACCCTAATCATCCTAGCATAAGGATTAACCTAACAAACGGAATATCACTCACCTGAGTTGAATGCCTCAGTCGAATCTCACAGCCACTAGTTTGTACTGATATCAAAGAGTTGTTGGCTGGAATTTCTGCCGTTAAGGAATGTTAGCTGCTGGAAACAAAACAAACAAACCAAATCAACCATTTTCCTTCCAAACCATGTTCCAAAACATAACCATTACCTCTACGGTGGCAGTCCTTGTGTCTAACTGAGACACCCCTCACCAACTCGTAACCTAGATTACCAGCAAGGAAAAGATCAAGTTCAAGAGTGGAGATTACTGCCAAATAATAACCTAATTCCATCCAAGTTACCTTCTTCCTCTCTACTGGTCAGAGGCGATCAAGAATCCGGCGACAGTACAGTGCACGGGTGCTGGCAGTGGATCGGCAGTGGCACAACAACAACGCTAGGGCACAAGGTCGGCGGCAGTGCTCGGGTGTCACCGAAAAGAAGGCGTCGATGGAAGATCTAGGGCACGGGGCGGCTCGGGAAGGAGGTGAAGTGAGGCCGGCATCACGGGCAGAAGGCCGGTGCTAGGGCACAGGCGACGGCGGCCGGCGCTGGGGTTTGAAAGTGCGGCGTCGGCTGGGGAAAGAAAAGGATCGGCTCACGGCAAGGGGTGACGACAGAGGAGGGCTTCGGCAGTGGCGAGAAGTGGCTGTCGAGGGAGGAAAGAAGAAGAAGTTGAGAAGAGGAGGAGAAGGCGCTGGTTAGGGCGGTTAGGGCAAGGATCGGGCGAAGCCTCGGGCACACGGCGTCGAAGGAGAAACGGGGGAGAAAATGAGGAAATAGAAAATAAAGGAAAGAAAAGAAAAGGAAATAAAAAAAATCAACATTTCCTCGCTAAAACGGGGTAGCCTAAACAGGCTTTTCCTGGACCCCGTTTTTATCCCCATAAACTCATCCATACGAGCTCCGAAAAATTTCCAAAAATTCCGAAAATTTTCCAAAAATTTCGAAAAATTCCCTTACTATTATTCGCCAGTTTTCTGGTATTTTACACTAGTAATGAACTTTTTAATTCATCATTTGAAAGTAGGCTTACATCATTTGCTTCCTCAATGACACAGACAACGAAATTAAATTTTGGTGTCACAGATCGAAAAATTCTTTCGACGATGAGAACATCCTCCGTCTTATCACCAAGGATTCGCATTTTATTGACGATTGCCATCGTTCTTGAAAAATAATCTGAAACTGGTTCTCCTGATTTCATTCGGAGCATTTCGAACTCCGAACGAAGTGCTTGAAGCTGCTGCCTCTTAGCTCATGTTGTACCTTGGTACTTCTTTTTCATAGAATCCCAGATATCTTTGGCGGTATCCTTGCAGAGAATGGTTTCCAAGATTGAGCGATCAATAGCTTGGAAGAGATAATTCTTTACTTTAAGATCTTTCAATTGTGCATCTGTTAGCGCAACACCTTCTATTGGTTCTGCTACTCCAGAAATCACGATCGTCCAATATTCTTTGGATCTTAAAAAATTCTTCATGAGAATGCTCCAATGGTCATAGTGACCATCAAATCGAGGAATGGCAAGTTGTACAAAACATTCAGAAGACATAACTCTCTTCGAAACCTCGCTCTGATATCACTGATAAGAAAAATAGATGAGTCGAGAACACAATGAAGATAAAAATAAGTTTTTCATACACTTTTATTGATCATTATATATCCTATTTATAGGTTAATACATCACATATTAAAAAAACCCACTAACTCCACTAGCACCACAACATTAACCATTATCTTCCACCACTGACTCAACTTGTCAATTCATTTACCCACTAACACCATATTACAATCATTATCCTATTATTTCTCTCCATTAACTCAATTAAAACATATCTACTAACATACTAATTTTATCAATAGCAGCGGCGCGTGATCAACAAGGGTGAAGGAGAAGCGACGACGAGGTGCTGCAATAGGGCAAAAGGGGAAGTAGAGCTTGGGAGGAAAAATATCCGCATTTTATGGAATGCCGATAGGTTTCTTTGTTTTCATAGAAAATAACTTTTAATTCTTTAGTTTTTTTTAAAAAATAGTATTTCTTTTCTAAAAAATAGATATAAAAAATATAAATTAAACACTATTTTCTAGAAAATTACATTTTTCTTATAAAATAAAAATAAAAAATGCTCAATCAGCTCTCTAAATTATTTATTTTTAATTTATGCATGTTCGGTATTAAATGTTTAAAAAAATAGAAAAAAAAATAGCTCTCTGAATTAAATTAAGAGAAATATTAATTGAGCTTCCTTGTTTTTCAAACAAAAATTAAATGGAGATTCCTCATGATTTTATTTTAAAATTACCTTTTAACTTATAGATATTTTAGAAGCTATCAGATAGATAATTATTATAAGAGATATATATATAGAAGTTACATGGTAATTCTTACACTATATTTAGGATAAATTAAGTATTTAAAATGTATACAGTAAAAAAGATCCGTAGCTATTTCAACCTATAGAAGATATTCAATAGTCATTATAATATATAGAAATTACTATATCGTATATAAGTTGAATATAATTTAAAATTTATAATGTGTAAAATTTATTCGGTAATTATTATAAGGGTAATTTTGCATGCAGTCCCTATTGACAAACAAATCTTTGCATGCAGTCTCCACCCATTAAAATCTTTGTTTTCACTCCCCAGTTAAGCATCTTTACCAAATTGCCCATGATATTTTTAGGTACAAAAAGTCTAAAAATCAGTATAAATCCTCTTAAATTGAGTATATTAACTTAGAATCTAGTATATTTTTTATCAAATTAAGTACGATTCTAAACCCTAAACCCTAAACCCTAAACCTAAACCCTAAACCCTAAACCCTAAACCCTAAACCCTAAACCCTAAAAAATAAGAGGAACAATTTTGATAGAAAATATACTCGATTTTTAATATAAAGTACTGACTTTAAGAAGAATTATACTCATTTTTTAACTTTTTGTACTCAATTTTGAAATTTTTGTACTAAAAAATTTGAGGGGCAATTTAGGTATCAATATTTGCATGAGGGAGTTGAAACAAGTAATACTTTGTGATCCTGTCCGAATCGCTGAACCAAGGGACACTGGGCACGCGGCACGCTCCCAATCGTTGGAGTGAACTTCCGGCTAGTCGAACGAAGCTCCGGCGATCCTGCACAAAAGTCTAGCCGGGAAGGGTTCCCGGCGACGACCCTCCGACGCTCAAGTCAGGTAAGTGGTGGAGAAAGTGGCTGCCAAATTTGTATTATGCGTACCTCCGGCGAAGTAATAGCCTCTTTATATAGGATGGAGAAGGAACTGATGCACGTCTACCGAGGCGCGTACGTGTCAGCAGCTCATACCATGGTATGCACTTGTCAGAGAGCTTACCTGACACCATGCTGCCACAGTCGAGCATGTTCTTTGATGTGACGACAGGACCACCCGTTGTCAGACTAGAAGTATGGCATAGCCATACGACTTGACGGCTGTCAGCAGATATCCCCGTCTTTTACCCACCGTCTGACTGGGGTGCCCGGCCCGCCGAGCGGGCGATGAACGTCGTCCGGACGAGCTTGATTCTTTGCGCCGTCCAGGCGGCACTTCCTTCCGCTCGGTCCTTACGCACTGTTTTATTTGAGCGTCGGAACCCTGGTCCCTACCAGGGTGCCTTTTACTATCAGATTTCCCTTTCTTCTGAGTCCGGTCGGCTTGCCCTTTTCCGGCGAACCACTAGATCCTTTGACCTACCCTCAGCGTTGACTCCTTATGGGATTCCGGATTTTTACTACCGGATCACTTGCCTTCCTATCGAGTCTAGTCGAAGGAGGCAATGTCCGACTGACTGGACCGCCGATCTGTCAAACAATGATCATTGCCTTAGGCCGCTCGGCCATGCATAAGGATGCTCCTCCGAGCGGCGATATCTGTCCGTTCGGCGATACTTTGTCCGTGCCTTGTATTTTCTTGGAATCGATGTCCGTTGTTCTCCCACACTACCCATCACGTGCTCTGCGCACGGTAAGAGGAGCTCATTAAATGCGGCTAGTAACCGGCTGACACGTGGCGACCGTGCATTTGTCAGAGTATGGCGGTTGCATCACTTCCGATGGGATAGCCGCCGTTTGAAACGGACGATCCGATGACAACCTCGATATCGATGACCTGGATCGGACGGTGGAGATCGTTTCCGGGCGGCGATATAAGACCCTTGACTCCGTTTCCGCCGCATTTCGTCTTCTTCGTTTCCAGATTCCTGTCACTCCTCCCTTCGCCGGCGACTTCGTGCTCAGATTTTCCGACGATCGCTCGGCAACTTCCGATCATCTCCCGCATTTGTAAGATCCTTTTTCTCGCTCCAGACGCATTCCTCTTTCTGTTAATCATCCTTGTCAGTCGGTTTTCTCCCATCGCTTGAACCATTTTCTTCTATCCTGCATTCTGGCCTTTCGATCATGAACAGTACCTCGCAGTCAACCGGCGGTGTTCCGGGTCTTTGGTACTCGAACATGGAAAGTCGGTTCGACGAGGAAGACGCCATGCGACTTACTCGAGCATATGACCTACCGACCGACCACGAAATAGTGTTAGCCACGCCTTCCGATCGGCCTAATGATCCTCCGTCCGGCACTGTTGTCTTCTTTCGTGATCAATTCCTGGCCGGACTACGTTTTCCTCCTCACAAATTCTTCTTAGAAGTTTGCAACTATTTCCGCATTCCGCTCGGCCAAGTAGTTCCCAATTCTATTAGATTGCTGAGCGGAGTGGTAGTTTTGTTCAAACTGAACGGCATTCCCTTAACCCCAAAAATCTTCCACTACTTCTACTATCCCAAGCAAGCCGAGTGGGGCACCTTTGTTTTCCAATCTAGGATAGGCTTCGTCCTTTTCGATAATATGCCGAGCTCCAACAAACACTGGAAGGAGCATTTTTTCTACATACGCTTTCCCGAGCGGCCCACTTTCCGCACCAAGTGGCAGACGGCTATGCCTGCGCAACCGGAGCTCGGCAAGTTTAGAGGTGACGCAGACTATCTCCACGCAGCCGAACAGCTAGTCGGTCAGCGCTATCACATTGACAAGATGCTTCTCCCAGGAGTAATGCATATATTCGGCTTGTCTTCTACACCAGCCGATCTGCCTTGTAGCATGAGTAAGCTTCCCTATCTCCCCCTTTATTTTGTTCTAACTGATTTATTCTCTGCTTCTGCAGCTGAGGTCATGTGGAAGGCCAGAGCCACCGAGAAGCTCAAACTGAAGGCCGCTCGGATTGAGGCGGTGACGAGCAAGGAGGCCGCCGAACGGAGTCTTGCTCCGGCTGATCCGGCCGGCGAAGAAGGTGAGGGGACGCCAACGGTCCCAGAAGCCCCGGACGCCCCCGCCCCTCCTGATGAGGCCATGGGCAATACAGAACCTGCGAGTGAAGCTGAAGTAGAGGGCCGTTCGGCCGATGATGTGCCGCTGCGCATTCGGAAACGCCGGCGACCGGAATCCGCACCTGCCTCTACACTTGATGAGCCGCAACCTGAGCAGGGTGTAGATGCGCAGGTGCTGTCCGGAACAGTTTCCGTCGAGAGTACCCCTACCCCTCAGGATTCTCCGAGGGCTAGCTTGGAAGTTCCGCCGTCCGGCCCTTCGATGACTCGACGACGTCTCAGGCGTTTAGGCGAGCTACCCACCTCTTCTGCTGGCGGGCCATCTCAGAGCGGGCCGAGCGGCCAGAATCTACTTAAAACCGTTCTGCGCCTCCCTTCAGAGGCGTACATGGCTGCCGCCGATCGGCCGGTGTTTCCTGAGCAGATGATCACCCTGACGGGTCCTCTCGCGCAAGCTTGGATAGATGCTCGGAGTCGTATAGCCAAGTTGACTCCCGGGCAGCTCGGCGACAGCAACCTTCAATCAGCTACTGGGGTATGGCCCCTCCCCTTCCTTTCTCTCATATTTGAAGTTTTTAACCTGCTCGTGTTTGCTAGCAGAACTGGGTGGAGCAGATCGCCATTAGCGATCGGTTGGCCGAGCTGGAGGAGGAACTGAAGAAACAAAAAACGGCGGGGGATGCCAGGCAGTCGACGGCCGCTCTAGAGAAGGCCAAGAAATCGCTAGAAGCCGAGCGAAAACGAGCTGCTGATCTGGCGAGCAAGGTCGTTCGGCTCGAAGCAATGATTAAACAACGAGACAAGGAGATCCGGACGGTGACCACTCGGAAGCAACAGGCCATCAACGATATGGACCACATGAAGGTGGAGATCCGGGGGCTGGAGCAACGCATCAAGGACCTCGACGCTCTGCTGGCCACCGAAAAAGAGAGCCGCTCGGCTGATCTCCAAAGATTCGATGGGGACTTGAAGGATCTCCAAGCTGCTAGCGACGCTGCCCACGCCGCGCTCAAAGAATATCAAGAGGGGGAGTCGGCCCGCTCGGACGAAGTGAGGAAGGCGTTCCTCCGCTCAGAAGACTTCGGAGAGAAGTTTACCGACAAGATATCCCTCACGTTCGAGGAGGCCATTAAGGCGGCGGTGGGCTATCTGAAGACCAAAGGTCATCTGCCTGCCGAGCTGACCATCCCCGACGAGGACCTGGCGAGCGTGATGGACAACATCCCCGACGCTCTTTTTGATTTTGATGTGTGAGGAGCGTTTCTGTTTAACTTCTTTTTGAATTCCCGCCGTTCGGCCCCGATTATCTGTGTAATGACCTTTTCGGCTTGCATATTAGACAATCTTCGGTTCCTTCCTATTTTAGCGAGAAATTTTTCCCTCGTCCCAACATTTAAATGTTTCTTAAAACTCTTCCGCTCGGCACCATTGATGGCGCTCGTTCACTTGTTCGCCTTTTTTAATTCTGATTAACCGTCTATTACTTCGCGCCTCACCTCAAAGGGGTTTTTGCTGGATTTTCGCCTGGCTTCCCGCTCGGACATTTATAGACGTCGGCTCGTCTTCCGATCTTTATCGTCGGAGCTCGACGGCGCGGGTATTTATAGCCGGTCGGCGCGGCTCTCGATTTTTAACGACGGGGCTTGTCGACGCGTCCGCTCGGATTATTTATAGACGCCGGCTCGTCTCTCGATATTTATCGTCGGAGCTCGAAGGCGCGGTTTTTATAGCCGGTCGGCGCGGCTCTCGATTTTTAACGTCGGCGTCCGTTCGGATTATTTATAGACGCCGCTCGTCTCGATATTTATCGTCGGAGCTCGACGCGGTTTTTATAGCCGGTCGGCGGCTCGATTTTTAACGACGGGGCTCGTCGGCGCCGGATTATTTATAGACGCCGGCTCGTCTCGATATTTATCGTCGGAGCTCGACGGCGCGGTTTTTATAGCCGGTCGGCGGCTCTCGATTTTAACGACGGGGCTCGACGGTCCGCCCGGATTATTTATAGACGCCGCTCGTCTCGATATTTATCGCCGGAGCTCGACGCGGTTTTTATAGCCGGTCGGCTCTCGATTTTAACGACGGGGCTCGTCGACGTCCTTCGGATTATTTATAGACGCTCGCTCTCTCGATATTTATCGTCGGAGCTCGACGCGGGTTTTTATAGCCGGTCGGCTCTCGATTTTAACGACGGGCCGTCGCCGTCCGCCGGATTATTTATAGGCCGCCTCGTCTCGATATTTATCGTCGGAGCTCGACGCCGCGGTTTTTATAGCCGGTCGGCTCTCGATTTTAACGACGGGCTCGTCGACGCGTCCGCCCGGATTATTTATAGACGCGGCTCGTCTCTCGATATTTATCGTCCGAGCTCGACGGCGGTTTTTATAGCCGGTCGGCTCTCGATTTTAACGACGGGGCTCGTCGTCCGTTCGGATTATTTATAGACGCCGGCTCGTCTCGATATTTATCGTCGGAGCTCGACGGCGGTTATATCGGCGCGGCTCTCGATTTTAACGACGGGGCTCGTCGGCGTCCGCTCGGATTATTTATAGACGCCTGCCTCTCGATATTTATCGTCGGAGCTCGACGGCGGTTTTTATAGCCGGTCGGCGCTCTCGATTTTAACGACGGGGCTCGTCGGCGCGTCCGCTCGGATTATTTATAGACGCCTGCCCCTCGATATTTATCGTCGGAGCTCGACGCGGTTTTTATAGCCGGTCGGCGATTTTTAACGACGGTCGTCGGCGCGTCCGGATTATTTATAGATCGCCTCGATATTTATCGGAGCTCGACGGCGCGGTTTTATAGCCGGTCGGCGCTCGATTTTAACGACGGGCTCGGCCGACGTCCTTCGGATTAATTATAGACGCCTCGCCTCGATATTTATCGCCGGAGCTCGACGGCTTTTTATAGCCGGTCGGCTCTCGATTTTAACGACGGGCTCCGACGCGTCCCTGAGACTACACACCGGCCGAACGCTCAGCCTTCGTTCGTGCAATAACCTCCCGCTATCACCCTGATCAGCGCAGGGTTTTGGTTTTTCTTTCTGCCACCCTAGTATGCAGCCCGGCCGAACAGCTCGGGGTCTTCAAGTTCGAACGATGCTTATATTCTATACGCAGCCCGGCCGAGCGGCCTGGGGTCTTCGAGTCCGAGCTCCCGGCTCGGATATGAACCTTACGGCCGAACGGTGAACCGTTCATCGGAGAATGCTCAATGTGTTTTTATCTTTTTGCTTCCTGCATCGCAAGCATATAGGCGACGAAAAAGTATATACATTTATATTTAGCGCACCTGTCACCCAGCGCGGAGAACGTACTCCCGACCGAACGGCTCATGGTCTATTTCGTCGAGCATTTTGGCTCAGATAATTTACCTCCGTTCGAACGGTACGGGGCCCCCGATTTTCGAGCGCTTGGCTCGACCCATATACCTCCGGCCGAGCGGCACGGGGCCTTCGTTTTTTGATGATAATGCCTTATTTTCGCTCTTTTGACTTTTCATTTCTGCATTTTCAGTAATCAGTCGAAAAATGTACACATGGTGATTTACAGTGATACACCTTTCACCCCGCTCGATAAGGCTGGAGGTGGTTCGCACTCCACGGTCTATCTAACCATCGACCGTCTTCATCCTCCGGATAATATGCTCTTGAGCGGAGTTTCTAGATGATTTTAAAGGGACACGCCCATGGAGCTTCAAGCTTGCCGACGTCACCGATTGGTTTGATCTTCTTCCACACTAGATCACCGACTCGGAATGATCGCGGAATGACCCTCCGGTTGTAGTTTTGCTTCATCCGCTGTCGGTATGCCATCAGCCGAACGACGCCTTCGTCCCATGCCTCTTCTACCAAGTCCAGCTCCATCATTCTTCGTTCGGCGTTGTCATCATCATAGTGTTGACCCGATCGGACTCAACTCCAACTTCCACTGGAATAATGCCTCACCGCCATATACCAAATGGAATGGCATCGCTGTCCTTTGTCGTCCGGATGGCCCACAGACGCCCGGCACTTCATCCGGCCAACTCCTCCCAAATGGTCGAGCCGAGCGTGAAGACTTGGCAACTTCGGCTTGACCGTTGCTCCGAGGATAGGCCACGGATGTGAAATGTTGCTCAATGCCGTAGCTCTTGCACCAATCCTCTAACATCTTCCCTGTGAATTGCCGCCCGTTGTCGGACACTAGTCGGCGAGGATGCCGAACCGGCAAATGATGTGTTGCCGGATGAATTTTTAACCATTTGTTCAGTAATCTTTAGCGGCTCGGCCTCCACCCACTTGGAGAAGTAATCCACCGCCACTAGTAAGAATTTCCTCCCGGTCGCCATCGGAAATGGACCCACAATATCCATTCCCATTGATCGAACGGACATGAGATGGTTGATGCCTTCATCTCCTCCGGTCGGTGAGAGAAGTTGTGATACTTCGCATGAAAGGCAAGTAGATACTATCCGAGCGGCATCTGTTTGTAAAGTTGGCCAAAAGTATCCGGCTAAGAGGATCTTTTTGGCTAACGAGCGCCCTCCCGGATGACCTCCGCATGATCCTTGATGTACTTCCAGGATGTAAGTTGAGTCCTCCGAGCTTACACATTTCAGCAGAGGACGCGAGAAAGCTTTCTTGTCGATCTCCGATGAGTGTAAATCGACCGGCTCTTCTTCCGAGGAGCCGGGCCGCATATTCATCGGATGGTGTGGTGCCCGAACCGAAATTCTATAATAGGTGTCCTCCAGTCCTTTGAAATGTGAGGCCTTGCATCCGGTTGACATGCGCCACCAGCAGCGTTTTCAATTGGTGCTGAATGGCGACCGGTGTTATTGAGCTCATGAGTTTGGCTAACTCATCGGCTTTGGTTCTCCGTTCGGGAATCTTCGAATAAACACCTCTCGAAAGTAGCTTTGAGTTTTCAAAGGCCTCAACAGAGAGCTTAAGCCGAACACGTTGATTTCAAAGGTGCGGAGAGTTGCCGAGCTGCCAATGTGAATCCGAATAAAGGGTCACCCGACCGGCCCCCACATGCCGAGCGGCCTGCAATCCGGCTATAAGGGCCTCGTACTTGGCTTCATTGTTAGTCGCTTTGTAATCTAGCCGGATGGATAAGTGCATCTTTTCCTCCTGAGATGAGAGTAGTAATATTCCGATCCCACTTCCGAGCCGGGTGGAGGATCCATCCACATATATTCTCCACATAGCCTCCGGCTCTGGTCTTTGCACTTCGGTCACAAAATCAGCCAAGGATTGGGCTTTAATCGCCGAGCGGGGCTGATATTGGATGTCAAATTCACTTAATTCCGTCGTCCACTTGATAAGCCGTCCGGACGCTTCGGATTCATGAGCACCCTTCCGAGTGGGTGCTCGTTCGGACAATGATGGTGTGAGCCAAGAAATGCGTCGAGCGGCTAGAACCAAAGCTAAGGCCAACTTCTCGAGCCCAATGTAACGAGCATCTTTTAAAATGTGGCTTAGAAAATACACCTGCTCCTCGCCGCCCTCACAAGGCCGAGCCTACGATGCTCGATTGACGATACATATATGACTCACCCACGATCGGTTCGGCCAAAGACGAGAATTTAGATATGTCTTCAACTCTTCAAATGCTTGGTCACACTCTTCATCCCATGGAACTTAGTAGCCTTGCAGATCTTGAAGAATGGCAGCTTGGCGGTTCGAGATGAATCGATAAAGCAATTATCCGACGGTCAACCTTTGCACTTCTCTTGTATTTCTGGGCGATGTCTTGTAGTGCTTTCACCTTGCTGGGATTTGCTTCGATCCCCGCTCGGTCACTATATACCCCAAGAAACGCCTCCTTTAGCTCGAATAGGCACTTCTCGGGATTTAGCTTGACTCCATATTTGCGCAGCGTCGGAAGGTTTCTTCTATATCCTTGAAAAGATCGGCCGCTCGGACGGATTTGATAAGAATGTCGCCCACATAAACTTCCAGATTCCGCCCGATTTGCTCCTTGAACACCTTGTTCATCAAGCGTTGATAGGTGGCCCAGCATTCTTCAATCCGGCATTGTAGCAATATGTGCCGTCGGCCGTTACGAAGCTTACTTTTCTTGATCCTCCCGGCGAGCGGCACTTGATGATATCCTTGGTAGGCGTCAAGACAACAGGATAAAGTCCTTGGGGCATGCTTTGTTTAGGTCTCGAAAGTCGATGCAGACCTCCACTTGCCGCCCGGCTTGGAGACCAATACTCGTTGGTGAGCCAGCTCGGAACTGCACCTCCTGTATGTGGCCGGCCTTAGTTTTTCTACTCCGCTCGGATGATGGCATTTTGTTCGATGCTGAAGTCCCTTTTCTTCTGCTTCACGGCCAAGCGTCCGGTCGGACATGCAACTCATACTGCGCCATGCTTGGCGAAATACCGAGAAACTCAAGACATTATGATTTCACTGGAGGCATTGGATCGCTTCTCCTTCTGTCTTCCTCCGGATCCGAGGCGATAAAAGTCGTGGCCTCCGGTTGGGTCGGATGGATCTGAACTTCCTCCTTTTCATCATAAATTAAAGCAGGAGGTTTCTCGGTTATGGCATTTACCTCGATTCGGGGCGCCTTCCGAGCGGAGCAAGCTTCTGCTCGGATCATCTCTATATAACACCGCCGAGCTGCTAGCTGATCTCCACTCACTTCTCCTACTTTGTCCTCCACGGGGAACTTTATCTTCTGGTGGAAGGTTGAGACAACCGCTCGGAATTCGCCGAGCGCCGGTCGTCCCAAAATGACGTTGTAGGATGATGGAGAGTCGACCACCACGAAGTTTATTGTCCTGGTCCTCCTGAGCGGCTCCTCTCCCAGTGAGGTGGCTAGCCGGATCTGTCCGACCAGTAAACCCGTAGAGCGGGGTCGTCATGGGCAGCAGCTCAGCTCGATCAATTTGCAGCTGATCGAACGCCTTCTTGAATATGATGTTGACCGAGCTCCCTGTGTCAACAAATATGCGGTGAATGGTATAATTTGCTACTACCGCTTTAATGAGCAGCGTGTCGTCGTGGGGCACTTCTACTCCTTCCAAGTCCCCGGGTCCGAAAGTGATTTCCGGTCCACTTGCCGCTCTTGGCTACAACCGACCGCGTGGATCTGCCGGACGCCCGCCTTTCGGCTCGATTGAGTCTCCTCCGTCGGTCCGCCTAATAACGCTGATTTCGCCCGGAAGTATTGTTCGGTTTTCTTCCCGAGCGGACGGTCGTGACTGCTTCTCCGACGCCCGGCGATTCTCCCCGCTTGAGATCGGTGCCGGGTGTCTGCTGATGTCGCTCTCGGTGGGTCCGGTCCGTTTCATGGGTCCTATGTCTCCTGTCGATGGGAGGAGTCGCGGCTTTCCGGGAACAGGATTGGATACAAAGGGAAGGCTTCGGCAATCCCTCGTGTTGCGTATCCGTCTGATGGAGGGTGCGGAACATAGGGTCCACCTCTTCTTTGGCTTGGGCCGAGTGGCAGCCACCTCTTGTACGTGAGATCGCATGGGGATCGGATTGCATCGGCCCTCGGTACTCTAGGGGGCTGCTGAGCGGTGTGCTGTTTGCCCGCTCGGCTGGAGCTTCCTTTTTCCAAGCGGCTTGCGCTTCTTCCACATTTATATATTCGTTGGCTCGATGTAGCATGTGATCATAATCTCGGGCGGCTTTCGGATGAGCGACCGGAAGAAGTCCCCATCCGCAAGGCCATGTGTGAAGGCGTTCATCATCGTCTCAGGTGGCTGCTGGGATGTCCATCGCCACTTGGTTGAATCGCTGAATGTAAGCTCGAGCGATTCTCTCGGCTCTTGCTTGATGGCGCAAGTCGACACTTGTCTTTGATACCGCCACCACCTCGGCGAAGGGTGGAGGAAGGCCGCTCGAATTCCTTGAAGCTCGTGATGGATCCGTCCGGCAGGAACCACCGTTGAGCGTATCCCGAGAGAGTGGTAAGAAAGACGCGGCATTTCACCCATCGGTGTATTGATGGAGCATGGTCATGTTGTCAAACTTACCAGATGGTCATCCGGGTCCGTTGTTCCATTGTACTCGCCTATCGTCAGAGACACGTAGTGCTTGGGTAGAGGGTCTCGTAGAATAGCCTCAGAGAATTGGCGATTGGTCCGCTCGGGAGATGAATCCGCCCGGTGAGCTTTCCCTTTTCTGTCATCTCGCCTTGGCATTTCGTCTGAAGAAGAGTCTCTATCTCTCCGAGCTGGTCCTGCTTCAGGGGTGCGAAATAAGGCCCGGTGGAATGCGACGGTGGCTGGAGGTGCTTCCGCTCGGCCACCCGACGCAGATGTTGCTTGTTGCTCCGGCCGTTCGGCCGCTGCTTTCTATTTTTGTTCAACAATTTTGGCGGCCCTTATCTCGACCAGAGCGTCGAGTTCTTCCCTAGAAAGCGTCACCGTGTGTTGTCGTCCAGCCTCGTCCATTGTTTCTGATCGGATGCAGGAGCGTTCCCACAGACGGCGCCAATTTGATCCTGTCCGAATCGCTGAACCAAGGGACACTGGGCACGCGGCACGCTCCCAATCGTTGGAGTGAACTTCCGGCTAGTCGAACGAAGCTCCGGCGATCCTGCACAAAAGTCTAGCCGGGAAGGGTTCCCGGCGACGACCCTCCGACGCTCAAGTCAGGTAAGTGGTGGAGAAAGTGGCTGCCAAATTTGTATTATGCGTACCTCCGGCGAAGTAATAGCCTCTTTATATAGGATGGAGAAGGAACTGATGCACGTCTACCGAGGCACGTACGTGTCAGCAGCCCATACCATGGTATGCACTTGTCAGAGAGCTTACCTGACACCATGCTGCCACAGTCGAGCATGTTCTTTGATGTGACGGCAGGACCACCCGTTGTCAGACTAGAAGTATGGCATAGCCATACGACTTGACGGCTGTCAGCAGATATCCCCGTCTTTTACCCACCGTCTGACTGGGGTGCCCGGCCCGCCGAGCGGGCGATGAACGTCGTCCGGACGAGCTTGATTCTTTGCGCCGTCCAGGCGGCACTTCCTTCCGCTCGGTCCTTACGCGTCGGAACCCTGGTCCCTACCAGGGTGCCTTTTACTATCAGATTTCCCTTTCTTCTGAGTCCGGTCGGCTTGCCCTTTTCCGGCGAACCACTAGATCCTTTAACCTACCCTCAGCGTTGACTCCTTATGGGATTCCGGATTTTTACTACCGGATCACTTTGCATGTAGGGAGTGGAAACAAAGTTTTTTGAACATGGGGATTGCATGCAAAGTTAACATTATGATTGGGGATTTTTCTCTAATTTACCGTTATTATAACATGTAAAAATTACTGTAATATATAAAAGTTATTAAATAAATGGTACCACGTGTCTCGTATAAATAGCTCGGAAGCTTCTAATCATATAAAGGACATCCGTTTAATTTATTTTTTAAAAAATTTAATGATTTTACAAAATCCAGAATGCCTTTTTATTTTTTCCCTAAAAAAGTTAGAATAAAAAAAAATAAAGTGGCTGATGTGGCAATAAAAAAAAGTCCACCTGTCACAAGTCAATTGAAACGATATCGATCAAAGTTAAGACGGTCAACGTCGAGGCTTATGAAAAGAGCCTCAGCCAAAGATGGCTGTTTGGTTATCCCGATCGGCAAAGGAGTAGTCGAGTGGATCACCTGGCCGATTAGACAAATAGACATCATGGGCCGGTCGGACGAATCGACAACCCGTAGTTGATTGTTTCAGCCAATAGGAAAACAAGCCGCTCGGACCGCCCGCTCGGTAGGAAAATGAGTAGCTCGGACTGCCCGTCCGACGCAAGAATGACACTACACAAGAGGAGACAAGAAAACAAAAGAGAACACTCCGTCTATCATCATTAAATATGAAGCAGCCAAGACCAAAAAGAGCACTCCATTTATCATTAATGCACATAAATCAAGACAAAGAAGTCTTCCTTTGGTAATTAATATTATTAAATAAGGGCAGAAGAACGATTACAAAGAAAGGTATAAAAGGGTACGTCAGGTATGAGAAAAGACAAGATTGATGATTTTCTTGATTACTCATTCTCTCTTCCTGATTTTCACTTGAGCGTCAGAGGATCAACATCAGGGGCCACTGGTTTGGTTTTGTTTTGTAGGATTGAAGTCTTAATCCCGTCAATGGTCATCCCATCCCCGGCTTTCCAGCTTTCTTCATTCGGACAGGATCAATTTGGCGTCGTATGTGGGAACGTGGCATATATCTGAATAAGAAGATGGAAGACGCTGGACGACTCACAACAGTAACGCTAACGCAAGAGGATCTCGATGTACTAATACAAGCTTGAGTAACAAAGATATTGGAGCAACAGCAACAGGCGTTGGGCGATCAGTCAACGCATGAGCCTGCTGCCTCTGCAGTAGGTTGACGGGCTGAAAGAGAAAGAGAAGATCAAGCGAATCAACTTTCCGCTCGAGAGTCAAATAGGAGACCGATTGGCTCCTATGGGAACGCCCATAATGCGCCAATCCCCTTCAACCGAGCGCTATCATGGGCTCCCCCAGAAGAAAGAGGTCGAGCAAATAGAGACCAGGGATCTTTTTCGGATGAGGCGCTCATGCGGGATGCACGAAAGGGAAAAGCGTCGAGGGAAGACAACTCGCCCGAGCGGGTCAATCAACAATTTTCGGAGGAGATCCTAAATGACCCTCTGTCGAAGCATTATACCCCTCTGACGATAGGAGAGTACAATGGAACAACCGATTCTGATGGCCATTTGGCCAAGCTTGACAACGCGACCACCCTTCACCAATATACAGATGGGGTGAAATGTCGAGTCTTCCTTACCACTTTATCTGGAACGGCGCAACACTGATTCAAACGGTTTCCCAACAGCTCGATCCATAGTTTCAAGGACTTTCGAGCGACACCCCTACATCACTTTACTAGTAGTCGCCACCACCAGAAGACGAGCGTGAATCTATTCTCGCTGAAGCAAGGGCCCCGAGAGGCCCTAAGGGCCTATTTTCAACGCTTCAATCAAACGGCGATGGACATTCCAGCAGTCTCCTCAGATGTGTTGGTGAACGACTTCACCCAAGGGCTCACCGAGGGAGAGTTCTTCCGATCGCTTATTCGGCGGCTGTCGAAGGACTTTGGTCATCTCCAAAAGAAGGTCAATGCATACATTAATGTGGAAGAAGTCCAGGCGGCAAGGAAGAAGGAGATGGTCGCTAAGCCCACAGGAGCATCCAAGCAGCGTCAACCGAGTAGCCATCAACCACCTAAAGGGCCTCGGTCGGGAGCCACTCCACACCAGGAGACTCGGCCACATGTCGTACAGCAAGTGACGGCCGCTCGTCCAAGAGGCAAGAGGTGGACATCGATATTTTGCACCTTCCACCAGTTGACGACGCACAACACCAAGGACTGCTACGACCGAGCAGCTAATAGGTCAGTTCCGTGCGGATACCACCGTCGATTGCCACCTCCAGACTGACATCACCAAAGCCGATTTACAGAACAAAGGAAGGAGGAAAGGACAACCGAGCCACACCATCACCAAAGGAACCAAATCCCTGCCCGAGAATCTTCAGAATGGACCAGACCGTCCGCAAGGAGAGAAGAGAATCGAAGTAACACCCCTCGGGGGGAGATAGGAATGATCGTCGGTGGACCGACTGACGGAGATTCTAACCGAGCAAGGAAGTTGCATGCGCGGCGGCTCGAGATCCACGTCGTTGGCTGTAGCAATGAGAAAGCTGAGGGACCCAAGATTAGCTTCGGGCATGAGGATTCGGAGGGAGTGGAGGTCTCCTATAGCGATGCATTAATCATCTAAGCGGTAATTGCCAATTATACAGCCTATCACACTTTTATTGATATAGGGAGCTCGGTAAATATCATATACAGGAAGGCATTCGATCAATTGAAAATTGATCGAAGTGAATTGCTGCCAATGATGACTCCGCTCTATGGCTTCACAGGCAATGAAGTGTTGCCGATCAGCCAGATCAAGTTGGCCATCTCACTCAGAGAAGAACCCCTGAAGCGGACAAGGACCACAAATTTCATAGTGGTAGAAGCGCCTTCGGCCTACAACGTCATCTTGGGGCGACTGACACTCAATAAGTTCTGAGCGGTGGTGTCCACCTACTGCTAGAAGATCAAATTCCCGGTGGACGGTAAGGTAGGAGAAGTCAGGGGAGACTAGCTAGCCTCTCAACGATCCTACGTCGAGATGGTCAAGTCTGAAGCAAGAGCCGCTCGGAAAAACCCGCGTTTGGAGGTAAAATCCATCGTTAAGAAACCCCCACACTGGTTTACGAAGAAAAAGAAGAAGTTCAGATCCACCCTAACCGCCCGGAAGCAACCACCTTCATCGTCGTCGATCTAGAGGACGAGAAAAAAGCAGAACTGGTAGTCTGCCTAAACAAAATCATGATGTGTTCGTTTGGACAACACATGAGTTGTTCGACATTTCGCCAAGTGTAGCTTAGCATGAACTAGACATCCAATCGGACGCGCGGCCAGTAAAACAAAAGAAAAGAGACTTCATCATGGAACAGAACTTGATCATCCGAGCGGAGATAGATAAACTGCTGGAGGCCGACCACATACGGGAGGTACAATTTCTGAGCTAGCTTGCTAATATCGTACTGGTCCCCTAGCCGGATAACAAATGGAGGGTCTGCATAGACTTTCGCGACCTGAATAAAGTGTCCTCGAAGGATTTCTATCCGCTGCCCCGGATAGATCAGATGGTGGACTTTACGATAGGCTGCAAGCTAATCTGCATGCTCGACGCATATCAAGGTTATCACCAAGTTCCGCTCGGCCAAGAAGATCAAGAAAAGGTCAGCTTTATCACAGGCGACGGAACATTCTGCTATAACATCATGCCATTCGGACTAAAGAACGCCGACGCCACCTACCAGAGGCTTATGAACAAGGTGTTCTGGCGGAAGATCGGCCGAAACATAGAGGTATATGTCGACGACATATTAATAAAATCTCCAAGAATTGTTGATCTTTGCACAGACATTAAGGAGACCTGCCAAACTCTAAGGGCTTATGGAATAAAGTTAAACTCGAACAAGTGCATGTTCGGTGCCAAGAGCAATCGATTCCTGAGATACATCGTCACCGAGCGGGGGATCGAGGTGAATCCGGGCAAGGTCAAGGATCTGCAAGATATGCCACCGCCACGCAACTTGAAGGAAGCCCAACGGTTAACCGGGCATATTACCGCTCTGTTTAGATTCATATCAAAATCATTTGATCGGAGCCTACCATTCTTCAAAGTGCTGCGTCGGACGATAAAATTCCAGTGGAATGCAGAGTGCGACTGGGCGTTTGAAGTGCTCAAAGATTATCTCAACTCCTTACCTATCTTAGCTAAGCCGAGCGCAGGAGAGCCGATCTAGATCTATCTGTCATCCATCAAAAATGCGGACAACTCAGTATTAGTTAAGAAGAATGGGCAAGAGCAACAACTTGTGTATTTTTTATGTCATATATTGAAAGATGCTGAATCCCGCTACACTAGTCTGGAAAAATTAGCTTACACTTTGGCACTAGCCACTCAAAGACTCTGCCCATACTTCCTCTCTCATACAATCATCGTGATGACCAATAGTACCATGGGAAGAGTCCTCCTCAACCTAGAAGCATCTGGTCGGCTGATCAAGTGGACAACTAAACTAAGTAAGTTCGACATACAATACCAATCTCAAATGGCGATAAAAGCTCAGGCCTTGACTGATTTCGTCACAGAAATCCAAAACAACGAGCTAGAAGTAACTTGGAGAATATATGTTGATGGCTCTTCCACCCGACAAGGCAGCGGGATCGACATCCTGCTCATTTCCCCAAGGGAAGACCGAATGCAACTTTCCGTTCGGTTGGATTATGGCGCCATCAACAATGAGGCTGAGTATTAAGCCTTGATAGCCGGCTTGCAAGCAACGAGGCATGTCGGAGCTGTAAAGGTCCACATTCACTCGGACTCCCAGTTGGTCGCCCAGCAACTCTCAGGGGTGTTCGAGATTAACAACCCCCGACTCAAGTTATATGCAGAAGTCTTCGAGAAGCTAAAGATAAATTTCCACGAAGTCACTATACAGAAGATTCCTCAATCAGACAATCAAGCATCACATGAACTGGCTAATTTAGCTAGTTCATTATCACCAGTCGTGATCAGCCAGCTAATCGAACAGGTTTCTTTGATGGCGCATATTGACCGGATGGAGTGAGTTGTCTTTCCGAGCGACTGAAGAACACTGTTAATCAAATTTCTCTGATCAAGAAGTATGCCAGTCGGCCAGGAGGCGGCGCATCTATTAAAGAAGAGGGTCAGACGGTTCACCTTGATCGGAGATCAGCTGTACAAAAGAGCCTTCTCTAGGTCTTTGCTCAAGTATGTTGGACCAAAGGACGTAACGTACATCTTGCAAGAAGTGCACCAAGGCTCCTGTGGAAATCATTCGGGCAGTCGTTCGCTAGCTCGAAAGATTCACCTGGCCAGATACTTTTGGCCAACGCTTCAAGAGGATGCCACTCAGACGACAGCCACATGTCTGTTCTGCCAAAAGTATCACAATATTTTGCACCAACCAACCGAAGAGATGAAACCGTCCACGGTATCCTGCCCGTTTGACTAATTGGGCATGGACATCGTGGGGCCATTTCCCATGGCAACATGTCAGCGAAGGTTCCTTCTCGTTGTTGTGGACTACTTTTCAAAATGGGTGGAGGTTGATCCCCTGGCAAAGATAAGTGAGCAGATGGTTATCAAGTTTATCTGGCAGAACATCCTGTGTCGGTTCGGCATCCCCCGCCGGCTCGTCTCGGATAATGGGAGGTAATTCACAGATCAAAAGCTCAGGGAGTGGTGCGAAGGCTATGACATCCAACAGGCCTTCACCTCAGTCACCTACCCCCAGAGCAACGGGCCAAGCGGAGGTCAAAAACCGGAAGATCCTCAGAGGCTTACGAACCCGGCTCGACCACACATGAGGTAGTTGGGTCGACGAGCTTTCAAGTGTCTTGTGGGCACTTCACACGACTCCAAAGAAGGCGACCAGCGTAACACCATTCCAGTTGGTGTATGGAGGAGAGGCGGTGGTTCCTGTATAAGTAGGAGTAGAATCCGACCGGGTGCGACTCTATGACGAGGAAAATGGCAAGCGAAGATTAATGGAGCTCGACTTGGTGGATGAAGCGCGGGATAAAGCAGTCGTGCGGCTAACGACTTACCGACAACGGATGAGGTAGAACTACAACAAGAGGGTGATCTTGAGGTCCTTCCAGGTCGATGATCTGGTGTGGAAGAAAATCAAGCCGGTCAGCGACGTCACCAAACTTGAGGCACCATGGGTGGGACCTTACAAGATCGTATAGAAACTCCGCTCAAGGGTCTATTACTTGCAAGACGAAAATAGAAGACGACTCGAGCGACTGTGGTGCATGAATCATCTCAAATCCTACAAGTCTGGGTGAGAGCTGGGTGAGCAAATATAAATATACTTATATATATGCCTTCTGGATGCAGGGCCAACATGAATAAAAATCAAAGCTTTCCAGACTCTTGGGTCGATCAGGCCAAATTAAAAGTCGAGCGGCGACTATAAACCTCTGTCTCCATCAACGGTCGAGCGACGACTTTAAACTCCTGTCTCTATCAACGATTGAGCGACAACCTTAAACCCCTGTCTTCGTCAATGGTCGAGCGACGACCTTAAACTCTTGTCTTCGTCAGAGGTCGAGATGCGACCTTAAACCCCTATCTCCATCAACGGTCAAGCGGCGACCTTAAACCCCTATCCCCGTCAGCGATCGAGCGGCGACCATAAACCCCTATCTTCGTTAGCGGTCGAGCGGTGACCTTAAACCCCTGTCTCTATCAACAGTCGAGTGGCGACCTTAAACCCCTGTTTCCATCGACGGTCGAGCGGCGACCTTAAACCCCTGTGTTCGTCAGCAGTCGAGTAGCGCCCTTAAACCTTTGTCTTCATCAGTGGTAGAACGGTGACCTTAAACCCCTGTCTTCGTTAGCGGTCGAGCGATGACCTTCAACCCCTGTCTTCATCAGTCGTCGAGCGACGACCTTAAACCCCTGCCTTCGTCAGCGGTCGAGTGGCGACCATAAACCCATGTCTTCGCTATAACAGTCAAGCGATGACCTTGAAAACAAAACGAATCAATCAGCTAAGTAGATAAGTCATTGCCGATCAGAAGAAACACGAGGCCACACTTAGTTTACGCGATGCTTGAAAAACAAGTCAAAAAATTAAAATACTAGAAGAATATAAAGGACGGATAAACATTCAGTGAAACTTCAAAAAATTTTACAGAGGCAAACTCTCAACAAGCTCACTCCAGATAATCTAAGACATCATCAGGCAGTGACTCATTCAGCTTGTCCCGATTGATACCCTTGCTTGATAGAGCGGCGAGAGGTAGTCACCTTCCCTGAGTTGGCCGAACGTCCTTTCGATCGCCAGGTCGAACGGACGAAGTGCTCGATCGACCACCTTATCATTAAAAGCATCTGAGCGGATGTAGGATCGCTCCATGAGCTCGAATCTACTTGACTCGGCCTCTTGATAAGTCTCTAAGGTCGTTCGAAAGGCGCCCAACTCTGCCTTCAGCGCCGCCAGCTCCTCATCTTTTGCAGCAAGTTGGATTTTTGCGGCAATCTGCTCAGCCAACCGTCCGTCCCGCTCTGCTTTCAGGGCAGCTTCAGCTTCCTTCAAGTTCTGGGTCAACACCTGAAACTCTTTGTTTTTGATCTCCAGATCTTCAATTGCCCGGAGTTTCCTAGGACCGAATGGATTTTGGATTTAAAGGTGCTAGCCTGTTTATTAAGCCGAGCTAATTAGTTGGCATGTTCAGCGTTTTTTTCCTTCTTTGCCTCCAGCTGCTCGGTGCTCTTAGCCAGATCAGCCCTTAGTTGAGTCATCTCAGCATTCATTTGCTCGAACTGCACCTGAGAAGCAGATGATTGGCCGCTCAACGCCCTCAGCTGCTTAACTTCCTACTCTAGAAAAGCAAGCCTTTGGCACATGGCCAGACTTTCTACCCAATACTGCGAGGAACCAGGAAAATATAAACATCGATCAGAGATACACTAAAACATATAAAACACTTACCCCAGTGGACATCTGGGTATGACTGTCCGCGAGCGCCCCCGGAGGCATGACCGCTGCAGGGGCTCGCACATCCGCCCATATTTGTACGAGCGGCCCCTGAATGATTATCTGGTGCTCGGGGGCTCGAGATTCAGCGCAGTCCGACTCACGCCATTCCTTAGTCGAAAGATGGATAACCGCCGTTATGTGGCACCGACTGCTTGGGGCTAATTGGGTCGAGGTCACTCTGTCGGATGACCGAGATGTTGATGCCAGCCAGATACCAGACTTTTGAATCTTCGGCGTTGGCAGCATAAAAGCAACTGGTGGCGCACAAATAGTTCCCTGTGGCAGACCGGACATGGATGGTGTCTGATCCGATGATGTAGGGGGAACAGTCACCGTGGCGGGAGTTGGCATCGAGGTTTCAACCCGTTCAGCGGAAGGAAGGCGCAAGCTAGTCCTAATGGGGGCCCGCACCATGGAGGAAGCAGATCGCGATGTCGCCTCCGCCCGGCGCCTCTTGCGGCTTATCAGTGATTCCCCAGAAGAGGCCGAGTCCGACACTCCCCTCAACCGGAATCACCGGCAGCCGTGTGGAGGGAGGATTCGATGCACAACCGCTCCACCGCTGGGCATTCTGCTAGCTATCCCTTCTCTCACTAAGGCTGGCGATCCCTCGCTCTCTCCAAGTGGGTCTTCTTGTGAGTCGATCGGCTGCACACCTCGGCTCTCCAACTCGGTCACGACCGTCGCATTAATCTCAGCGTCACGACCGTCGCATTGATCTCAGCGTCAGTGAGCTTGGATTTGCCTGCCAGACGTGCACGCAACTTGACTTAGGCTACAAAAGAATAGGAAAAATTAGTTAGATTCAAAAGTTATAACCAAGCAGGAGCGTACCTAGGTTGGAAGGAAGCTTCGTGCAGATCGGGCTCAAGCTGAACACATAGAGGACCCCCTCGTGCAGCAATTTGTGAATATGGTACTTTTTCCCGTCCAATTGTGAGGCTGCATGGAGGTAGTCCAAGCGGCTTTTGTATTTTTTGAGCTCTGGTGGGTTCGGCACCTCTAATTGCCAGCCGGTCGAGAAATGGGGACGATCGAGAAATTTGACAAAAAAGTAGTATTCCCTTTGATGTTTATTGAAGGATGATATCTTATCGAAAAAGACCAAGCCCACTCGGGCTTGAAATAAGAAGGTCCTCGGCTCGGACAATTTGGGATAATAAAAATAATGGAAGAGCCGAGTAGTAAGGGGAATGTCGTGCAGGTGGAATAGAACGATGATCCCGCACAACAACCGAAAGGAGTTCGACACTAGCTGGTGGAGAAAAATATGCAAATATTTACAAACAACATAAAAGAAAGGGTGGATCGGTAACCGCAGACCAGCAGTAAATTGGTCCCTGAAAAGTGTTACGAAACCGGGCGGTGGTTCGGTCGAACGATCAAAGGCAGAGGGGAGACCAATTTGATAGTTAGGCGGAATTTCATATGCAGCCCTCAAACTCTCCGCATCGCCTGCATCGAACTTAAACTCAATGAAAGTGTATCAGAGTCCAGGGACGGCGACGGGAGGCTGAGATGAGCTTGCCATCGAAAGAATAAGATCGAAGATGAACAATAAACGAGCACTAGACCGAATCGATCGAAGACCTTACAAGGAAGATCACACAGAATCGATCAAAAAAGCGAGAGATTGTCGAAGTACAGGGAGATCACCGGCAAAGAAGCGGAATGCCACAACAGCGAAGCTCGAAGATGAACACACAAAATGGAGAAGACGACGGCACATGCGAGGCTTATAAACCTCACGGTCGGTCACTCTCAACCGTCTGATCCAAGGTTTCGAAAACCTAGAAGAAGATCTGACTGTGAAATTCAAAAAGACGCTAGTCACATCAGCAGAGGATATCCGTCTGTCTTATTAGGCGTGTGGCGGCAGAAAGAGGGTCACATGACATGCGGTTACCGGACAATATTTAATGAACTTAATTAAAAAGGATGGTCACTTGCTCATCCATAATTGTCAAGGATTTGCATAGGTTTCGAGAAATATAGATAACATCAGTGATGACCGCGCTCGCTAGAACAAGCGCATTTGGAAAAATTCTCGAAAGTATTACTACTCATCGTCTTGATCTACATAAGGTTAGACAACGACCGAGCGACGTTGGTTGATGCACCGATCAGATACTAGGGACCGAACACTCCAATCGGGCGTAGAACTCACCAAGGAAACCTGTGGTCTAGTCAGTCGGAATGCAACCTCCTTCGACTAGACTTGAGGAGGAGGCTTGTGATGCGACGATAAAGGGGAGCCCACCTGCCACGAGTCAATTGACACGGTGTCGATCAAAGTCAAGGCGGTCAACGTCGAGCCTTACAGAAAGAGCCTCGGCCAAAGGTGGCTATCTGGTTATCCCGATCGACAAAGGAGTGACCGAGTGGATCACCCGCCCGATTAGACAAATGGACATCATGGGTCGGTCGGACAAATGTTCAACCTATAATTGGTTGTTTCGGTGGCAGAAAAACGAGCCGCTTGGACCGCTCGTCTGGCAAATAAACGAGCCGCTCGGACTGTCCGTCCGACGCAAGAATGACACTACACAGGAGGAGACGAGAAAATAAAAAAGAACACTCCATCTATTATCATTAAATACGAAGAAGTCAAGACTAAGAAGAATATTCTATTTATCATTAATGTACAAAAATTAAGACAAAGAAATTTTCCTCTGATAATTAATATTATTAAATAATGACAAATAAATAATAACAAAGAAAGATATAAAAAAATACGTCAGATATGAGAAAAGATAAAATTGATCATTTTCTTAATTACTCATTCTCTCTTCTTGATTTTAACTTAAGCACTTCTCATTCTCTCTTCTTGATTTTACTGAGATCTTCATCCCATATAATCATCTCCTCATCCCTTACTTTCCAACTTCATTCGGACAGATCACTCCCTAGCATCTATCTTCACACTAACTCAAATGATTGGATAATATATTTGTAAAAAATAATTACTAACTCCTATAATTCTAAAAACTAGCTGCCAGCGCTTACGTAGCTGAATAATTAAATAATAAAAATATTTTAGAAAATCACTTTAAAAGAGAGAGTACTCATTTGACTTTATTCCACAGCAGAAGAGACGCTCTCAAAACGGCCAAAAAATCAAATAGATTTACGCCCAAAAAAACTATCATCTTTAGTCTGTCGCCTTCCTCTTCCTTGTAATTGTTGCTGTCATCATTAGCCGCTGCGATTTTAGTTTGTTACGTAAGTTTGAGCTTTTAAATAGATTTGATAAGAAAAGAAAACGCTCAAATTCTGATCTGTTTATCAAAAATAGCTTTCGAGATTTACACGAACGATTTTGAGATTTACTTGCTGCTGCGCTAAAACATCATCTCGTTTTATTGTTATCACTTTTGAAGATCAAGTCGGCGAGTGTCACAAGTCGAACGGGGAGGAGTTGACAACAATGTGCTGGAGAGGGTTGGCGACCTCCACGCCACCGGCGTGTTTGACGAACTCTGCAGGGGTGAGGAAGCTGCCATGGCAAACGCACACTATTCTCACCTCCTCCCCTTTCCCGTACTTGTACAGGAACCCTTCGACCCGCCTCCCGTTAGGGCCTTCGCCCTGCGTCGACACGAACGGCATCCTCTCCTTCACCTTCTTCCTCGCCATCTCCTTCGCCCCGCTTTCGCTCGGAGCAGCTTGAAGATTTGTTACCGTTTCATTGCTCTTCCTCGTCATCGAGGAGCCCGAGCCTGTCACATAGCAACGCGTATTGAGATTCTGGAAGAAAATATGGGACTAATCGGTGATGTACCTTGAGGCGCCGGGGCTTCTAAATCGGCAGTGCTGGTGCTGCTGCTGCCGCCGCAGCTCCCCTGAGATCCAATAGACCCCTGCGAGATCGGAGGAAAGCTCCCCATTCTCAAAGACTGAGCCACCGCGCATGTGGGTCGGCCATGCCGCGCAACGGCATTTCTTGCGCCGAGGTAACTATTGTTAGCCGCCGCCTGCTCCACGGCTGCTGGATTCGAGCCTTTTCTTCCGCTGGCATCCTCGTCAGGGTTCTCGCCGGGCTTCGCCGACCCCAACCTGACGGAATTCTTCCTCTCCAATCTCTTCCGCTTCGCCTCCAACCTCTTCAAGCTCTGCATCTGCTTCCGCTTCCGTAGCTCCTCCTCTGTCTCCGTCGGCAGCGAGCTCGTCCTCGTCAAGGAGGCGGCGGGGACAGCCGGGAACTCCGGCTCCCTCGGAAGCGTCATGAACGACGCGATGGAGGAAGAGCGGACCAGCTTTTCCCTCTTAGAGTGATCTGCTGCGCCGAAGCACCCGCCGAGGGAGAGCCCGAGGCTGAGCTCGATCTCGTCGGAGTCCCCTTCCGTTACCTCTGTCGGCTCGTCTTTGAAGCTATTACCCACGAATCTACGCAAAAAATCTCTCGGATACTTCTCCATTCCCGATAGATTCGGCCTTCTAAGCCTCGCCCACCACCAACGGGAGATTCGAACAGAAAGTCCGAAACCGAAGAAGCCGGAAAAAAAAATTCAAATGAAACTACAAAATTTGCATCAAAAAGTCGGCTTTTGCAAACAAGTTCGAACTTTTGATCACCGGATCTAACACCTCTCCCTGAACTCAAGTTCAATTCGAGTTCTCATGGGAAAATCGCCGGTAACAAAGCGAGAACATGAATACGAGACACCGGCCGCGAAGAAACCAGTAACGGAAAGATCTTTCCGCATCAGAAAGAGCAAAAAGGGAGGTTTTAGAAGTCGAAGGCAGCGAGAAGAACCGAACAGGACGCCATTAGAGAAGGACGGAGGCGAACGGAAGAAGCGGAGAAGAAAGGAAGAGAGGAAAAGGAAAGGAAGAGGGCGAAGGGCAAATTGTTCACCGGCTTCGTGCCTGTTTTTGGTATCCCAAAACGCCCTCCCCGTCTCCTGGATTCATGGCGGCTCGACACGCGTCCAAATCGGACGGCCCGTCACCTCCACGTGACAGTTGTGCCGAATGAGCTGTGTTGTCGCGATACGAGAGGCTCGACGACTCTCCGCACCACCCACAGGTGGGCCCCATCTGTAAGTCTGGACAGGTGTCGTTCTGCTAAAGGAAAAGCCGTGCCACGCTTGTCCTTCTGTCAGTCCTCCGCCCTCGTGATGATTGGTTTCTTTTTTCCTGCGCCGCCCACCCTCTCACTACTTATTCGCATAAACCATAATTAATAACTGCTAAATCGAGACACTTATTGTCGATTTTGCCATCTCTAATCACCATGCGGTCCGTTACAGCGGCCCCACAATATTCCTCCAATCGTGTAACTCGGCAGGAAAAGTCGTCTATCTTAATCCGTCCGTCAAAAGAAAGATCAACGGCGATCAGGGGAGGCGCGGCTGCCGAACGTTGACGTACGGTCAAAAAAGGGTGCGACGATGACCCGCGGCCGGCCACGTGCCCCGTGTCCGACCTAAGGACGAGGTGACGCATCGCGGGGACCACCCGTAACGGGGGGATTCGTGTCGTCGCTCCCTCAAGTTGCGCGACATCGTAAATGCGAAACGAAGCGTGGAGGGCAGCTTCCACCGCTACGTAGGCCACGGCGACCTAATGACAGCTAGCGCATGAGGGCAAGTGGCGCCGTCGTGGGACGCGTGTCGACTTCCAGCCAGTGAGACGGCGACGTCGACGTCGCGCGACATGGTGGGGAGATCTTCTCCGGATTCGGTCTGCCACGACACGTCACCTGCGGTGGCGTCACTGGGACCCGCCGCTTGTCGTGCCTTCTTTTTTCGTGCGCCACCCGATCGATCCAAAAACGTGGGGTGGGCACCTTTTCCTGCCGTTGGATGCATCTACTCGTCCTTCAGCGGCCGTTCATCCAATCCTAGATCTCTTTTTCTATTTATTCATATTAATTTAATTTTACATCGCCGTGTGCATTCTGTTAGATTTGTCCTGTTTTCCTGTTTTCATTTTTTTGCAAGTGGATTGAAAACTAATTCAATTATTAAAGGGATATATATCACAGACTGTTATTGTTTTATATTTTACCTTTAATAAGGAAATGCAATTTATTCTTCTATGAACGACGTCGTTAAGTTTCGGGGGAAAATATCTTCTAACCCCCTTTATGTTATATTTTTAAATATTATATTTAAAAAATAATATATAATTCTCTTTTGACTAAAGCCAAATGTAAAAAAATTATAAAAATCGATTATGTTCTTATATTTTTGATTTTTTTATAATATTAAAAGAAAAAAATAAATTGTATTGATGTATAAAAAAAATTACATGGGTGTTTGAGGTCGGATCATTCAGTATGAATTATGAAATATGAATTAAGAATTGATAGTATATATATATATAGAGAGAGAAAAAAAAAATATATATATATATATATAAGGATAAAGAAATATATAAAATTATCCAGTAATAATGTTTTTTTGTCACTCACTCGAATTTATGGTTGATGTCGATTTGTCAATATGTCTATTCTCAGTGTCCTATAAAGTAAAGTTTTGATTTGTCACATGAGAGTTAGCATTATCCGTGTTACCTTCTTTGATGATTAAATTAGTGATGAACTGAGATGTGAGGTTCGTGTGCATGTATGAGAAAGTAAAAGAGTTCGAAGAAGACGAAGAAAATTTATCTTCATGTAAGAAAAAAAAAACTATACATTCATCTATCTTCGTAGAACCTTATATAATCATGAACAAGTATGAATCTAAAATTTTAAATTTATGGGGAAATAAAAAAATAATTATACATTATATTCCAAGGCAGTGCAGCTAAGGAGACAAAAATATACATTTTAAATTAGTTAATTTTATTTTATTCATATAATTAAGTATTAATTTTATACATTGGTGAAGGTTACATAATTTATTGATTTTAATTAGTAAATCGATAGTTATACATATTTTAAAAATATCAATTAAGGTTTTGAATTGTCTAGAATTAGTTCATATATCAACAAAGAAAATAGAAGTAGATGTAAATTACAAAAGAAATAGAAGTAGATGTAAATTATCAATAAATTCAATATGATTGGTTGCTCTTAAGATTTTCAAAAACATATAAAAAGATAAAAACATAATTATCTTTTATAATTTTTTCTCACATTTGACATTGGTTAAAGGGGATTAATCTTATTTTTAAAATACAAGGGGCAAAATACCTCTGGATAGAAAATAAAGGGGATTAAAGATATTGTTCCCTTAAGTTTACGAAATTATTAAATTGGGTAAGTTAATTTTAAAATTATCAAATCATCTATCTGTTGGAGCAATCTTGTACCCTAGGTTTTGATGTTTAGACAAAAGTTTAAGTTAGGTTTATTGTTGAATTTGATATGCATTGTGAGTGTGTAAGATACAGGTACAACAAGGAAAGTCCAAAGGTGATCTTGGCAAAGGAAGAAAGTCCAAGGATGAGTCTTGGCGGTGTAAGTCCAAGTAATAATTTTGGCAATGTAAGTCCAAGTGTGACTTGGCAAAGGATGAAGTCCCGGAGCATGACTTTTAGCAAGACCTGACAATGATGACAAGGCTAATGGAAGCTCCAGAAGGCAAAGCGTAAAGGATAGGGAGGCATCCGAGGGACGCAAGGCTGATGGAGGAGACTAGAAGACTAGGTCTAGGTTGTGTGGGCAAGGACGAGTGCATGAGAGATTGTACTTAGGGTAAAATTTCATTGTGCACTGTAGCAGTACTGTAGCAGTCGACTGATATTTTCATCAGTCGATTGGTAGCCGACTATTGACTTGTAATGGTCGAATTTCACTTATGATCAGTCAACTGGTGGTTGTACCAGTCAATTGATGGTGGGAAACACAGCTAGGTGTTTCCTCCCGAGCTCTATTTAATAGTGCTCGGGGTGCTTGGCCAAGGTTAACGTAAATAGAGGTAGTTAATCTCTATTAGAGTCTCCAAGGTCTTCTTGAGTGATCAAGAGCTTGTGGGAGTTTGTGGCGAGGTTTCTCCACCCACAAGGAACTACTCGAGCTAGCCGGAGGTTTTTCGAGGAGTCATCCACCGACGGATCGGGATTGTCCACCTTACCGACAGTTATGGAGTAGGAGCTTTATCTCCGAATCACGTTAAACAACGTGTTAGATTTGCCTTCTTTTGTTAGTGTTTGTCTTGTATTTCTGTTGTGCACACTAACCATTGTAGAAAGCGACGTTTTGGGTGAGACACTATTCATTCCCCCTCTAGCGGGTGTCAAGGTCCCAACAATATCCACTCCTCATATTACTCCTAATCATCAAATAGCTAAGTTTTTTTATTTTTTGAACATGAATATATTCAAAAAATTTAATTCATATTTAAAAAATCACTACTCTCACTATATTGTAAGGATGTAAATGAACCAAATGGTTCGTGAGTTATTCAGAACTCGATTCAGTAAAAGCTTGTTCGAGTTCGTTCATTTAGCTTATCAAGCCGAGCTCAAGCTCGATTTTGAGCTCGACAGTTTTATCGAGCCAAGTTCGAACTTAAGGATATTCAGTTCGTGAGCACATGAACATGTTCATTTATAGGTTCGCGAGCTCGGGTTCGAGCTCAGGTCATTTAAAGGGCTCAAGTTTGCTAGTTTAAAGGGCTCGAGAACATGTTCGTTTATGGACTCGAGAACATGTTCGTTTGTAGGCTCGTGAACTCGAGCTTGAGCTCGGCTCTTTTAAAGGGCTCGAGAACATGTTCGTTTATAAGCTCATGAACTCAGGCTCGAGCTTGGCTCAATTAAAGGGCTCGCAAACATGTTCAATGGTATGTTGAGTTCAGCCCCGGTCCTTCGACTCAGGAGGCCCTGGGCGAAGTTCAGTAGTTCACAATGAAAAATCTAATTCAATGGGCTGTATTTATCATGTCTGTGGATACAAAAATAACGGTAAAAAAAATCTTGAGAAGTGACATAAATTTGAAAGGAGAACTGGAGAAGAAGAGATGTGACAGAAATAGCCGTTGAAGAAAAAGCCGTGAGCGAAAGGAGAAGAGATGCGATAGGGATAGAAAATTTCAAATCGAAAAGGAGGAGAAGACTTATATTTTGAGTCCTCTTTCTTGTAGGCGCAGGTGAAGCCGAAGGCAGCAACCAGCAGGGGCACCACGGCGAGTTTTTCATCGCACAGCACAGGTGTAGGCAGTGGAAGAAAAGCCCTTAATCTAATCCTGCACGGATGCACTACACCTATTAAAATTTAAACATAATATTGTTTTAAAAAAAATTTTGGGCCCCCCAAAACTCAAGGCCCAGGGCCATCGCCCATGATGGCCCTCCTCCAGGGCCGGGCCTGGTTGAGTTTGGAAGTTTAATATAGTAGTTTGGGATGTTCAATGATGTATTGAGTTTATATTATTTTAGTTGTTAGGTTTGTTAAATATTTATGCAAATGAGTTTTCGAGCTCGCTTAACAAGCCTGTAAAACGAGCGTTAGAATGAGCCCAAAAACGAGCTCTAAAACGAGCTCTAAAATGAGCCTGAAAACGAGCTTGAACTCGTTTAACGAGTTAAGCTCATTAACTATAATAATCGAGCTAATAACGAGCCGAGCTCGAACTGTTCGCGAGCTTAGTAATTCCAAAATGAGGTGAGCTCGAGCCTTATATTAAAAGTTCAATTCGCTCGAGTCGATCTCGAGCCCGAATATAACTTAAACAAGCCGAGCTCGAGCTTAATATTGTTCGGCTTGGTTCGGTTCGTTTACATCCCTACTATATTGGATCAAATTGATATTTGAGGGTATGGATATAATAAGGAGAACTAAATGAACACTAGTTCTCTTGATTAAATCCATGCCCTCAAATATTAATTTGACTCAATATATTGAAAGCAGTGATTTTTTTAAGAGCAATGATATGCACAAGGAAAAAAACTCAATGAAAACCTCAAGGATAGACACATAAAGTCATGGCCCACCATTTCACTTTTTGTGGGTCCCATCACTTTATGTGTCTATCCTTGAGGTTTTCATTGAATTTTTTTACTTGTGCATATCATTTTTATTTTTTTAAACATGAATATGTTCAAAAAATTCCGATTCTTATTCAAAAAATTATTATTCTTAATATATTGGGTCAAATTGATATTTGAGAGCATAGATATAATAAGAAGAACTAAACAAACATACAAGAACTAGTTTTATGTCAATCCGAGAACGTTTGGTCCATCAACAGATTTTATGTTCAAAATTTCACTACTCTCAATATATTGAAATCAAATTAATGTTTGAAGGCATGAATATAATTAGAAGAACTACCCAAATATATAGAAACTAATTTCATATCAATTTGAGATCATTTGATCTATCAAACGATTTTGTCCAAAATCGACTTTATACAAAATCAAATCGATTCGACTAATTATCAATTGAATCTTGTGCACAAAGATAAATCTATTTGATTGGTATTAAAAATCAGTCGACTGATTTTCATTATCAGTCGATTGATTTACTCGAAACTTTGACATACAGATAAATTTATTCGACTGGTATTAAAAATCAATCAACTAATTTTCAAATAGAAACTAATTTGATTAGTTTATTTTTATCCGCCGACTAATTCGCATAAAATAAAAAGTGGATACATAATTTAGTAATTTTAAAACTAACCTATATAATTTTCAAATAGAAACTAATTTGATTAATTTATTTTTATCCGCCGACTAATTCGCATAAAATAAAAAGTGGATCCATAATTTAGTAATTTTAAAACTAACCTATATGATTTGATAATTTCGAAAATTTACAGGTTCGTTAAAAAACAGGGTAAGAAAATGTTAGTGTTTTTCTCCTAAAGATCACGAAATAGAGTTGGGATAATCATCCAAAATGAAGTCTAACATTCTTGTATCTGAATAGAGTAGAGAAACACTAATTTAAGGCCAGTGTATTGATCACAACCTTAGAACATGAAGCACCTATTCCACATGAGTAAAATAGGTTTTTATTATAAAATGAAAAAAGAAAATTGATAGAATAAACTAGTTGCATGTTTTAGTTTGCTTCACCTACAATTTCATTGATCAAATCCTGAAATATCAACCTTCCAATCTGCATTGGCACCCTTATTTTCTCCATGCAAAAGTCTTCCCACCCTTCGGATCGACCAAGAATGTCCTCACTTGATATCAGCTCTGCACAATCCTCGGAGGTGGTGGACCACCGTGTGCTCATAGCTCGAAGTCCTTTGATCTCAGTGCATATTTCTCCCACCAATTGCTGCCCATTTAACATTCTCCTTCTCCGCAGAAAGAACTCACAAGGATTCTTGTAGACGAGCTCTCCCCTCTTGTGAGCTAGGATCTCAGTGACCACATCAAAAACAAGCTTCCTGTGATTCTTCTCTGCACTGGGCTTCTGTTGCCCATGCTGTTTCTCCAGAACACTAAATAGATCAGGTTTTATGTGTTGCTGAAGTGGAATCGCACTTTCCTTGTTTAAAAATCCTGCTGCAAGAAGTATGTCTGAAACATACTTATTGTCTGGGTTTTGCTTGATGAAGTCGAACATTTGGCGTTCCTCGTGCTCATTTGAGCCCAGCACTTTGTGCTGTGCAAGTTTCCTATTATCTTGAAATGAATTTAATGTGCACGGTCCATCATCTGTTGAAGGAATATTGTGATTAGAAGATATCATTACTGAATTTTTCTATTTCATAAGCTATTAGCTCCAATCAACAATCTGAAATGTATGGTTGTTTGAACTTGCAGATTCCATATAGTGATTACTGAATAATTGCTTACCTTGGACTGTGTAAGAGCTTTTCTTCAAAGGGGAAGGTAGAAACTCATCGTGGCATAATGAATCAACTGTTTCTGATGCATCTTGATGCATGGATAGTATGGATTTCTGAAGCAGAAGAATGACAAACTAATGAGTAATCATAAAAATGTTTGATCATTCTTGTACTCGTAAAACAAACTGAATCATAATTCTTCAAAATGCATGTGTATTTATCTCACATACCTTCTGTATCTGGATGCTTTGCTGCAGAACAGTCGAATGTAATGCAGACCTGGTGCTTCTGTTTGAAGCCGGTGAAGATTCATCATCCCGGCAATTTGAATTCTTTCTCCCAGAGATAATTTCATCAACGTGACCTCTGTTCTTTTGTTCTTGTGATTGCTGTAATCTAAATCTGTCTCTTGGAGAAACTGAGTCTGTTTTCATTTGCTGAGATCTGGGGCTCCAAGTGATTGAAGTTGTAAGTGATATTCCAGCGTTTTTTCCCAGAATCTGCGTTGAATTTGATTGACATCTGAGTGAATCGTTACTTGTGGTAGACCTCCGAATGAATTGCTTATGACTTAGTTCTCTGTCAGTTGTGCTGCTTGCATAACCTTTTCTTCCTGTACCAGTGTGGAGCTTAGGAAGAGTTGGTAGGCCTTCCAATTGAATTATTGAGTGACTTGAAGCATCTGCCATGTTGATAGTCTTTGAAGGCTTCATAATTACAATTGGAGGTTCGAAGGATCTCGGATCATCCCCTGCTTTTGTTGGCCATTTTCTGACCTTTGGCGATCTCACACTCTGATTGTTTCCTTCGGGACTAGTATTCTTTGCCAGCCTCTGGGCCCGAATCTCGTCCACCATATGCATGAAAAGCTTCAGATCCTCACTCGGCATTTCCTTATGCAAGGACCCAGTTTTGGTCATGTTTGCACTATGGCTCCTGTCCTGTTGCACCACCCAAGGAGTTGCTTCACTTAGGATCCTCGACGTCTGTTTCAGATCTTCTGTTGGCTTTTCCACGATTGTCTCTCTTCTTCGATCGGATTGAGAAACTTGATCATGTTTTGCATTCATTTTTCTTCTTATTACTGCTACTTGAGCTGGTGAGCTTAATTCAGGCATGTCTTCTATGCCCATGAGCTTTGCGACAACACCAGGATGCCTCTTTTGGCTACTAAGATCCTGAAGCAGATTGGAAGCTCTATTCCGGCAGGGACTCGTGTTGGCTTTGTCCAAGTCTTCCAGAGTTAAACTTGTTTTGGAAACAATGGCGGAAGTACTCCTTCGACAACATTGCCTGCCATCCAGCGACAGTCTCGGTGGCTCTCTGATTTTAGCAGAAGAATTAGAGAGCTCCCTCTCGTCGCACGAGAACCTAGGACTCTTCTGCAATATCTGCGCCAATGAGCCATCTTTTGCTTCGCGATCAGCAAAACTCCAAGGAGCTTTTTTAAGTTCGATCAGAACTCTAATTGCTTCGTTGAGATCGGCAGGCATATTGTCCGCGGGGTAGATTGAAGGCCTGGGGGAGTCTTGGTGCTTGTAAGCATGGTTTTTCAGCTTGCCGTCGGATGAAGTTTTGATAGTGAAATCAGGGGATCGCCGGCCGGACTTGGCAGCCGGACTGGTAACTGAACTCCTGCAACTCGACGAGTTCTTCAGAGACCTCTCTGAAAAGAACGTTTTATCAAAGGAATGCATGTCTTTGTGAGATGATTTATCGAATTCCAGAGAAGACGAGGAACTGGATAAGGAGGAACAAGAGGCTCTTGAAGATTCCATCGAAGCTTTCTCATTTTCGTACCAGTTCTTGGCCGGATTTTTCTCCTGAGGAGTAATACTGAACTCAGAATCTTCTATTTATACTGTTACTGTGAGTCTGCGACAATACCTGAAGAATCTCTGACGAGTAGGGGTTTACCTCTGTCTCATGCCTGCTGCTCTTCAGAAGTGCATGACCTAGAATTATCAAGATTTCCATTTACAGTTTCCAAATTAGTTCTCTCGTTCTTGCTTGTGAGAGAGCGTGCCACAGATCAAACGAAAGCAGAGAAACAAGAATTAAGCCCTGTCGGAATGATACCTGAAGGAATCTTCTTATGCTGGTGGCGATTGCGCTGCTGCCTCGCGAGGAGAATGCGGCGGTCAAACATCTGAAAGATCGCGGTAACGCACCCAATTTGCTTCTCTAAATCTTGGTCTTCGCCGGCAAAACTTCCGAGCAGCTCGGGAGCCATTTTGGTCTCTTTCGTTCTCCGACTTCTCAGCTTCTGCATTTGCTCAGGGAACCCTTCAGCCAGTCATATAAGCTCAAGAAATGGCAGCCCGTCTTTGGACGGAAGTGATTCAATGCATTAAAAACCTACCGCTAGCTCTGGGACAACCTATTCCAGGTCATTGAACCATCAAGCTTTTGGAGGAATTCCAACCACTCTGCAACTAATGGTTCAATACATTGAATGCCATATATCGGAGAACTACTTCCGATGGATGAAATGCTTCATTGTGGTCGTCGATCTTCTTTGCTTGAGCTTCAAGGGAGAGATAGAATTCACTGCTGCGACGGCGTTGACAGATTCTGGCTCGGAGAAGAGAACGTTGAAAATGGATGAGTGGGTCAGAGGGGTTCCTTTCCCTCCTAGCAAGGTCATGTGGGCTGATGGATTTCTAGCAGACTACATGGACATGTGAAGTTTTGATCATCTTAACTAAACTTTCCCCCTCGATTTATAGCTTAACATGAACAAGACAACTCTGCAATCTTACCTTGAATATTTATCTGTTACAACTTGAATTGCCGTGTTCTATCAAGTACAAATTAATCTGAATAGTCTTAGTAATTAAGAAAACAGTGCAATATTTATTGCAGTGCATTGATGGCTATTCATTCCTCCTTGTGGTTACCTTGAATTTAGCTGATTATTCTGACAAAAAGTCAGTTTGGAATACCATCAAACAGGACGAAGATAACCAGTTTGCACACCATGCAAACAGGAAGAATTTTCTTCCGTATTTACTTCTCAATGTCGGCATAGAGCAGACAAAGATGCACAGAATGTGGCTCATACGACATCATGATCTCCTGCTTGCTCTGTATACTACAGTACAGATAGTTGATATCCCACAAACATCATCTACAAGGGTCGGATAAGAATAAGGGAAGCAAGGCCACATGCATAAAGTTCAAAATCCCACATGGAGCTGCTCTGCTGCTTAAGAAGTGAGTGTTCATGTTGATCTGAGTGAGATGCGGATAACCATGACTTACCACTTCTTCTTCATCTTGTCTGAATCAAGTATCTTCGTAGATAAAGACGGAGCTCGAGGAGGGATTTATGACTGTTAACCCGTACACGCTCGACGTCGATTGAGGATTAAGAAGGGACAGCCTCTTTATTTCTCCTGTTTCTTGTGCATGAATCAAGATGGACCACTGTGCGAATACCTACATGTTAGACGGGATGGCAACCATTTGACAACCAAGTGGTTACTTAGTCCATCCAAAGTCTTCTTCTTGCTCATTATTGTGTTTAAAAGCTGGAGGTGACGGTGATTGCGGACCACTTGTGTCTGTCTTCTAAATATGTAAGAAGAGGTTACACGAGACTCCTAACCTCGAAGTAATTTCCCACACGTTATTGTGATTCATGGGAGTCGAGCCGTCACTTTAGCGATCCTTTTGAGGGATCTTGTACGCTTTTGGAAGGGGTTAATACTTTGTTGTTTGTATAGAGGAGGTCAGTAAGTGAAATATTTTGTATCTCATAGAAATTGATGATTTATTAATCATTCATACAGATGGGGACACATGAATAATCTTTTAAGATAAAAAAAAAAAAAAAAAAATCTGTAATCCATTTTAAGAACCACACATGTTAATATCATCATATCCTTATCCTCATGTACTGTGAATATATAAGTCATAACGATCAAGAACATTAGATATATTTTTTTGTAAGAACATTAGATAATTTTTTTAAGTATTATAATAATTGTATCAGTTACATATACAATATATAATGACAAAAAATCGCTCTTGTAAAAAATTATTAATATCCACAAATCTCAATACAATAGGCATCTGCTCCTTATTAGATGTATCTCTTGCTTCATTAGCTAAAATGTAAAATTTTCTTTACGAATCTTGGTTCTCACTATTGGGGTATCCTCGATGCGATGTATGTTTAACACGTTTAACAAAATATGCAGTGAAAATAAAAATTGTTGGGGCCTTGATCGTCGGCTAGAGGGGTTGAATAGACGATCACCACTTCATTTGTTTTCCTATACTTGTTAGCGCAATGAAAATACGCAACCTAATATGAAAGCTTAAGAAGAAAGAAAACAAACCCTAATATGTTTGTTTACATGGTTCGGAGATAGTGCTCCTACTCCACGGTTGTCTGTAAGGTGGACGATCCCTCAATCCGTTAGTAGATTAATCCCTAAAACTCCGGCTAACTCAATCCTCATTGTCAGTGGAGAAACCTCACCATATTGTTGGAGCAATCTAGGTGCCCTAAGTTTTGACGTTTGGGCAAAGGTTTAAGTTAGGTTTATTATTGTATTTGATGTGTCTTTGAATGTGCAAGTATAGAAAAGTCTAAGTGGGATCTTGACAATGGTGAAAGTCCAAGTAGAGTCTTGGCGGTGTAAGTCCAAGTATGTAGTCTTGGCAACGTAAGTCCAAGTGTGACTTGGCAAGGTTAAAGTCCTAGAGGTGAGGAGTCTCTTAGCATTGGAAGATCAGACAATAAAGACAAGGTCGATGTAAGCTCCAGAAGGAAAGACGTGAAGGATAGAAAGACATCCAAGGGACGCAAGGCTGATGAAGGAGGCTAGAAGGCAAGGTCAAGATTGTATGGACGAGGACAAGTGCTGAGAGATTATACTCGGGGTAAAACCCTAGGTTTAGGGTTTACCAGTCGATTGGTGTATATATGAGTCAATTGGTAGTTAAACTGTGAGATAACAGAATGTTTCTATTCTCTCAACCGAAGTAGACCGGTCAATTGGTCCTGGCACCAATCGACTGGTATTAAGCCGTTAAATTATAACGATAGAATTCACAGAGGACCAGTTAACTGGTGGTGTGACTAGTCAACTAGTAACAGCAGGAATAACAAGTTGTTCCTCCCGAGCTCTATTTAAGAGAGCTCGGGGTGAGTGGCTGGGGTTGACAACATAGACTTGATTAAAGTCTATTAGAGTCTTCTAAGCTCTCGTGTGATCACGCCTTCTTATGCAAGGTTGTGATGAGATTTCTCCACCTACAAGGAGCTAGCTGGGGTTTTCCGATGAGTCATCCACCAATGGATCGGGATCGTTCACCCTTACTGACAATCGTGGAGTAGGAGCCATAATTTTCGAACTACGTTAAATGCAACGTGTATGTTTGTGTTTCTTGTTATTGTCTTCTAGGGTTTAGTTTTCTACTTATTAGTTTTATTTTTATATTCTGCTGTGCACTAACAAGTTGTAGGAAGTGAACGTCGTGGGTGATCAGTTATTCACCCCTTTGTTGGAGTGTATACTGAAAGCATAAGATTTTGTAAACATTTGTTTTGAATAATGAATCACATTTGGTCAAATTATCTACATTTGTTTGTAGTTGTTCAATTAATTTATATTATAGATAACATAGCATGTGGTGTCACATGTAGAAGATAATGTTATCAGTACCTTATAAATTATAAACAGTAGCTCACGACCAAAATGGAAAGGAACAAATCATTAGAAGGTCGTAGTGTAATTAGGTATCAGTTTATCTTGACTGTATAATTACACTAGTACACTTAGAGTGTATTGAGTAGGACCATTTGAGGTCGTTTCTTTTATACTGACTTTATAAAGAAACATAGACCTCAGTTATTATGGAAGTGTGTGCTCTTAATCTTAATATAATAATAAGCACATATATTTGATATTTATTTCTTTAATTTATCAATGGGTGAGATTTAGTTCGATGAATCAATAAGCCCGATAAATTGGGAAATGGTATCACTTATAGTGTGTGTTGTTGATTATAGAAGGAAACTGTGTCCTAAAGATACTAGGTTGATAATGTCCTCAAGAGGAGCTCATAAGGATTGTCATGTTAAACCCTGCAGGTGGACTTAGTCCGACATGATGATAAGGTTGAGTGGTACTACTCTTGGACTAAGATATTAATTAAATGAGTTGTCAGTAACTCACTTAATTAGTGGACATTCGATATCTTAAACACAGGGAGACTAACACACTCATAATAAGAAGGAGCCCAAAAATATAATTTGGGATTGGTGCGGTAGTTCAATAATAGTTCTCTAATGGAATGAATTATTATTGATAAAATTAAGTTGTGTGTTCGGGGCGAACACGGGATGCTTAATTTTATCGGGAGATCAAAACCAATTCCTCCTCTCGGTCCCTATCGTAGCCTCTTATTTATAGAGTACTATACCCACCTTCTATACCCACCTAAAGGGGGCCGGCCAAGCTAGCTTGGGAACCAAGCTAGGGCCGGCCTAAGCATGAATTGGGGTGGCCGGCCCTAGCTTGAACCCAAGTGAGAGGGGTCGGCCATATTAAATTAAAAAGAATTTTAATTTTTATTATGTGTAAGATATAATTTATTAAAGAGAATTAAAATTAAAATATCTCTCTTGTAAAAGATTTACAAAAGATTAAAGAAAGAGATTAGATCTCTTTCCTTATTTGTAAATTGGTGAGATATTTTATTTTCTCTTTAAAAAAATTATTCACATGTTGTAAAATTAAAATTATGGAAATTTCTTTTTATCAACCATGAAGAGATTTTTGAAGAAAAATTTTAATTTTTTAAATTTTCGGAAACAAATTAGGAAGTTTTAATTTGTTGATTAAAACTTGTTTAATTTATCTCTCCATATGGTGGCCGGCCAATATAGTTTAATTTGGGAAATTTTATTTTATTTTTCTCAATTAAATCATGTCAAGGAAATTAAGGAAATTTTATTGTAATTAAATTTCCTAATTTGCCTAGGCCAAGGAATATAAAAGAAGGGGTGGGGGTGCCTTCATGAGGTGAACCTTAATTATTTCTCTCCCTCTTTTGTTCCTTGGTGTGGCCGGCCATCATCATCCTCTCCCTCTCTTCCTCTTGTGGTGGCCGAATCTCTCTCTCCCCTTGGAGTTCTCGTGGTGGTCGGATACTACTTGGAGAAGAAGAATAAGAAGAAGAAGAATGAGAGAAAGCTAGCATCTCTTGGAGCTTGGTTGGTGTTTTGATTTTCTTCCTTTGTGAAGCTTCCTTATTGTTGGCCGAACCTAGCTAGGAGGAGAAGAAGGTGGTTGGTGGTTTCTCATCTCGGAAAATCGTTGCCCACACAACGTCCGAGGTTAGAAGAGGGATACGGTAGAAGATCAAGAGGTCTTTCTAGAAGGTATAACTAGTAATTTTTCCTTTCCGCATCATACTAGTTATTTATGGAAATAATACCAAATACAAGAGGCTTACGTTCTAGTATTTCGAATATGTTTTTCGAAGTTGTGTTTTTTTTTTTTTTTTTCCTTGTGATTTGATTGTTCTTTTCGGTTAACCTAAAGTTATTTTAGGAAATTAAATATTAGATTTCTATAAAAGGTTTTGTCTAGTCGGTGGTGGTTGCTCCCATATCCAAGAAGGACATGTGCCTCGCCACGTCAGTACTGGGAACCGATTATGGAAATTAATATTTAATGGAATTAATAACTTAAGGTGATTTGGGTCGAACGTGTTAAGTT